>NC_064564.1:81752914-82074278 GCF_937001465.1 Orcinus orca | reverse complement strand
TAATTAGTAAAATCTAGTGCAAACTGGGGTGAATCTATCTCAACTCTTGAAATATGCTTTCTTTGGAAAGAGGGTAATGAAACCCTGCAGTTTACTGCTTGCAATGTGCACACAATCAGCTCGGTGCCTTTGTTCTGTCGTCTGAGTTTTTGTCATCTTTTATTTGACCGTACTTAGAGAAACAGTATGAAGACATTTAAAAGAAGCCCAAGGGAATCTCATTTGCACATTCAAACAAGTGGTTTTTTTGTTTTGTTTTGTTTTTTTGCGGTACACGGGCCTCTCACTGTTGTGGCCTCTCCCGTTGCGGAGCACAGGCTCCGGACACGCAGGCTCAGCGGCCATGGCTCACAGGCCTAGCCGCTCCGTGGCATGTGGGATCTTCCCGGACTGGGGCACGAACCCGTGTCCCCTGCATGGGCAGGCGGACTCTCAACCACTGGGCCACCAGGGAAGCCCAAAACAAGTGTTTTTTTTATCATTATTCCCCTACCCCTGACTTCCTTTACTCTCACTCTTCCCCCAGTTTATGGCCCTCCACTCCACTCTGACATACATTCTTGCTCCAGAAGCAGAAACAAAGATGCTAAAGGTAACCAAAGTGTAACCCTCTTTGCACTTGTGATTTTTGCACTTGCTTCAGCACAGGTGTCTCTTGAATTGTGACATTCTGAGAAGTCCTAGAGCTCACCAACCACACTTCCTCCCAAGGATAGGACCTATCCTGTGCTGTAACCTTGAATGAGAAGGTAATCTACAAACAGACAGAGGTTAGCCAAAACCTCACTGCAGCTTCACTCACACTCAAACCTGGTTTCTGAGCATAAGTTGGTTAACTGGCATCAGAGGATGCTATGTAGCTCATGTCTTCTTGCAAAGCTGAGAGGTGAGAATGGCAAACCGTAAATCCATTTTATTCGTTGCCTTTACCAATTCAACCACAAATTGCTTCCCCTTCTCCCACTGAGCACCGTTTAATGACCTCTGTCAGGTATACAATGGAAGCAGTCAACTGCAGAGGCAGAAAGAACACATCTCGTGAGCAAGCACACAGGTCTTCCCCACTTCCCAAGTCTTTGGGCTTGGCTAAGTTATTTAACATCTCCAGGCCTCAGGTTCCCCATTTGGACCTTGATTTCCTTACCTGAAATGGTGGTGGTGAAATGGAGTTGTGAAGATCACGGCCTCCATGTGAAAAGTCTCACTATCTGTGTATACCTTAGTCACCTGATACTAGCCCTGGATGACAGCAGGTATTCAATAAACGGCAGTCATGATGGACTGGGCAGTAAATTAAACACATGCTTTTTCTCCCAAAGAAGCTCACAGTCTTCATATACGTTGTTAATGGTGTTAAAAACAAGACAGCAGGCCCAAAATGGAGTGGCTTATGCTAACCCCACATCGCCAAACCAAGACTCAATTACAGTTTTGACCCCTCCCAGAGACGGAACCTTAAACCAGTCAATCAGGAATCACCTAATCAGCACTAGTGAGGTCACCTGCCTGACAAATGCCTGCCATCCACTAAAGGAAAGTGGCCTGGCCACAGCCCGTCCACTTTTTGCTCATGTAACGTCCTTGTTCCTGCTCCCGTCTGCCTACAAAAGTCCTTCACTATGTTCAGCTCCTCGGAGCTCCTTTCTATCTGCTAGATTGGATGCTGCCTGATTCATGGATTCTTGAATAAAGCCAATTAGATTTTTAAAATTTTCTTGTTTGAATTTTGTTTTTTAATACTGGTTTGATTTGGGTTTTTACTGGCTCAGAACCACATCTGTGTATCATACTCTCAATTTCAGGTAAACTAGAGAAATCCGAATTTACCTGAACGTTACACCAGAGTCAGCCTCTGACTGAAAACTTCTATGTTGCCCTGAAATACCCAATGTGTTTTTCCCAACCAATATCAAGTTATTAACAACAACGTTCTTTTCTAAGTCATTAGTCAGGAACTGTCAGAAAGGAATCACTCCTTGTATCTTCCGGGAGTTGATAGAAAAAAAGAATTAAAAAATGTTGAAGGCTGAAGCATCAGCCACTGACATGAATTCATCTGAAACAAAGATGACTTTAAAAAAAAAAAAATCTGTGCTGCACATAGACAAGGAAAGAAAGACACTTTGGCTGCAAAATCCCCCCCATCTTCTCTGGGGAGGCTCATGCCTCCGCCTGCTGTTCATCAATCAGCCTTGATTTTGATGGGGCGATTTTTAGTCAGCTGCCTTGATCATTTTGGCACAGACAAAAATCCTTTAAAAAAGTGTTACACTTCATCAAAGTGTATCATGAGACTTCACGGTCATTATCTCAATGGCCGCTCTGATGTGCTACAATTGGCAGAGACACAAACGGTAGGGGGTGTGTGAGAAGAAAGCCAGCATTTCGTGTGGAAAGCTGGCAAGCCTCGCCAAGCTTCTGTCAACAACTCGGCGGTCTGATCCGATGCACTGAGCGTGCTGATGATGCTCTTGTTTCTGGAGGAAGTAAACAAGAAAATGAATTCCACCGTGCAACACAGCCTCTTTGTATCTCCAACATGGTGTGACTGGACTGGGGCCAGCCGCGTTGAAAGTTTGGCCATTTATGTCATCAGGGCCCCGGTACTGATGGAGGCTTTGATTACGAGTTGGACCAGCTCTAAGACCCTTCAGGGGCAGCCACGCAGCAAATAAAGGCATTGATTGGTTGTTGGGTCAATTTAGCCATAAGGGTACAGAGCATGGCTCTTTTGAAAAGCCTAATGGATTAGCTACACAACCAGTCCCACTGTGGGCCTTATTTTTCAAGTAACTTCAGGACGGTTTTCCAGCTTGGCAGGGAACAAACTCTTCCTCCAGAGCAAGTTCAGAGCTGTTCTTGTTATCAATAGTGGGCTCAAAGGATTAGACACAGCGGGCTTCACAATTTCATGAAAACAGCTGTTGAAACAACAATTAAGGCAAACAATAGTTTGCATGGACAACTATTAATTATGTAAAGTTATGCAGAAAGTGGAATACGCTTTTATTCAGGGCCTTCTACAGCCGCTGAGCCACCTTCCATTCCATGGCTCTCAAGCATCAGGAAGTGGGGGCACTCGTAGGAAGCGGCTCCACTGCATGTGGGTTGAATGTAAGCAGAGCTCCAGGCTGCCAGTTTGCTGCAGAGCAAGTCATGGGGAAAATATTCAGGAAATGTATATCAGTTAAACAGGTTACCTTGGGTACCGCAGATCTTTTCATACAAACTCAGAGCTGTGTTTTCACAGGTATCTGAAATTCAATTTGAGCCTTGTGGTTGGGATCTCTACGCTTGCTTTTAAAAAAACAGAACATTTCTATAATATGTCCCCTTTCCAGCCTCACACGCCCTGAGGAATTATGAACAATAATGTTCTTTTCTAAGTCATTAGTAAGGAACTGTCAGAAAGGAATCACTCTCCGGGAATTGGTGGAGCTCCTTGTCCTTAGGACTAAGTAGATTTTCCTTCCATTAGGAGGATGGTCCAACTTAGACTCAATCACTCCATATCCACCTCCTCCCCTAGAACAGCTCATCTCTCCTTCCACTCTCTCTGCTTGCTGGGGCTTTTAAATTCATTGCTTCTCTCTTTGCAATTTCCACCCTTGACTAACAGTGCTGGGAATTGACTTACGGCCCTTCGCCTACCCTGTGTTCCACATCTCACTTTCCTCCCCGTATGGGAATCACCAAGCCAAGAAGTCCCATTAAGAAGGTTATTAACTGTACACATAAACATTGCCTCCTGCCTACAGTTAGATTTATTTCTCATCACTTCCAAGTAACTGGTTTTAACACTCTTTCCAGCATGCCCAGCACCTTTTATTTGACTATATTGTTTTAGAAAGGCCTTTGGGAATTTGGCTAATTTCATGCTGGAACTTATTAAGTGGGTTTTGACACTCTTTGATAATTCCAATAGACCATTAGTCAAGTCTCACTTCCTTCAGGGAAAGAATGAAAGCTTCATTAGTCTTAGGGTCTCTATTCTAAACATGTCACCTGAATTTAGTAGTGCATCTGTGCTGAAATGCAATTGACTTTGTGATTGAATAGAACTTTGAAACTACAAGAAAGCTGTCACTGGCTATCATCAGTAAGAGAGCACCTGCCTTTTTCTGAAATTCTCATGAGATTCACCTGTGCATTTTGAAACAATTCAGTGAATTTAATTTTCTGACCTGTGAATGTTAATAAAATAAACTGCACACACACATATCCACACAAGTTCTCTCTAAAGTACTTGGTTTAGTCCTTTCTTCCACCCAGGACACGAGAATTCAGAATAATCTCCTTCCCTCCTACAGATAGTTTAAAAATCTTGAGAGATCCTATCTCTAGAAGGCCCCAGAACATAATTGAGTGTGCAAATGAAATTCATTACTAGGGTCACAAACAATAATCCAATTAACATGTATTTGCGTAATGCCTTTAAAATCATTCTAAACCCAAAACCACATTCATCTTTGAAGTATAACGCAAAACAAGTACCATATCCCAGCATACTCCAGTTCACACTTTGCACTGGAGAGTACGAAACAGCATCAAGATTGCAAAAGCAATAATTCCAGTTATCCAGATGTGATTTTCAATCATTCTAAGAAATGTTTTTTTGTTTTTTTTTTTTAGCAGTTCTTATTCCATGGCACCACTCACAGCTCTCACGCTGGCGCGGTGCTTACATCTCTTCATTATTAATTCAGCTCATGGAGCTTAATTGGACAAGGCTAGAGCGAATTTGACAAACATCACAGCAGCAGAAAAAGCAATCACTCTTTCAAGATGAAAATTTGTTTGATGTCTTACTGTGTAACTCATTTACGCTCCTCAGGAGTCATGTGACCTGAATGTTAATCAGCCATTGATTGGTTTCTCTCCTTGGACAGTCACGTGACTCGAATATTAATGGGCTGGCACTCAGTAGCTGTACTGTTAGGCAACCTTGTGATTGGCTGCCAGGTTAAGATACGGAGATAAGTGGGTGCTTGATGAGCACTTGACAGAACTTCACAGAAAATTAAGGCCCTAAAATAGCATGAGAAAGTCTTGTCAAATCAAGCATGATTATCATTGAATGCTTAAGGAATTCATCATCTGCATGAAATTGATACACTTCAGCACCAGCAGGCCCTGTAGTCAGCAGGGACTCATCAGATCTTTATTTATATGTGTTCACCAAATCACATTAATTCTGAGAGCTAAAACATGCTAAGGATGAAGGTTATTTTCTGTTCAATCTAATTTATCTATGACAATAATCATCACTAATAATGTGTCAAATTGGATTGCAGTCATTTTATGCATGCATGCTGATTTGGAAAATAGTGTTAAACCATCCCGCGGTAATTAACAACTGGTAAAGGTATGCCGGGCCTGAAGTAATCAGCATATCTAGATGGAAAATTAAGTTTTATAGAATGGATTTATAGATACATATCCTTACTCAATTCGGAATATAAACTATTCCTGGTAAAAGCCGACATCATTTTTATAACACCATTAAGACCAATAACCATTGAGGGACTTGCATCCTTAATTTGCTCCATCCTTCATTTTTTTCTCTCATTTTCTGTGGTTAACTTTCTAATAGGTGTCACTTCCTTCTTGGCAAGTCCTCATTTTAGCGGGTTTGGTAGGGCTAAGAGATGAATGAATATGCATCGGTTTAAGTGTTAATCATGGATGAAGGACAGGGCATCATACCTCTTAATACACAAAGCTTTATAATTATTGGCGGGGGTTGGGAGGTGGGCACTGGGGAGAATACAAAGAGGGGGGTGGGGACAGACTTTGGCCTTTTGGTGTTTCTCTATTATTTCTCCTCACAAAGGGACAATAGGAAATTTTGCAGATTAACTCATAAGGGATTAATGTTTCTTGGGGAATCACTTAAGCCTAAATTGCTTTTGTGGAAATAACTTTTACGGAACACAAGTTGTGTCGTTGTTGTTGTTTTAAATAACCTCCTGGTTTATAGGACATTTTGGGAGGAATGGAGTATTGGGAGTAAGGAAATCTTAAAGAAATGTTTAGACTCTTTGGTGAGTGTGGCTAAAATGTTTGAGAGGAGCATTACACTTTGAAAAGAAGAGCGAAATAAATGTTGTTTCTTTCCCACCGCTGCCCCTACCCCCCATCTTAATCTTCTAAGCAACCAGGACTGCCCCTACTCTCTCCCCCTCGCTCAGGAGGTCTCTTTATTGATTAAATGAATCTGCTCCAAAGACTGGCTCCCAGGCTCTTTGATCTAATCCGATCTGATTTTATCCTATCGCTTCAGCAGGACATCGGGGAATTAACAATAAGCAGCTTTACCACAAGTGTTTAATAACTCAACACAATCTCCTTATGGCTCCGAGCTGCTCAAGTCCCATCCAGTCCACAGCAAACAGTGTAGCAGATTGGCCATCCCCCCCACCCCCGCCCGAACCTGAGGAATTTTCATGCACTATGAAACTAATCGCTTCAAGTTCCTTCATAAATCACACAAAGCAGATTTTAGCATCTTAACAAATTGGGGAAAAAAAAAAAAGAGCCAACCAGTAGAGTGGGGTGGGAGTGGCAGAGAGGACGGGCCCTCCGGCTAAAAGCGGGTGGGAAACAGGCAGGCGCTCCAGTACTGCAGCGGGGGAAGGGGGCAGATGTAAAATAACTTCTGTCTTCTCAAGCAATATGTTTCTCATCTCCTTAAATTTTAACATGAATGAAATTATTTGGGCAGGCTCAAACCTAACAGTGCTCCAAGCTCACAGTGACCTTATTTTTTTTTTTTTCCTGCTGTGATGGAAACGATGTGGTTTCAACAACAGGCCTCTTGTTATTGTTCCTGTGACAGCCCTTGAAGTATGCAAGAAGCACACATTTAAACAAGGATTGTGCGTCCTGCGTGGTGCCGACAGCCGAGATGTTAGGCTGAAATGGTATGTCCCCTGGCTTTCAAACCAGCATACACGCATAAAGGGGCGTCTTAAATGATCACTTAATTACAAGACGCCATTCTTGAAATGCTTTTTTTTCTTTTCCACTCAGGGCTGTCCGTATGTATATCCCTATCTCTAAATTGCAGCGGTAGAACTGAGTAATATCTTAGTCCCCTCCAAAACAAAAAAAAAGCATCATATCGCAAGCACAGATAGTAAAGGTGATTCTCTCCTTTTGTAAGGCAGAATTTTTTTTTTTTTTTTTTTTGCGGTACACGGGCCTCTCACTGCTGTGGCCCCTCCCGTCGCGGAGCACAGGCTCCGGACGCGCAGGCCCAGCGGCCATGGCCCACGGGCCCCGCCACCCCGCGGCACGCACCCGCGTCCCCTGCATCGGCAGGCGGACTCCCAACCACTGCGGCACCAGGAGCCCTGTAAGGCAGAAATTTTGATTCAAGCGCTCACCCTTATGCCACAACAGACAGAGCTTGTGAGGAACTGCGAGGCGAAACGGGCTTGTGAAAGCTGCCGGATTATTAGTGCCATGGGGAAAATATCACTCTAGCATTAATCAGAAATAAAACATCTCTCAGGTGCTCTATTTAATACCTACCGTACATCAGAATTACCCATAAAAACATGTTTCATAACAGAGAAACAGCCATAGCGCTCCACCTGTCACTGTTCTCTCCATTACCCTGGCAGTTCTGCGATTTCTCGCTACATCAGCAGAGTAACAAAGTGCCCTCTAACTGAACATCTGGGGGCAGGAGGAATTTTATGACTCAGGTTCAGGCCAGATTACTATTACTATGGTGAAATCTTTTTCCGTATCCCCAGGGAGCAGGGTACTAACAAATTCACTCAGATACGGCTGGATGCTTCATTATTGCTTTCCTAAATACAAACATTTATTTTTATATCCTTCTCCATCCACATCCATTCATCAGTATTTATCCAGATTTTCCCACCATTATATGAGTTCAACACTTTCAGACACCCCCGTTCCCAAAAAATGTCTACTCCGATTTCGTGATTTACTCAATATGGAATGGAACACTAGCATGAATAGTGTTATTTTTTCCTCTTTGGAAATGACTTTTGCCTTACTTTTTTTTTTCCAGATAAAACTATGTCATAACAGAAAAATCCCTGTGAAGTTCTCCAAAGAACTCTCTGCTGCTTCCAGACCCTGGAACTATAATTATGCCTTGCATAATTAAAACAGAAAGAACATCCCCTGGCAACTGTGAGCCCCCCTGTTTACATCACAAAGAGGTAGCAAAATGTACTCTGGAAGGTTCCCGCCAAAGTAATTGAGAGGGCTGCCTGAGCCCAGCGCTGCTTTCTAAATATTGTCCATGGGTTAGGAACCGGAGGACGTGCCAGAGGCCTATTGACTCTTCCTGCCTGGGCATGATGTCACGGAGTTCAGTGACTTTGGGGGCTGGTGTTGACTGAAGTCTTATGGCACGTTTAGCCCAAGTGCTTCTACTGGGGAGCTTCAGACCTGTCACACGCCACTACGTGGTGGCCTTCATATGTCCTGAATCCCTGAACTCACACACAAAGGTTCAGAGCATTAGGCCACGGTGTAAACACATTCTTGACATCGAGGACTACAAACAGGATTCTTCTGCTTGCAGTTCAGTCAGTTCACAAGCTCGTCTTCCTTTGGAGCTTTCTTTGTAGGTTGCTGCAGTTGGAATATGAAAAGAGAGACACAGACACACAGAGAAAGACAGAGAGACAGAGGGAGAAAGAAAAAGAAAAGGCACTGAGGAAAAAGGAAAAAACAAAACAAAACAAAACCAAAGCCACAAGTTGAAAAAAAAAATCCCTATAAAATAGAATTGCATTATGTTTTTGTGTATTTTTGAAATGTAGCCAAACTAAACCATTACATGAGGATTTTGTTTCACAGAGTCTGCAAACTATTCAGTGCTAACCCACTACACCAAGAATGTGATGCCAACCAAAATATGTCAAGATCAGTAGTGCTCAATAAAATCTCAAAACCAAATGACATGCAAGCTGTATTTCATGATTAGAGCGCTTCCTTATGTCAAGGAACATACATATTAACTTGTTTAAACACAGCGATGGGCTGTCACTCTGTTTGTCAAAAGCAGAGGAAGGAGAATCTAGTGCTTCCCAATCCCATCCAGATGATGCTTCACACTTTCTATCTTCCTGGCAGACAGCACAGACCCCATCCAATTAATCTTTACATCTGAGAGAGGAGGAACTGAAGGAGAGAAGGAGGGAGAGAAAGAAGGGGAGAGGGAGAGAGACCACTTCCCACTTTACCAAGCAGGGCAGTAAAAGCAGGGTTTGCCATTGCTTTGCTCAAGGCCCTGATACAAATAGAGAGCTGGGATTAGAAGAAAAAATGCTTACTTTTTTCTACCAACTCACCAAAATTACAAAATACAAGCACCTTGAAACTTTTTTTTTAATCCAGAGAATTAACAGTAGCATAAAGCTTTAAGGTCTACAAAGGGCTCAAATATATACATATTTTCACACTGAATCCTCAGCACTGTCCTAGCCATTTATATATTATTATTCCCATTTTACAAAAGAGAAGCCCAAGTCTCAGAGATGTAGTGACACACCCAAGCAGCTCCTCCAGGACCAAGGAAAACTAGAGCAGGACGCCTCTGTTTCAGGCCTCTGAACGAAATGGGAACAACACAAAACACGGCATCCCTTTCTGCACCAAAATGTGTGAGTTTGAGCAGGATTCTAAAAATGTAGAGGAGCAATTATCTCGTTCTCTGACTGTCACCAGCAACGAGCTGCTGCGTGCTTCTACCTGGCAGTAGGATGAAAGGGAGGCTGTTCTCTCATTTACAAAATACAGTAGTAAGATATGTGATTATGTTAGGAACACTTGAGGGGCCTTTTGGGTGAAAAGGAAAAACCAGAGCATGCCTCATCTGTTATTTGGGTGTTTTTTCACTTGTGTGAGCCTGGCAAACCCCCACTGATGCTGATACAGCAAAACGGGGTGCTCCCACAGCAGACTTGGAGCTAGAGCTGCTTCCATCTTCTGCACCCACCTGTCCCCCTACACCCACAGCACCCTCGTTCTCAGGGACCCTCTTGAAGCTGGGGAATCACTGCCACCTTGTACCTGCCACACAAGCCTTGGGGTTGTGGTAGAAGAGAACTGGAATTCGAACTAGTGTCTCCTCTGACATATCACAGTGTGGCTCCTTCCAGTAAGTCTGCCCTTCACACCACAGCCGGAAGGGGCCAGGGACACCGAAATGTGGTGGGAATGTCCATATTTACACCCCTGACATCCTCCTTAGCCTGATGAGACGCCCAGCCTTTCAAGATTTAGGCGCTGTGTGGCATTCTGGCTTCATTTCCTCACACTCATCCGCATGCACCTGACTCCAGTCATGCTTAACAGATGACTTCCGTTATGGGCTGAATTGCGTCCCCCTAAAAATTCCTATGTGGAAAGCCCTAACCCCCAGTACCTGAGAATGTGACTATACTTGGAGAGAGGGCCTTGAAAGAGGTAATTAAAGTAAATGAAGTCATATGAGTGGTCCCTAATCCAACATGACTAGTATCCTTAGAAGAAGAAGAGATTAGGATACAGAGAAAAGACCATGTGCGGACAAAGCAAGATGGCGGCTGTCAAGGCAAGGAGAGATGCCTCAGAGGAAACCAAACCTGCTGACTCCTGCACTTCCAGCCTCCAGAACTGCAAGAACATTAATTTCTATTTTTTTTTAACATCTTTATTGGAGTATAATTGCTTTAAAATGGTATGTTAGTTTCAGCTTCACAACAAAATGAATCAGTTATATATATACATATATTCCCATATCTCTTCCCGCTTGCGTCTCCCTCCCTCCCACCCTCCCTATCCCACCCCTCCAGGCGGTCGCAAAGCACCGAGCTGATCTCCCTGTGCTATGCGGCTGCTTCCCACTAGCTATCTACCTTACGTTTGGTAGTGTATATATGTCCATGCCTCTTTATCGCTTTGTCACCGTTTACCCTTCCCCCTCCCCATAGCCTCAAGTCCATTCTCTAGTAAGTCTGTGTCTTTATTCCTGTTTCACCCCTAGGTTTTTCATAACATTTTTTTTTTTTAATTCCATATATATGTGTTAGCATACGGTATTTGTCTCTCTCTTTCTGACTTACTTCACTCTGTATGACAGACTCTAGGTCTATCCACCTCATTACAAATAGCTCAATTTCGTCTCTTTTTATGGCTGAGTAATATTCCATTGTATATATGTGCCACATCTTCTTTATCCATTCATCCGATGATGGACACTTAGGTTGTTTCCATCTCCAGGCTATTGTAAGTAGAGCTGCAATGAACATTTTGGTACATGACTCTTTTTGAATTATGGTTTTCTCAGGGTATATGCCCAGTAGTGGGATTGCTGGGTCATATGGTAGTTCTATTTGTAGCTTTTTAAGGAACCTCCATACTGTTCTCCACAGTGGCTGTATCAATTAACATTCCCACCAACAGTGTAAGAGGGTTCCCTTTTCTCCACACCCTCTCCAGCATTTATTGTTTCTAGATTTTTTGATGATGGCCATTCTGACTGGTGTGAGATGATATCTCATTGTAGTTTTGATTTGCATTTCTCTAATGATTAAGGATGTTGAGCATTCTTTCATGTGTTTGTTGGCACTCTGTATATCTTCTTTGGAGAAATGTCTATTTAGGTCTTCTGCCCATTTTTGGATTGGGGTGTTTGTTTTTCTGTTATTAAGCTGCATGAGCTGCTTATAAATTTTGGAGATTAATCCTTTGTCAGTTGCTTCATTTGCAAATATTTTCTCCCATTCTGAGGGTTGTCTTTTGGTCTTCTTTATGGTTTCCTTTGCTGCGCAAAAGCTTTTAAGTTTCATTAGGTCCCATTTGTTTACTTTTGTTTTTATTTCCATTTCTCTAGGAGGTGGGTCAAAAAGGACCTTGCTGTGATTTATGTCATAGAGTGTTCTGCCTATGTTTTCCTCTAAGAGTTTGATAGTTTCTGGCCTTATATTTAGGTCTTTAATCCATTTTGAGCTTATTTTTGTGTATGGTGTTAGGGAGTGATCTAGTCTCATACTTTTACATGTAGCTGTCCAGTTTTCCCAGCACCACTTATTGAATAGGCTGTCCTTTCTCCACTGTACATTTCTGCCTCCTTTGTCAAAGATAAGGTGACCATATGTGCGTGGGTTTATCTCTGGGCTTTCTATCCTGTTCCATTGATCTATCTTTCTGTTTTTGTGCCAGTACCATACCGTCTTGATAACTGTAGCTTTGTAGTATAGTCTGAAGTCAGGGAGCCTGATTCCTCCAGTTCCTTCTTTCCTTCTCAAGATTGTTTTGGCTATTCGGGGTCTTTTGTGTTTCCATACAAATTGTGAAATTTTTTGTTCTAGTTCTGTGAGAAATGCCAGTGGTAGTTTGATAGGGATTGCATTGAATCTATAGATTGCTTTGGGTAGTAGAGTCATTTTCACAATGTTGATTCTTCCAATCCAAGAACATGGTATATCTCTCCATCTATTTGTATCATCTTTAATTTCTTTCATCAGTGTCTTATAATTTTCTGCATACAGATCTTTTGTCTCCTTAGGTAGGTTTATTCCTAGATATTTTATTCTTTTTGTTGCAATGGTAAATGGGAGTGTTTTCTTGATTTCACTTTCAGATTTTGCATCATTAGTATATAGGAATGCCAGAGATTTCTGTGCATTAATTTTGTATCCTGCCACTTTACCAAATTCATTGATTATCTCTAGTAGTTTTCTGGTAGCATCTTTAGGGTTCTCTATGTATAGGATCATGTCATCTGCAAACAGTGACAGCTTTACTTCTTCTTTTCCGATTTGGATTCCTTTTATTTCCTTTTCTTCTCTGATTGCTGTGGCTAAAACTTCCAAAACTATGTTGAATAAGAGTGGTGAGAGTGGGCAACCTTGTCTTGTTCCTGATCTTAGTGGAAATGATTTCAGTTTTTCACCATTGAGGATGATGTTTGCTGTGGGCTTGTCATATATGGCCTTTATTATGTTGAGGAAAGTTCCCTCTATGCCTACTTTCTGCAGGGTTTTTATCATAAATGGGTGTTGAATTTTGTCAAAAGCTTTCTCTGCATCTATTGAGATGATCATATGGTTTTTCTCCTTCAGTTTGTTAATATCGTTTATCACATTGATAGATTTGCATATATTGAAGAATCCTTGCATTCCTGGAATAAACCCCGCTTGATCATGGTGTATGATCCTTTTAATGTGCTGTTGGATTCTGTTTGCTAGTATTTTGTTGAGGATTTTTGCATCTGTGTTCATCAGTGATATTGGCCTGTAGTTTTCTTTCTTTGTGACATCCTTGTCTGGTTTTGGTATCAAGGTGATGGTGGCCTCGTAGAAGGAGTTTGGGAGTGTTCCTCCCTCTGCTATATTTTGGAAGAGTTTGAGAAGGATAGGTGTTAGCTCTTCTCTAAATGTTTGATAGAATTCGCCTGTGAAGCCATCTGGTCCTGGGCTTTTCTTTGTTGGAAGATTTTTAATCACAGTTTCAATTTCAGTGCTTGTGATTGGTCTGCTCATATTTTCTATTTGTTCCTGATTCAGTCTTGGCAGGTTGTGCATTTCTAAAAATTTGTCCATTTCTTCCAGATTGTCCATTTTATTGGCATAGAGTTGCTTGTAGTAATCTCTCATGATCTCTTTTATTTCTGCAGTTTCAGTTGTTACCTCTCCTTTTTCATTTCTAATTCTATTGATTTGAGTCTTCTCCCTTTTTATCTTGATCAGTCTGGCTAGTGGTTTATCTATTTTGTTTATCTTCTCAAAGAACCAGCTTTTAGTTTTATTGATCTTTGCTATTGTTTCCTTCATTTCTTTTTCATTTATTTCTGATCTGATTTTTATGATTTCTTTCCTTCTGCTAGCTTTGGGGTTTTTTTGTTCTTCTTTCTCTAATTGCTTGAGGTGCAAGGTTAGGTTGTTTATTCGAGATGTTTCCTGCTTCTTAAGGTGGGCTTGTATTGCTATAAACTTCCCCCTTAGAACTGCTTTTGCTGCATCCCACAGGTTTTGGGTTGTTGTGTCTCCATTGTCATTTGTTTCTAGGTATTTTTTGATTTCCTCTTTGATTTCTTCAGTGATCACTTCATTATTAAGTAGTGTATTGTTTAGCCTC
Organism: Orcinus orca; assembly: GCF_937001465.1. NCBI lineage: Eukaryota > Metazoa > Chordata > Mammalia > Artiodactyla > Delphinidae > Orcinus > Orcinus orca. Next base: position 82,060,166 of record NC_064564.1, on the reverse strand, counting down.
CATGTGTTTGTATTTTTTACAGATCTTTTCCTGTAATTGATATCTAGTCTCATGGCATTGTGGTCAGAAAAAATACTTGATACAATTTCAATTTTCTTAAATTTACCAAGGCTTGATTTGTGACCCAAGATATGATCTATCCTGGAGAATGTTCCATGAGCACTTGAGAAAAATGTGTATTCTGTTGTTTTTGGATGGAATGTCCTATAAATATCAATTAACTCCATCTCGTTTAATGTATCATTTAAAGCTTGTGTTTCCTTATTTATTTTCATTTTGGATGATCTGTCCATTGGTGAAAGTGGGGTGTTAAAGTCCCCTACTATGAATGTGTTACTGTCGATTTCCCCTTTTATGGTTGTATTTGCCTTATGTATTGAGGTGCACCTATGTTGGGTGCATAAATATTTACAATTGTTATATCTTCCTCTTGGATCGATCCCTTGATCATTATGTAGTGTCCTTCTTTGTCTCTTCTAATAGTCTTTGTTTTAAAGTCTATTTTGTCTGATATGAGAATTGCTACTCCAGCTTTCTTTTGGTTTCCATTTGCATGAAATACCTTTTTCCATCCCCTTACTTTCAGTCTGTATGTGTCTCTAGGTCTGAAGTGGGTCTCTTGTAGACAGCAAATATATGGGTCTTGTTTTTGTATCCATTCAGCCAATCTGTGTCTTTTGGTGGGAGCATTTAGTCCATTTACATTTAAGGTAATTATCGATATGTGTGTTCCTATTCCCATTTTCTTAATTGTTTTGGGTTCGTTATTGTAGGTCCTTTCCTTCTTTTGTGTTTCTTGCCTAGAGAAGTTCCTTTAGCAGTTGTTGTAGAGCTGGTTTGGTGGTGCTGAACTCTCTCAGCTTTTGCTTGTCTGTAAAGGTTTTAATTTCTCCATCAAATCTGAATGAGATCCTTGCTGGGTAGAGTAATCTTGGTTGCAGGTTTTTCTCCTTCAACACTTTCAATATGTCCTGCCACTCCCTTCTGGCTTGCAGAGTTTCTGCTGAAATATCAGCTGTTAACCTTATGGGGATTCCCTTGTGTGTTATTTGTTGTTTTTCCCTTGCTGCTTTTAATATGTTTTCTTTGTATTTAATTTTTGACAGTTTGATTAATATGTGTCTTGGCGTATTTCTCCTTGGATTTATCCTGTATGGGACTCTCTGTGCTTCCTGGACTTGATTAACTATTTCCTTTCCCATATTAGGGAAGTTTTCAACTATAATCTCTTCAAATATTTTCTCAGTCCCTTTCTTTTTCTCTTCTTCTTCTGGAACCCCTATAATTCGAATGTTGGTGCGTTTAATGTTGTCCCAGAGGTCTCTGAGACTGTCCTCAGTTCTTTTCATTCTTTTTTCTTTATTCTGCTCTGCAGTAGTTATTTCCACTATTTTATCTTCCAGGTCACTTATCCGTTCTTCTGCCTCAGTTATTCTGCTATTGATCCCATCTAGAGTACTTTTAATTTCATTTATTGTGTTGTTCATCGTTGCTTGTTTCATCTTTAGTTCTTCTAGGTCCTTGTTAACTGATTCTTGCAATTTGTCCATTCTATTGTCCATTCTATCTCCAAGATTTCGGATCAACCTTACTATCATTATTCTGAATTCTTTTTCAGGTAGACTGCCTATTTCCTCTTCATTTGTTAGGTCTGGTGGGTTTTTATCTTGCTCCTTCATCTGCTGTGTGTTTTTCTGTCTTCTCATTTTGCTTATCTTACTGTGTTTGGGGTCTCCTTTTTTGCAGGCTGAAGGTTCGTAGTTCCTGTTGTTTTTTGTCTGTCCCCAGTGGCTAAGGTTGGTTCAGTGGGTTGTGTAGGCTTCCTGGTGGAGGGTACTAGTGCCTGTGTTCTGGTGGATGAGGCTGGATGTTGTCTTTCTGGTGGGCAGGTCCACGTCTGGTGGTGTGTTTTGGGGTGTCTGTAGACTTATTATGATTTTGGGCAGCCTCTCTGCTAATGGGTGGGGTTGTGTTCCTGTCTTGCTAGTTGTTTGGCATAGGATGTCCAGCACTGTAGCTTGCTGGTCGTTGAGTGAAGCTGGGTGCTGGCGTTGAGATGGAGATCTCTCGGAGATTTTTGCTGTTTGATATTATGTGCAGCTGGGAGGCCTCTTGTGGACCAGTGTGCTGAAGTTGGCTCTCCCACCTCAGAGGCACAGCACTGACTCCTGGCTGCAGCACCAAGAGCCTTTCATCCACAGGGCTCCTTAATTTGGGATGATTCGTTGTCTATTCAGGTATTCCACAGATGCAGGGTATATCAAGTTGATTGTGGAGCTTTAATCCGCTGCTTCTGAGGCTGCTGGGAGAGATTTCCCTTTCTCTTCTTTGTTCTCACAGTTCCCAGGGGCTCAGCTTTGGATTTGGCCCCGCCTGTGCGTGTAGGTCGCCGGAGGGCGTCTGTTCTTTGCTCAGACAGGGCGGGGTTAAAGGAGCCGCTGATTCGGAGGCTCTGGCTCACCCAGGCCGGGGGGTAGGGAGGGTCACGGAGTGTGCGGCGGGCCTGCGGCGGCAGAGGCCGGCGTGACGTTGCAGCCTGAGGCGCGCCGTGCGTTCTCCCGGGGAAGCCGTCCCTGGATCCCGGGACCCTGGCAGTGGCGGGCTGCACAGGCTCCCCGGAAGGGCGTGTGGCTAGTGACCTGTGTTCGCACACAGGCCTCCTGGCGGCGGCAGCAGCGGCCTTAGCGTCCCATGTCCGTCTCTGGGCTCCGCACTCTCAGCCGCGGCTCGCGCCCGTCCCTGGAGCTCTCTCAAGCAGCGTTCTTAATCCCCTCTCCTCGTGCACCAGGAAACAAAGAGGGACGTAAAAGTCTCTTGCCTCTTCGGCAGGTCCAGACCCCCCCCCCCCCCCCCCGGACTCTCTCCCGGCCAGCCGCGGCGCACCAATGCCCTGCAGGCTGTGTTTACGCCGCCAACCTCAGTCCTCTCCCGGCGCTCCGACAAAAGCCGGAGCCTCAGCTCCCAGTCCCGCCCGCCCCAGCGGGCGGGCGAGCAGACAAGCCTCTCGGCTGGTGAGTGCCGGTCGGCCCGATCCTCTGCGCTGGAATCTGTCCGCTTTGCCCTCCGCACCCCTGTTGCTGTGCTCTCCTCCGCGGCTCCCAAGCTCCCCCACTCCGCCTCCCGAAGTCTCCACCCGCGAAGGGGCTTCCTAGTGTGTGGACACTTTTCCTCCTTCACAGCTCTCTCCCGCTGGTGCAGGACCCGTCCCTATCCTTTTGTCTCTGTTTAGTTTTTTCTTTTGCCCTAACCAGGTACGTGGGGGGTTCCTTGCCTTTTGGGAGGTCTGAGGTCTTCTGCCAGCGTTCAGTAGGTGCTCCGTAGGAGTTGTTCCACGCGTAGATGTATTTCTGGTGTATCTGTGGAGAGGAAGGTGATCTCCGCGTCTTACTCTTCCGCCATCTTCCCGGAAGTCTCAATTTCTATGTTTTTAAGCCACCCCACCTGTGGTATTTGGTTACGGCAGCCCTAGCTAACTAATATAGCTTCTCATTCAAAGCCGTGTCGTGGTCTTTCATACAGCCCCGGAGTCCCGAACACCGGCCCCTCTACCTGGAACATGCATCCCTTGACTACTGGCCTTGTGGACACCTCTTCATCTCCAATGTTCAACTCAAATGCCAGGTCTCCTCCTCCATGAGGCCCTCCCAGCTAACCATGGGCACCCAATAAATAGCTCATCTGTGATTACATGAAGCCCGTGACATACCTCTATTATGTGGCCATCCCCCACACTTATCTGATGGTCTCCTAGTACCAGCCAGTCTTGTGGAAAAGGGACGCCCTCTTACTCATTTCCCCAGCCTAGCACAATGCCCATCAGAGAGCAGACATTCAATTAATGTTTGATGAAAGGACAAAGGGGGGTGTGGAAGGAAGCAACAACAGCAACAGCAAAAATAACTAAACCTTATCGAATGTTAACTATGTGCCAGACTCTATTCTAAATGTTACACTTGTATCAACCAGCTTTATCCTCCCAATAACCATATGAAGTAAACATTACTGTTTATCCTCATTTTACTGGTGAGGACCAAGGCATACCAAAATAAGTAACTTGCCCAAGGTCATGCAGAGCCAGGGATTTAAAACCATGTACCTGGCTCCAGAGTTGACATTCTTAATAGAATGTCTTTCAAGGAGAAAGAAAAGGAGAAAAGGAAGAAGACAGGAAAGGAACAAAAGAAGGGAAGAAATCACCCACTGTGTAAACTTGGGCAATATACTTCAATTCTTTGAAACTCAGTTTCCTCATCTGCTTGTCTCAGGAAAGGCTCCAGTGAGATAACCTATGAGAATACATTCTAATTGCAGAGGCCTGTAGAACCACACAGCCTCTATTATCAGTAGCCAGAAATCAATCAAGTTACCTCACAGGCCTTCAACTTGAGAATTTTCAGGTAGAGGCATTCTGCATGGTGGATAATCCTGAAGAGATACATTCGAGGCGGAGAAGAATGGGGTATGAGCGTTGCAAAGGAATACTTCTCTGCCTCCCACCAGGGGTCAGAGGTCGCACTGCCTTTTTCCAGAACTCTAGGAGAACCATTTCCCCTGTAATCTCTCGGCCCCCTGGCGTTGTAAATTCCACCTGACCTGGTCAGGAGGGTCTCTGAGGATACCCTACAGGGGTGTTGCCTCTGGTTTGGAAACCGCAGATTACATCCTTGAGAGGCCTACAGATCAATGTTATATTAAAATTTCAGGTTAGTGGGCTTCCCTGGTGGCGCAGTGGTTGAGAGTCTGCCTGCTAATGCAGGGGACACAGGTTCGAGCCCTGGTCTGGGAGGATCCCACATGCCGCGGAGCAACTAGGCCCGTGAGCCACAACTTCTGAGCCTGCGCGTCTGGAGCCTGTGCTCCGCAACAAGAGAGGCTGCGATAGTGAGAGGCCCACGCACCGCGATGAAGAGTGGCCCCCGCTTGTCACAACTAGAGAAAGCCCTCGCACAGAAACGAAGACCCAACACAGCAAAATTAATTAATTAATTAATAAAAAATTAAAACTCCTACCCCCAACATCTTCTTAAAAAAAAAAAAAATTTCAGGTTAGTAATCTAGTTTACTGAACTTAATATTCCGAGTTGGGATTCTGATGTCACCTGTAAGGTGGAAGAATTTCCTGTTCTATTTTCAAACTGGACTTTTCTGGTTTTGGTTTGTTTGTTTTTTAAATACTGTCTTCAATGGGGCATCTTCATCTCTTTTTTCTTTGATTCAGAAATGCACTGAGCATGAAACAAGGACAAATGGGACCTGATAAAGGCACAAGTTCTGTTGTGCTACAGCTGCAAAGACTCCTTTTCTTTGGCAGTTTTCAGATGACCTACTTACCTAGGCAGGGAGCAGAATGGTTAAAGCGCTTGAGGAAATCAACTGTAAATAGAAAGCCTATGTTTAACATAATCCCCTCCAGATGATACCCCCCTCCTCCAGTCACTGTAATCAACCCTGTAGTAGCAGGTGAAGGTGCTTGATTATCTCCCTGTGGCATTATGTCTCACCACATAGCTGATAATAAACTGATGGATTATCAAACAAGATTACAGCTTTAGCAAATAAAATCATGTTTTGTGTTAAGAGAGAAAATGCTTACTATCCCTATCTACCTGGCTAAATATTTACATATCACAGGCTTTCTAGGGTCCCTGTTCTTTCAAATGTGATTTTTTAAAAACAACACAAAGGTTAAGTTAACAAAAAGGGAACACACTGTGCTTTCGACACCAAGCTAAATACACCTCTGGGAGAAAACAGGTGCTGCCCGAAAGGTAGAAAGAAATCCAAGGCCTCAGGTGCTGGTGAGATCAATGGGTACATGCGACAAAAAAAACCCCGAGCTGAATGTGTTAGGAGGGATTCAGATGCCTACTTTAAAGGGAACATAAGTGAAAGAGAATAGAAATCCAAAGCATGCAGGCAGCTCTGTGTGTGTGTGTGAGAGGAGAGCAATGGGCTTGTATACAAGTCTCATGCTGGCCTGTTGCTTTATACCTTCCAAAGCCCTTTACCTTAGTTGCCTATATTCCTCTCCCTGCCTCCCCCCAACCCAGTTTCTCCCTGGTTTTCCCAATCTCTCCATTTTACAACTGACACAAAGGGAGGCCTAGGAGAAGTTATGTGACTTGCAAAATGTCCTGGAAGGTAGGCCTCAAACACAAATTTTCTGATTCCCGGTACAACCCCCTTTCTGTTGCACCTCTCTACTCTAACACAGGGATGTTCTTCTAAAGGACAGGAATGGAAGAGGGTTTTTTAAAAAAAGCTTCGTGTAGTCATATTGACAAATCTGAAGTTGAATTACTATTTGGTTTAAGATTTGTGGACAGAAATGGATGTAATGTAAAATAGGAAACAGGCATTTTAAAAGGCCTATCTTTCAAGAGAGGGAGAGAGAAACAGAGAAATGGGCTTGGGAATGGTCTACTGGTCAGTTGAAATTTGTTACGATCCCAGGGAAGAGTACAAAGCATGGATAACCAACCTGGCTAGTTGTGGAGCAAGTTATTTCAGACGATCTGACTTCCTTCTCTGAATGACAGATCTTGCAAACATGGAAGGGCAAAGAGATGTGATTCTCTGCATGTGAAATTCAGAGAAGTTCTTGGTTCCAGTGTCTCTCAACTGCCACACACAAAATAGCACTGGGCTGACCTTCATCGCGAAGGAATTTCTGTTCAGTAGTCTAGGGAGGTCCACAAAAGCACAGGGCAAGATGCTTTTGCGCCTCTACTTTGTCACGGGCCTTGTGGTCTTCCAGGCAAATCAACCAGAGTGATCCTGGAGTGAGAACACGCTGCCTCTCTGGCACTGCCCGAGGAGCCAGTGTTCCACATACATACCCACTACTAATGAAGAGTCTCGAGAGAAAGAATCATTAGTGTAACACATAATAGAAACATAATAATGGTATGTCATCTACAAAACATATCAAATATAAACTAAATTTTCCCTTTAAAAAATTAGAAATGTAAAAGAAGTTTTTAAAATACAAGCAATACAATAAACAATACATTTCAAATTATCTACATGTTTATGTATCAACTAAATATCAGCAGTGAAAGTACATCTTCCATTCCCCACAATCTTCCTTTCCCCATTTCCAGAAGGATTATCTCTACAGTTTAGTGTGTATCTTTCCAGTTCTTTTTCTATGAGATGTATATCTTTTCTGTTATATATAAATATTTAAGTATTACATATATTTAAGTATAATTAAATGTATATACTAAAATATATATGTGTGTATATATATATATACTTTATACATGATTTTGTCACTTTATTATTATTTTTTTAACATTATGTGTGAAAGATCTCCTCTGGTTAATAGAGAGAACTCTACTTCAATCTTTTAAAACTGCCACTTAGCATTCAAGAATATCGACAGTCCGTAAATATTAGGGATTCTCCTACTGACGGACATTTAGGTCTTTTCCTGTTTGGGGCTATTATAATCAACAATGCCATAAACATTCATGTGTATATTATTTTGTGCAATGGTAGAAATGCTGAATTGAAACAAATGTCTGGTTTTAATTTCAATAGGTCCTGCCAAAGTAACTATCAATTGACACTTCCATTTATTAAATAGTCCACACTTTGCTCTCTGATCTGAAATGTGAATTTTCTGTATAGTAAATACCCGCAATGTGCTTAGGACACTCTAATGTCTTTTGCAATTTATCTATCTATCTTGTCTCCTGTCATTTCAACACTATTTCAACTATGATGGCTGCAGGTCATGTTTTGATATCTGGTAGAACAAGTCCTCCTACATTGTTCTTTTTTCAAAATCTTCATAGCTAATTTTGTACATTTTCTCTTTCTTTTAAAGCTCTTGCTACACATCAAAGAGATAAATATTAATTTTAAAATATGCGAGATATAAAGAATAACAATAAAATGAAGACAAATGCAAAATGTCCTCAAACTTTTTTTCTTTTTTGGTTGCGCTGGGTCTTAATTGTGGCAGGCAGTCTCCTTAGTTGTGGCTTGCTGGCTCCTTACTTGTGGCATGCAAACTCTTAGTTGTGGCATGCATGTGAAATCTAGTTCCCTGAGCAGGGATCGAACCCAGGCCCCCTGATTTGGGAGCACAGAGTCTTAACCACTGCACCAACAGGGAAGTCCCTCAAACATTTTTTTAATCAGTATATCTAATTACACAAAAAATCCTGCTGGAATCATGATTGGGACTGTATTGAATTTATACATTAACTAGAGAGAACTAATGTCTTTCCAATACTGAGTGTACCCAAAATTAAAAACATAGTATTTCTCTTAATTTTAGAGAGTTTCTATGACCATCAGTCAAATCTTATATTTTTCTTCACATAAGTATGCACATTTCATAATAGTTTTTGTTGCTTTTGTGCATGAGGTGTTTTTATGATGCTTTCTGATTACTTAAATGGAGATCCAGATAAGCTTTGGATTTTACAAATTGATATTGTGATAGTTACTAAACACTCTTAAGAGTTCTCATGTTTTTCAGTTGATTCTTTTGGATTTTGCAAACAGATTATATAATATAGTGAAACATTTCGCCTTTCCTTCCCCAAATCATACTCATTTCTCCATATATTATTTCTTTTTCTTTCTTTTTTTTTTTTTTTTTGTGGTACATGGGCCTCTCACCGCTGCGGCCTCTCCCGTTGCGGAGCACAGGCTCCGGATGCGCAGGCTCAGCGGCCATGGCTCACGGGCCCAGACGCTCCGCGGCATTTGGGATCTTCCCGGACCGGGGCACGGACCCGTGTCCCCTGCATGGGCAGGCGGACTCTCAACCACTGCGCCACCGGGAAACCCTATTTCTTATTCTTACCTAAAAGCTTCAGCTAGGACCTTCGTTATAATTTTGAGTAGGGGTAGTGATAACAAGCCTTCCTGTCTTGTTCCTGCTTTCAATTGTATGCTCTGTTTTACCATAAAATTTTGTATTTGCTTTAGATTTCTGGTAGATACCCTCTACCAAGTTAATGGAGTTTCTTTCTCTAGCCTAGAAGTCATTTTGTTTTGATTATTTTAAATCACAAATAGGTTTTGATGTACATGTTTTTTGCACTATTGAGATGAACCAATGGTTTCCCTCTTTTTAATGTAGGAAAATACATTAATAGATATCCTAGTGTTCATCCATTATTGCATTCCTGGGATTAATACTATTTGGTAATGAATTTAATGATAATATTTTACTTGGAGTTCTATATTTATGTTCATAAGGCAGATTGGCCGAAAGTGGTCATTTTGTATGTGTGTGCAGTCATTGACAGTTTTGGTACCTCAACTATATAGAATGATAGTTTAGTTGGGATTATTTCCTTCTTATTTATTTACAGTAGGGACTACCTAGTTTTTAAGTATTTGACGATTTAAAGCCCATAAAATAATCAAGGCCCTTTATCTTTTGGGGGATAGATTTTTTTATTACCTTGTCAATTTCTTCTACGATTATTATTCTCTTTAGGTTTTCTACCACCTCTTGAAATAATATTAGTAATTTATATTTTCCTGTAAAAGTGATCCCTTTTCATAGATTTTGAACTTATTTCAAAGTCAAAGACATTATACTTTTATTTTTTTTCACTTTCCTCTGAATCTGTAGTTAAGTCTTCTCTCTTGTTTCTAAAGTGTATTTGTAGCCTTTCTCCTTTTTCCTGATCAGACTTACCAAAGGTTTTGTCTACTTCACACACCACTTCAAAGAAGTAGCTTTCAAATTTACAAAGTCTATTTTTTCTGTTTCTGTCATTAATTTATTATCACCATTCTTGTACATTCTTATTTATTTTCCTGCTGCTTTTCACAATTACTGAGTTTTTTAATCTCTTATTTTCTAATAAGTGAATTAGGGCTGTAAAATTTCCTCTAAGTGCTGCGTTAGCCATAGTCAATAGTGTTGATTGGTAGAGCTTTCATTTTTGTTTATGTGTAAATGGTTAATAGTTTCTGTTTTTATTTCCTCTTTAAACCAGAAGTTATTTAGAAGAGTGTATTTTGTTTGTTTTTTGAAATGGGTAGATTAGGGGTAGAGGAGTCTTCTTTCCTTGTTACTATTTTCTGTTACTGTATTTTGTTCAGGGAATACGAACTATGATTTCTGCTCTTTGGAATTTGTGGAGATTTTCCTAGTAGACTAACACATGGTCAAATCTGTAAATGTTCCATGGATGTTCAAAAATAGTGTAAATTCTCTATTTGATGAAGTTTATAAATATTTTAAATGTGTAAATTATGTTACAGCAGGATTATTAAATGTGTTTTAAAATTCTGTCTCTTGGATTTATTCATTTTTGAGAAAGTTGTATTAAATTCTCCCCCTATGATTGTGGGTTATGCATTTCTCCTTGCATTTTCATTATTTTTTTTCTTTGCTTTGCTTTATATTTTATAACTTGTCCTGCATACAATTTCATGGATTATTGCATATTCTTGTCAAACTTTTTGTATTGTTTTTCTTTGTGGATGTCACATGTCTTAACAGCACAATGTTGACTTTTTTCTTTATCCAGTGTTAAAGTCTGTGTTATAAAGGAGAATTTAAGCCATTAAATAACATTAAATACATTTAATGTGACTACTTATACATGTTTGACTTATTTATGACCACCTATTTTTGTTTTCTATTTATCATTCTTTTGCATTATTTCTTTTTTGTTCTATGCCTTTTTGAATTAATTTTTTTTGAAATTTTCTGAAGAGGAATTTAATATCGTACAGCAAATAATCATAACAAGAATGATAAAGATATAATTTAACACTTTTTTTAAAAAATAAATTTATTTATTTTTGGTTGCAATGGGTCTTCATTGCTGCATGTGGGCTTTCTTTTTAGTTGCAGCGAACAGGGGCTACTCTTCATTGCGGTGCGCAGGCCTCTCATTAAGGTGGCTTCTCTTGTTGTGGCTCGCGGGATCTAGGTGCGTGGGCTACAGTAGTTGTGGCACACAGGCTTAGTTGCTCCATGGCATGTGGGATCTTCCCGGACCAGGGCTCGAACCCATGTCCCCTGCATTGGCAGGCGGAGCCTTAACCACTGTGCCCCCGGGAAAGCCCTAGATATCATTTCTTATACCAGCTTATTTTATTTTTAAGTAACTTAGAGTTAAGTGTTATAATTTTATGAGAGAAATGAGGGTCAGAAAAGTTAAGTAAAAGTTTTCAAGGTCACACTGCTAGAAGTGGTAGAGTCAATTTGTGCACCCAACCTCATTTCACACTCAAATTTCTACCTGTACCACCTTACACATAACAATGTTTACCTCCTGACAGAAAATCACTCCCCAAATCACTGGTGCATTGACAAACTTGGGTGCCATTTTCAAACACTGTTGTTCCATTTTTCCCTTCCTTTTAGAATGTTTAAAAAATACATATTATTCTTCTATTATTCTTAGGGATTGTCTTGACATTTGATTATTCACATTTTAATGTATATATCTTACCAATATCTAGAAATAATCAGTATCTCTATGATCCTCCTGGTCAAGGCGAGGCTCTTAAGACACCTTTAATTCTGGTCCCAACTTTGTTTCCTATTCTCTAATCCCTGTATTCCCACATCTACTACTTACGGGCTGGGACTTCAGTGCCATGTTATTAACAACTGTTTCTATACTATGTGCCAATAGTTCTTTTCTTCTTTCTTTTTTTATAAATTTATTTATTTTTGGCTGTGTTGGGTCTTCGTTGCTGTGCGCGGACTTTCTCTAGTTGCAGCGAGCGGGGGCTACTCTTCGTTGTGGTGCACGGGTTTCTCATTGTGGTGGCTTCTCTTGTTGCGGAGCACGGGCTCTAGGCGCACAGGCTTCAGTAGTTGTGGCACACGGGCTCAGTAGTTGTGGCGCACGGGCTTAGTTACTCTGTGGCATGTGGGATCTTCCCGGACCAGGGCTCGAACCCGTGTCCCCTGTACCGGCAGGTGGATTCTTAACCACTGTGCCACCAGAGAAGTACCTGCCAATTGCTCTTTAGACTCAGCTATAACTTTAATGTTTTTTGGCCCACATCTTTTTCATTGCTATATTCATTCTGGTTTTCTTGTTATTTTATAACAATATATTTTGAGGATTACTTTCAAAGATGGTCTGTGGTCATATACAAAAATATCTTTATTTTGTCCTCTTACTGGAACACAAATTTGGTTGAGTATAGAATTTGAGGTGCAAAATTGTTTGCTTTCAGCAATAGATTATCTTTAGTATTTTAGCATTATGTAGTAGTCACTGATTTTTTTTAAAAAAAGAAAGAAAAATGTGTTAAATTGTCCTGCTTGGGAAAAAAAATATTGAAGTTAATGTTTAATACATATAGGAGTTGTCTTTTTCCCCTCTAATTTTGCATGGGGCAAAGAAACTGAAACTGAAAATGGGATTCATTCTTATAAACTCTTATGTAGAATGAATTCTAAGTACCACCTTAGAAGAGATTAACAATATAAAGGAAACTGCAAGAGCTTTCTATGACACTCTGATTACTTTCTAAAAAGTCTTGGAACTACATTCACTCTAGGAGGGGTCTGATTCAGGGAGGTAAAAGTTGTTTTCTACAATAGTACTGTTGTTCAAATTATTAGCTATTGACAATAGGTAATTCTACTAACAAGGGAACCAGAGCATACCAATGTATTTCTATTTCTTTAAATTTTGCTGCAAAGTACTCTGTTGTTAATGCAATAATTTGCCACTAGAAATTGTCACATTTTATCATTTAATAGCATTTTTTAAAAAGAAACATCTATTTACATAGAATTTTCACCCAGTCTCTGTTCTCAATTATTCTAGTCAATGGAAAACTTAGTCATTGGGATCACAAAACTTAATCCAAAAAATACCATTCAACACATAAGTTTCATGGGCTATTGTGAAGAAGGAAATAAAGTCTCTGAATGACTAGTTTTACCCACTGAAATCTGTAAGGTGACAGAGAACATTTTTCCCCCTCTCTCTACTTTTCTCACCACCATCTCCTTCCTCTCAAATTTCCTTGTCATTGGAAAGGGAGAGAACTAACTTCACAGAATAATATACAAACTGATACACTCAGGTCACAGAGGAATTCAGTTTCCAACTCCTAACCTCCATTTAAAGGAGGGAAAGGAGGGGCCTTCCCTGGTGGTCAAGTGGTTAATACTCCGCTCTCCCAGTGCAGGGGTCCTGGGTTCAATCCCTGTTACCTTGTTCATAGAACTAGATCCCGCATGCCGCAATTAAGACCCAAATAGCCAAATAAATAAATATCTTTTAAAATTTTAAAAAAATAAAGGAGGGAGGTGGGGAACAGTGCAGAGCTGCTCTGACAACAGGCAGCCTCCCTTGAGAAAACAAGAGATGCCTGGGCTTGAGATATGAGTTAATCCAGAAACCAAATAGGAAAGCTTTTGTTCATTTACTGGAAGAAGTAAAGAAATATGCCCAAACCAGGGGATATGGGTTGGCGAAAGGTAAGGATTCAAGATTTGCTATCTAGACTATGGGAACTCATCAAGACATCAGCATCAAACTGGACCCACTGGTTGCCTAAAACAACTCTAGAGATTAGGACTTTCCTTGTGAGTTTCTTTAGTGGATCAGTTTGTTTCAAACAGCCAGAAGAGTGGGGTAGCATTTGATAGCAGAGAGCTGGCTAGAATATAAGAATACATGTTGTTGAATTCTAGTTTAAGGATCTTTGCACTACTCCATCATAAGTCAAACACCAGTAGTAAGACTTTCTTACGGCTAGCTCTGAGTAATGCAAAAGCAGATATAAAAAGTAACAGGGGCTTCCCTGGTAGCGCAGTGGTTGAGAGTCCGCCTGCCGATGCAGCGGACACGAGTTCGTGCCCCGGTCCGGGAAGATCCCACGTGCCGCGGAGCGGCTGGGCCCGTGAGCCATGGCCGCTGAGCCTGCGCGTCCGGAGCCTGTGCTCCGCAACGGGAGAGGCCACAACAGTGAGAGGCCCGCGTACCATAACAGACATTGGGTAAAAAGAGCTAAGATTATTTAACAGGAGCTAAAAGCAATCACTAAAGGCTACATTTTCTTATATTCCTATAACATAGCAATATTATTTTCATGCGATTGGGACTGAGTCACAAGCAATCTTTCAGTCTGCTATTTGGCAGAGTCCAAAAAGAATGAGTTTCGGGGGAACCGAAGGTGATGAAAAAATGTAAGGACCTGAGCACTAATGGTTCTGGTAACTGTAATGACTTCTCTTTATGTACCCATACTCTCCTTAGATAAAAAAAACAAAATGGTGTCTTACAGGACAAAAACATAATACCATCAAATTATAAATACCAAAGTGAATTGAAGTTTGTTTCACATTTACTGAAAGTCTAAACAAACTTCTTGATAATTAATCTCCAAAATGTATAAATCTGCTTAAGATTTGTGCACATAAATTATAATAAAGAACGTTGGTACGCAATTGGATTCGAAGTGCTTTTTAGTAAAGTACATAATGATGCGTGCTGAGGAAATGCAGGTATATTTAATTGGATATAATTAAAATAATGATATGTGTTTAAAATAATGATATATTAAAAAAAATTAAATGTAAGTGGATGAAAAACCTGTAATAAAAAGTCAAAGCAGTAACTACTTTTTGATTACCTGATTATTCACAGAGCTAATACCTTTCATTTAACAAGTAACGCAGTAATGCTGTAATAATGTCACACTGAAGGGATCAAGGGAGCCCTGCCGAAAATCTGGGCCTTTGCTTCCCCCTCTTCAGGGAGTGTTTCCAGAACTCTTCTCATGCCAACTTCCTTCATCAAAATGAATTTCCTCCAAGAAAGGTATAATTGCTAATTGGTGGCGCTGGGCAATGGGTACATGAGGGTCAGTGTATTCTTCCTCTCTACTTCTGTGTATATTTGAAATGTTCTTTTATTAATGGAAAAAAAGAGAAGTCTCTACATTTGAATATAGATTCTATAATGGTTGATAACTTTACTTTTTCCCTATGCAAAGGACATAACATATTAATGTGTCTGTGCATGTGCTGGTTCTACTGCATGAAATTCCCTTCAAATAAGTGGACAAATGGCAGATAAATGTACATTTCTAACTCTTAGCCCTGGTTAAATAAGGCCGTCTGTAAAGACAGCTTTTTATCTTGGCTGTCTCCCACCATCTTGAGTTATTCTTTGGTCCCCTTCCTTGTTCACAATTCTTCCTGCTTCAGGTTGAATCAATGAGTCACATCCACCTCATCCATGCACCAGGATTTCTCAGCTGAGCAGCTGATGAGCTACCCTACTGCCCGGACATCTCATTACCTTCTGTCCTCTGCTGCCCTGCTGTGACCTCACACTGAGCTCAGTTCAACTCCCTGCAGGGTTGTATGGGCAATCAGTGTCCTTGAACCCCCAGCTCTATAATTCATGATCTTGGAATGGCCAAATGGCTTGGTTAAACTTTTTTTTATTCCTGCTTATATGACAAAGCTTCTGCACTCAATAGGGAAAACTAGGCTTACGGTGCATGTACAATATTCCCTAAGGATAAAAACCGTATTATACATGCTCTCTATATTTCTTCCTTCACTTGTTATGTTTAATAACTGACAAATTATAACCATGTTTTCACTAATTTGAAATAGATATTCTGGAACTTTGAAAGATCATTCTCAAAAATAGGTCAATTCCTCTAGCAGTTAATAGATTTATGGCTTCACAACTTGATCTTAAAAGTGACCATGAAAAAAAACAAAACAAAAAAACCAAAACGTGACCACGGGGCTTCCCCGGTGGTGCAGTGGTTGAGAGTCCGCCTGCCAATGCAGGGGACACGGGTTCGTGCCCCGGTCTGGGAGGATCCCACATGCCGCGGAGCAGCTGGGCCCGTGAGCCATGGCCACTGAGCCTGCGTGTCCGGAGCCTGTGCTCCGCAACGGGAGAGGCCACATTAGTGAGAGGCCTGCGTACTGCAAAAAAAAAAAGTGACCATGAAGCAGGAGTATCTTCTTTGTAGAAAAACATGTAGGACATCCAGAGAACGACACACATTGGAAATAAAGGTCAATAAACTTTTTGGCATTATTTTGTCTTATAGCAGTTCAGTTTCAACTTATATGGACTACAATTCCAAGCTTTTGATTATTTAATGGTGATGACCCAGTTTATAAATTACATCCATCTTCTCCTATTCCTGTTTTTATTCTGTTCATCATCTCATTACTTTGTTACTCAATATCATTATAAACTTCAGTAAACAGAAGGCAAAAAAAATAAAGGCAGAAAAAACACAAGCTAATCTACTGTACCATTTAAGCATCTCTCCAATAAGATTATTTGGAGGGAAACCTGAAAGGATTGACCAAAATAAAATCTCTATAGTTCGAAGACCCATGCAATTACCCTTCTCCCAGTGCTAAAAGCAATGAGGGAGTTGATTTTATATCCCAACTTTAACAAGATAACCATGAAATCCAATTGTCAAATACTGTGACTGAATTTTTATAAGAGTTTCCAGCTAACGTGGTTTATATAAACAAGTACACGGAGAGTATTCAGGATCTGACTGGATGTCTGAAAACTCATAGTCTACATCCCATCCCCATGTGAATTCTTACATGTTATAATATGTCTCAAAGGACAGTTGAAAATTTAATTAACTAAAAAATAATTTTTTAACTTTAAAAATTAAAGTAAATTTTAAAAAGACAGTTAAGTCTCCTCTCAGCAAGTTTTAACATTGCCAGCTTAGTTTTCTTAATGTTTCTCCGTGTTCCTTCATTTCCTTCTCGCTCACCCGCTATCACTGACCCAGATCTCCTCCACCAGATTTGTACATGGCAGAGAATGGGGAAACACACGGAGAACAACAAAGGGTGAGGACGGATGAAAAGAGCCAACAGTAACTTTTACTGGGGCCAGGGTTTAGAGATTAAGCCGCAGGCTAAACACAAAGCAGCCAGCTTATTTATTTTGCAGTTAGTGGAATTTTTTTTCTTCAATGTCAAGTGGCAGGAGCCAAACTTTAGAAAGTCACAGCTTTCCCAAGACTTAAAAGAAAGAAAGCCTTGATCACGCACATTTTCTTGGAATGCTTGTAGGTTAGAACTGATGATCTTCCCCTGGATGGATTTATAGGCCAAAATGCAATCAAGCTTAGGAGCGCCTGGCTCCAGTCACAGCTGCAAATGAGGTAAATACAGATCTCCAAATTACATCTTCAACCTGCCAATATATTCTCTGCTACCCACCTCCTCCACTGCCTGAACTTTGAGATTCAAATGACTACTCCACATCCTTTGAGGTACTGTAATCTAAGATTTTCTAAATCTCTAAAGCACAAGGAAAGGTACACAGGGGTCAAAATATGTAACGTGTTACATGCCATTCCAAAAAATATGACTTTCCCATTAGAGGGAGCTATGACAGGTTTTTAAGCAGGATAATGATAACACCAGATTTAGTTTAGAAAGATAGTTCTGCAGATGGCAAATTCTTCCAAAATAGCATATAAATTTAATACAATCAACATAAAAATCTCAACAAATGTTTTTTGAAGAGTGATGCAATGGTGCTAAATTTTATTTGAAAAATAAAATGTGGGGAAAAAACTCTGTCACACAAAAAAGTAAATACATAAATATGGAGCAAAGCAGAGGACTTGGCTTATCAAATATTAAAATCCATTAGAAAGCTACTAGATTCAAAACAACAGGGCATTTTTGCTAGAATTTGTAGTCAGACTGATGGACAAGAATAAAAGGCCAGAAATAGACTCAAAGTTAAATAAAAATTTAGTGTATAACAGTGTTGTCACCTCAAATCATTGGAGAAAGGTTGGATTAAACTATAAATAATATTGAGAAAGCTGGCCAACCATTTTAGGAAAAATAAAGTTCAAAACATTGTCTCACATCTCATGCCAAAAAATTTCCAATTAGGAACAACCATACAGGGCTTCCCTGGTGGCACAGTGGTTAAGAATCCGCCTACCAATGCAGGGGACACGGGTTCGAGCCCTGGTCCGGGAAGATCCCACATGCCGTAGAGCAACTAAGCCTGTGCGCCACAACTACTGAGCCTGCGCTCTAGAGCCCACGAGCCACAACTACTGAGCCTGCGCTCTAGAGCCCACGTGCCACAACTACTGAAGCCCGCGCACCTAGAGCCCGTGTTCTGCAACAAGAGAAGCCACCGCAATGAGAAGCCTGCGCACCACAACGAAGAGTAGCCCCCGCTTGCCGCAACTAGTGAAGGCCTGCACACAGCAACAAAGACCCAACGCAGCCAAAACTAAAATTAATTAATTAATTATTTAAAAAAATTTTTTTAAACCCCAACTATATAGGGAGTTCCCTGGTAGTCTACTGGTTAGGATTCCAGGCTTTCACTGCCATGGCCCTGGTTCAGTCCCTGGCCAGGGAACTGAGATCCCCTAAGCTGTGCAGCATGGCCAAAAAAAAAAAAACCAAAAAAACAAACAAAAAAACTATATATCATATATACCTCATGAAACCACAACAATATTAAAAGAAATTTTATGTGATCAAGAGTTCTATATTGGGGCTTCCCTGCTGGCACAGTGGTTGAGAGTCTGCCTGCCGATGCAGGGGACACGGGTTCATGTCCCGGTCCAGGAAGATCCCACATGCCGTGGAGCGGCTGGGCCTGTGAGCCATGGCCGCTGAGCCTGCGCGTCCGGAGCCTGTGCTCCGCAATGGGAGAGGCCACAACAGTGAGAGGCCCGCATACCGCAAAGAAAAAAAAAAAAAAAGAGTTCTATATCAAGTAAATCTTCTGAAGAAAGTAAGACAGAAAGAGGTACAAGTAGAAAAAATATAGAAAGATGTTCCAGATCATTCGTGAAAGCAAAATAATTTGAATGGTTTTCAAAAGGAAATTATTTAAGTACATTATAGTACATCCATATCACAGAATAATACAAAGCCACCAAAAATGATGTAGCTGTGTATTTATTCATTTAGAAAAATGCTCACAATCTATTAAATAAAAAGGCAAATCACCGAACAGAATTATATTATAATCTAATTTGTATATATGTGTGTATAATCATAGAAGAGAGTCTAGAAGGATGCACACTGGGTTTTCATTTGGTAATAGGATTTGGCAATTTAACAAGAAACTATTACTTTTGTATTGGAGCTAAAATATAAAAGTCTTTGCATTTGAAAAAAAAATAAGATTAGGTTGGCAGGAGTTTGAAATGGGACTGGAGTAAAGAAAGCTAATGATAATTTAGGAGGTTGCTGCAAAAGTCCTGGTGACAGCAGATGAGAACCTGAAGAGACAAGGATAATAAAGCTGAATCTGAAAGATATTTGGGTGGTAGAAGATGTCAGGACTTGGTAGTCAGCTGGGCTTTTGTTACTGGGCTGTCCTTTAGGATGCCTATAACTTAATAAATGGATCATTAATAAAGAAGGAGGATACCACTGCATGGTAGGGTAGGTGGGCAAACCAACAGTTCTACCTTTAGATATACATTGCAAGACAGTATGGAAGCGCTGTGCAGCAGGCAACTGGAAATAAGAAGCTGGAGACTGAGACATGGAGTTTATTAGTATGAGGGTACTGGTAGAAACCATAATCTGGTTTGTAAAAGCACCTGTAATTCTCCAGGGAAAATGACCATTGGGTCCACACTGCTTCGAGAGCTCTTATCCTAGACTACATTTTCCAAATTATGTGGGATTTTATTTCCTGAAGTCCTAGTCATCTAGATCATTAGGATTCCAACACTATCACAGTCTGGGTTCAGTAACCGCCCATCTCTGCTCTTTAAATCTTTCATTGGCTCCCCATTTCATTTAGAACAAAATCCAAACTCTTGACCAGGATCTACCAGCCCTACATGATCCAGACTGCTGCTATTCCCATTACTCACTATAATCTTGCCATTCTGGTCTTCTTTGTGATCCTTGAACACACCGAGGTCTTTCCCATTTCAGAGCTTTGCACATGCTCTTCCCTTTGCCAGGAAGGTTCTTCTTTGCCTTGTCTCATGACTGGCTCCTTATCTTTCGGACCTCAGCTCCAATGTCACTCCCTCCAAGGGTTATTCCCCGACCTCCATTTCTAAAGAACCACTCTCCCTTATATGCACTGGCATGCCACTCTACCACGTCACTGCATCATATTTCCTTTATAGAACTTACCTCTACTCAACATTATTTTGTTACTTGTTTATTGTCAATCTTTCCTTCTAGAATGTAAGCTCCATAAGACAGGTCATGTCAATCCAGCACCTATAGTAGAGCCCAACACACAACCACATAGCAGGCTTTCAAACCTGTGGAATAGTTGTAGAATGAATGAAGGATTGAGGCATTTCCAGTAAGTAGCTCTACATTTGCAGTCAGAAGGCAACACAACCTTGGCTAAGTCAACCTCAATTTCCATATCTCTAAAATGTGGCCAAAAATGTTTACTCTGCTTATGCACTAGGATTATCATGAGACTTTGATTCTTCATTCATTCATCATTAAATATTTCCCAAGTACTTTCTATGTGCTATGTACTGTGCTCATTGCTGTGTTCACAGCTATGAATAAGAAGTTGAGTCTAGTGGCTGAGACAGTTACGTTTAGAGGCAATTATGAATGGTACGGTTATTATAAAAAAGACCAAGCACAGGGTGCCATAAGAGCACATAGGAGAGGCACCAAATTCATCCTCAGGGAATCAAGGAAGGGTGAGTATCAGTGGAAATCAACTTGGCAAAGAGAAGGCAGGGAGATGGGTAGTCAGACAAAGAGAAAATAGTCGAGACAGAGGAAACATGTGCAAAGGCCCAGAGGCAAACAAGGACAGGGCATATTGATGAACTGCATGTCACTCAGGATGGCTGAGACTAGAAAGAAGGAGTGGTGGCAAAATTCAAGGCTAGAGCTCTAAAGAGAGTCCAGGTCACGATGGGCCTATGCACCAGCGTGGACAGTTTGGAGAACTTTGGCAGGACCAAAACAAAGGAGGCAGTGGTAAAGGGGGGAGGGTGATTAGAGCATGCCCGAGATGAGTCTGGAAACAGGGAGAAGCCCAATCAGAGAGAATTTTGGATGCCATGTTTAGGAGTTAGACTCTATGCTACAGGTGATGGGGAACTGCTAAAGACCTTTAAGTGGGGCAATGGCCACTCCAGCATGGAGAAAAATTGGAGCAAGACAAAATAAGGAACTCAGAGTTGTTCATTAAACCAAGTGAGAAGTAATGGGTGGCTTGAATTAAGAGTGATGAGGGTGATGAATCAAAGAGATACTTAGAAAAGAGATCTGATGTGACTGTCAAACCATGTTTGGAGGGGGGCGGGGATCAGCACGTTGAGGGATTCCACTGGTAAGTCTTTATTAACAGCAGTCTTCCTAACTCAGTGAAAAGAGAATTAATGGATAGAATTTCCTTAATATTAAGATCTTGTATACATTTTTCCTAAATTTTGGATTCTGTTCCTGATTATTTATAACTACCTGGCTCGAAAGAATTCTATGCTTAGTGATTGTTTGAGATGGGGGTCAAACCAACAGAAAGCAGACTTTAAGACAGTTTAGTATGCAGGATGTTTATTAAGGAGTGTCCTTGGGATCAACACCCATGGAAGGGAAGGGGACACAGGACTGGATGAGGCAGAAATCAAGCACAGTATGGGCCCCATGACAACCCTGGACAATCTCACAAGGAACTCTGGAGCTAAACTGGCCTCCAGAGTTGTCCCATGCTGGACCGAAATGGCCAGTCCTTAATGCTCATCTCAATCAGTCACTGGATATAGGCCACCCCGAGAAGGGCATAACTTTAAGGAAGGCAGTTTTCTGCAGGTGAGGTAATCCCTGAAGGGGCTAGTAACTAAGGCTGTCCACAGACCACAACCCCGGCAGCTGAGTCCATAGGTTCTTTATTGAAGGGAGATCTGGGCAGGGGCACCTGCATATCACAAGGTGGTAAGTCTGTTATTTCAATATATCAAGGCCTTCGGGGGACACCCTAACAGCTCAGAAATATGCCACCCTGAGCAAGTGTGAGAACTTCTTCCCTTCCTGCATTCTTTTAACACGCATTTATTGAGTATATTTTTTGTGTCAGGCACAGTGTTAGGCATTGCGTCAACGATGAACAACACAGGAACAGCCTTCATGGAAATGATAATGTAATGAGGGAAACAGTTTTTTAGTAAGAAAAATATTGTACAATTAAACACGGTACTTTCCCAAAGAGGATGAAAATGAAAGGAAATGGAAAACGTGGGTAAATGGAAGGAGTCTCATTACACAGAGGGCCCAGGGAAAGCCCCTCTACAGGCCACTTACATTCCTTGGCTTGTGGCCCTTTCATCTTCAAAGCCTCCAATGTGGCATTTTCTCTTTTCTCTGACCTCAGCTTCTGTCCCTTATCTTCTCACTCAGACTCTATTTCTGTCCCATTCATGTTAAAGGCCCTGTAATTACCTCAGGCCCACACAGATAATCCAAGATAATCTCCCCATTGCAAAATTCTTAACCTAATTACACCTGCAAAGTCCTTTTGCTATGCAGTGTAACATATTCACAGGTTTTGGCGATTAGAGTGTGAACAGCCTTGGGGGGCCATCACTCAGGCTACCATACTCAACTTCCTCATCTTTAAAATGGGTATAATAATAGGACCACCTCATACATTTGTTGAGAAAATGAAATCAAATGCTAAGAGCGCTGCCTGGCGCAAAGAAAACCCTCAATAAATGTGAGCAGCTATTTGGGTCACGTGGATCTCTTTATCTATGCTATCCTCTCCATCGCTAGTGTTTCTGCCTTAGTTCAGTCCCTCCTCATTTTAACTTTCCATAATCATCTGCTGTCTTCAGTTTTGCCTCCTTATACACACATCCCTAGACCCCCACCTCCCCACCCTCCATACCACCACCAGAGGGGAACCACAGTGATCACATTTCATTGATTCATTCACTCAGTGAAGACGTATGGGTGTCCATTTTGAACCATTCACCTGCCATGACTGTCTCCATGGCCAATCCCTGTGTCAGCTGGACATCTTGAGCCAGGTACTGAGTCTTGTTTATCTATTTACCCCAGCATTTTACAGTGCTGAGCTACAGTAGGTGCTCCATAAGGCCTTTTGAATGAGTTAATGAATAGATGGGTCTAGTTAAAGCACTCTGTAGGTATATGATTCTATAAGGGTCGGAGCCCTATTAAATTCTCATCACAGGAACACGTTTGAATTATTTTTAAAGCAGCTGAGGTGCTGTAAAAATTTACGGTGGAGCTCAGTGCATCCTGGAGAAGCATATCTGTGCCTGCACACCTCCAGAGGCCTCCTTAGCCAGAACTGCACAGGGACAGTGGGGCGGAGAGGGCATCTGGGTAAACTGTCAAACAGGTAGGCTTTAGAGCAGATGCTTCTTTGGAGATTTTAGAAAGGAGAATCAAGTGACCCTGTGATGTGGCTACTATTTTGGTTAAGATATATTTTCTCTCTTTCAGTGTAATCTTATTTCCTCTCCACCACCAAAAAAAAAAAAAAAAAAAACCCACATAAGATACTGAGAAGGGCCTTTCTCTATGCTTCCCATTCAAGAGTGCCTGCCAAACCAATTAATACCTTCTGAATGTTATCTCCCTGCTATGTTAATGTTATGTTAATAAATGCAATTAAGATAACATTCAGGAGGTGTTAATTGGTTTGGCAGATGTACATGAATAAGAAGCACATATTTTGCTTTCCCTATTTATGGAGGCAGGAAGTGACACAAAGTTGGACAAAAGGAAACTTAATTTGCCTCGTCTCTTTTGATACCCCTTAGGCCTTTTCTGTTAAGTAATACATGGGATTCTTAAAAATGCAAATTTAGATGGTATTACAAAGATGAAGCGATCGGCAAATGTTGCAAAAACACTGAAATTGTCTTTGGCCACAGGAATTAACTACATGGTGTTTACTCTCTTTAAAACACTATATATGCCATATATGCTATACATACACACACACACACACACACACACACACACACATACATACACACACTCTCTCAAAAGTGTCTATAGCATATATGCAAATAAGCTCTCATGTTAATCTATAAAGCAGACTGTTTCACAGGTCTAATACCTAGACTATTCTTGATATAATTAGTTATTTAATATATTCCAGTGACTTAATGTTCTTTTATTCTAACTTACAACAAGATGGCAGCTTTTACTTTTTATGCTTAGAAATCACATATATATACACATATATATATGCTAATGTACCTTACTTAGCAAAACAGAGGTTTTCTCTGAAATTTATTTGTATAAATGTGTGTAGTCTTGAAGCAAAGAGATGTTACATTGTATTACCATCAAGGTCACTGTGTTCATTTCTGGAACCTGGCATTTGCCAGCACATCACATGGCCTTTGGCAGACTTAGTCTTCCCAGGACCTTATTAGGACACACCTATGATAAGAGCCCCTCTAAGAGCTGAGATCTTAGAGCATGTCAGAGCACAGACCCATTAGGGTCCCTTCCAGTCCTGGAGGGCAAATTATCAGAGTCTACTTTGTGAACAAAATGGTCAGAACTAAACTAAAACATTAGTCTTCAGCCTGGACTTCAAAACAAATTGGAAGTACATTACCTCAATTCTAAGACACCATCTTCTGCAAAATGCACCAGCTCTTTAATAAGGGTTTTCCAGAGGGGGAAACAGGAGAAGAGGAAAGAGAATGAAGAAAAGGAGAAAGACCCCATTAAATTTTATATTTACTGCAAGATCGAAGTCCAGTTCCAGAAATGCTAAAATGTGCCTCTCAAATTAAAGAATAGCAGGCATCCCCTAGAAATACAGGTAACAGTAGGTAGCTAGAACATAGCCACTGCTTTGTTTCCAGTGGATGGTTTGGAGCCAATATCTGTTGCACAGTTCCAGAAAGCTTACCAATCCTTTAGAAATACATGCATGTTTCTTTGCTAAATGCCCATCTGCAGCCCTTAATTGTCCCTTCATCACTTTTCGCAATGTAATTTCCTTGGACCTTACATATAAAATAATGGGACTGTTCCTAGCTTTCAATCTGTGAGTATGGTAATTTCTTAAGTGACAAAGGGTCACTACTGCTCTCCAGTGACAACAGCTGAAGATTGTTATGAAATATTCTTCTAACCTGTGTGCCTGTGTGCATAAATATGTGATAGAATCATTGTGGTTCAAATTCTTTAGGCTTTAGAATCTTGGCTCCCCTCCAGCCTAAGGAGGTGGAGGAACACTCCTGACCTCAGTGACACTGACTCAGTGTTTTGGGACAGTCCCGACCGTGGCTCTAGGCTTTGGTTGACTCTGGCATGGCAGTGAAGTCTTGACACAGATTTGACTGACAAGCCATTTCTAGATGATTCCGTGTACCTTTGAGGGGAGGGTTGCTCACAGTGGGCACCTCTAAGCACACTGCCCCAAGAGCTCAGAAGGCTGCTCAAAGATGGGATCAGGCAATAAAATCTCATTCTCAAAGCAGTGTCCTCTGACCCAGGGTTGGCAAGCATTTTCAGTTTAAAAAAAATAAAGCAAGTTATACTCACTTTAAATTATTCCTGGGTAAAATTATTGCATTTATATTATGTGGCAGAGATTGCGAATAGATTATATCTGAGTATAATAGGCTGAACTGTGTCCTTCCAAAATTCATATGTTGAAGCTTAACCCCCAGTACCTCAGAATGTGACTTTATTTGGAGATAGGGTCTTTAAAGAGATAATTAAGCTAAAGTGAGGCCAATAGGGTAGACCCTAATCCAATCTGACTGGTGTCCTTATACGAAGAAGAAATTTGAACACACAAAAGAAGCACCAGGGATGTACATGCACAGATGAAAGGCCACATGAGGACACAGCAAGAAGGTGGCTATATGCAAGCCAAAGCAAGAGGTCTCAGAAGAAACCAGACCTGCCCACGCCTTCATCTTGGACTTGCACTCTCCAGAACTGTGAGAAATAAACTTCTGTTGCTTAAGTCATGAAGTCAGTGGTATTTTGTTATGGCAGCTCTAGGAAACTATCACACTGAGTGATTGCTCTTGGCTGCCTTAAGCACAATGTTAGAAAGGATTCTGGAGTGGCAAACACGGGCATGGGAAGAGTAGTCGAACACGTGCCGATTTAGCCATCCTTACTCCATGGGGTGGAATTGAGAAGCTTGACTACCTGTAAAATGTTTATTGTCATTCATGACACACGGTAACCAATGAATAATTTTAGCTGTAAATATTATTATTTTAAGTTTAAACATTTCTTCAATGAATAGGTCATTCAATGAATAGCGTGTAAATCTTCAACGCACAGGATATTTGGCCAGTGAGAATAATATCACACGCGCACACACCCAGTTTCCTCAGGGTGCTGTAGTCAACCATTCTACCCCTAAGCATGGAAAACCACTGCTTTTTCTCCTCCCTCCCTGTAGCTTCAGCTTATCCAGAATGACATATAAATGGAGTTGCATCATATGTAACTTTGTGAATTTGGTTTCTTTCATTTAGCAGAATGACTTTGAGATTCATCCAAGTTGTTGCACGTAACAAATAGTTCATTCTTTTTATGCTGAGTAGTATTCCGTTGCAGGGACATACCACGGTTTGATTATCCGTTCACTCATTAAAGGACATTTGGGTTGTTTCAGATTTGAGCAATTTTGAATAAAGCTGCTACAGGTTTTTGTGTGAATTTACGTCTTCAGTTCTCTAGGGTAGATACCCAGAAGTGGGATAGATGGATCATATGGTAAGTGTATGTTTAATTTTATAAAAAACTGCCAAGCTGTTTTTCAGAGTGGCTGTACCATTTTGCATTCTCATAGCAACGTATGAGAGTCTCAGTTGCTCCACAACTTCATCAAGACCTTGTATTGTCAGTTGTTTGTTTTTAATTTTAGTAATTCTAATAGGTATGTAGTTTATCTCATGATTTTAATTTGTCTTTCCCTAATGACTACTGCCTAATGATGCTGAGAATCTTTCCATGTACTTATTTGCCATCAATATGTCTTCTTAGACGAAGTAACTGTTGAAATTTTTTGCTTTTTTGAAAACTGGTTTGTTGTTTTCTTATTGTTGACTTCGGAAAGTTCTTTATATATTCTAAGTACAAGGCCTTTGTCAAACATATGATTTGCAAATATTTTCCCCCAACCTGTGACTTGTCTTTTCATTCTCTTAACAGTAACTTTGACAATGTATAAGTCTTTAACTGTGATAAGTTTAATTTATCAATTTTTCTCATATAAATCTTGCTTTTATTATATTTAAGAATTCTCTACCTAACTCAGGCCCACAAAGATTTTTTCCCAGGTTTTCTTTAAAAGTCTTATAGCTTTATGTTTTGCATTTAGTTCTGTTACCCATTTTGAGTTAAGTGTGTACAAAATGTGAAGTACAGGTCAAGGTTCATTTTTTTTTGCACATGGATGTTCAGTTGTTCAGCACCATTTTTTTTTCAGTCTCTAAATTTTTTTTTTATTGGAATATAGTTGCTTTACAATGTTGTGTTAGTTTCTGCCGTACAGCAAAGTGAATCAGCTATACGTATACATATATCCCCTACATTTTGGATTTCCTTCCCATTTAGGTCACCACAGAGCACTTAGTAGAGTGCCCTGTGCTATACAGTAGGTTCTCATTAGTTATCTATCTTATACATAGTATCAATAGTGTATATATGTCAATCCCAATCTCCCAATTCATCCCACCCCACCTTTCCCCCCTTGGTGTCCACACATTTGTTCTCTATGTCTGTGTCTCTATTTCTGCTTTGCAAATAGGTCCATCTATAACATTTTTCTAGATTCCACATATATGCATTAATATACGATATTTGTTTTTTTCTTTCTGACTTACTTCACTCTGTATGACAGTCTCTAGGTCCATCCATGTCTCTGCAAATGGCACGATTTCGTTCCTTCTTAAGGCTGAGTAATATTCCATTGTATATATGTACCACATCTTCTTTATCCATTCCTCTGTTGAGGGACATTTCATTGCTTCTGTGTCCTGGCTATTGTAAATAGTGCTGCAATGAACACTGGGGTGTTCAGCACCATTTTTTTTTGAGGTACGTGGGCCTCTCACTGTTGCGGCCTCTCCTGTTGCGGAGCACAGGCTCCAGACGCGCAGGCTCAGCGGCCGTGGCTCACGGGCCCAGCCACTCTGCAGCATGTGGGATCTTCTCGGACCGGGGCACGAACCCGCGTCCCCTGCATCGGCAGGCAGACTTTCAACCACTGCGCCACCAGGGAAGCCCTTCAGCACCATTTTTTGAAGAGACTATCCTTTCTCCATGGAATTGCCTTTGTATCTTTTTCAAAACTCAACTGACCACAATTCTGTGAGTTCATTTCTCAAGTCTCTATTCCATTCCATTGATCTGTATGTCTATATTTTCGTCAATATCTCATTGTCATAATAACTGTAGCTTTACAGTAAGTATTGATATCAAGTAGTATGAGTCTCCCAACTTTGTTCATCTGCAGAATTTTATTGGATATGCACCTTTGCCTTTCCATATAAATTTAAAAAATCAGTTTGCAGACATGGCTCGCCAGCTGTGGACGCTGCTGCTGTGGCCCGGGGAGCACAACCAGTTCTGTGTCCTTGGAGGCCCCCAGCCCAGTCCTGGAGTCCCAGGCAAAGCCTGGCTTCAAGCTCCCACGATGGACGGCCGTTCAGCTCCCAGGCTACTGAGGAGCATCAGGAGGAGCCTCTGCACTCCCTCAGCAGCAGCTCGGAGACCGTGCAGGGCTCTGTTTCCAAACATGAGCTCCAGGCTGAGACAAAGAAGCTTCTGGACATCGTTGCCTGTTCCTTGTACTCAGAAAAAGAGGTGTTTATACGGGAGCTGATCTCCAACGCTAGTGACGCCTTGGAAAAGTTGCGTCATAAGCTGGTGTCTGAAGGCCAGACGCTGCCAGAAATGGATATTCACTTGCAGACTGACACCGAGAAAGGCACCATCACGATCCAGGACACTGGCATCGGGATGACACAGGAGGAGCTGGTGTCCAACCTGGGAACGACTGCCAGGTCGGGGTGGAAGGCCTTTTTGGACGCGCCTCAGAGGCAGGCGGAGGCCAGCAGCAAGATCATCGGCCAGTTCGGAGTGGGTTTCTACTCGGCCTTCATAGTGGCTGACAGAGTCGAGGTCTGTTCTCGCTCGGTGGACACGGGCAGCCCTGGGTACCAGTGGCTTTCAGAGGGCTCTGGGGTGTTTGAAATCGCCGAAGCCTCAGGAGTAAGAACCGGGACCAAAATCATCACCCACCTCACGGCAGACAGCAGAGTTCACCAGCGAAGCTCGGGTTGGAGATGTGGTGACAAAGTACAGCAACTTTGTCAGCTTCCCCTTGTACCTGAACGGAAGGCGCATTAATACCCTGCAGGCCATCTGGCTGATGGACCCCAAGGATGTGGGCGAGACGTGGCACGAGGAATTCTACCGCTACATCGCTCAGACCCATGACAAGCCCCGCTACACCCTGCACTACAAGACGGACGCACCGCTCAACATCCGCAGCATCTTCTACGCGCCGGAAACGAAACCATGTCTGACGTGAGCCGGGAGCTGGGCTCCAGTATCTCACTGTACAGCCGCCAGGTCCTCATCCAGACCACGATGGGGGCCGCCCGGCACTTCCTGCGCATGCGGCAGCTGGCCAAGCCCCAGGAGGAGCGCGCTCAGCTGCTGCAGCCCACACTGGAGATCAACCCCAGGCACAGGCTCATCAAGAAGCTCAATCAGCTGAGAGACAGCGAGCCTGACCTGGCCCAGCTGCTGGTGGATCAGATCTACGAGAACGCCGTGATCACAGCGGGGCTCGACGATGACCCGCGACCCATGGTGAGCCGCCTGAACCACCTGCTTGTCAAGGCCCTGGACTGACACTGACAGCTGTGAAAGCCCCAGGTCCTCCTGCACTGTTAGGGCTGCAGGAGAGGGGACAGATGGAACCGTGGGACAAGGTAGCCTGAGACAGTCACGGCGGGGGGGCGGGGGGGTTGGGACAATGACACAGGAAGGACTGGATGCTGCCGATGAGAACACCTGCTTTTGAGCTTTATTTACTTAAACAAAAATCAATTTGCCAATAAATGCAAACATACTTGCTAGGATTTTTATTGGAATTGGACCAAATACATAGATCAAAAAGAGGAGAATTGACATCTTAAGTATACTGAGTCTTCTAATCCATGAATAGTCTTCTTTTTATTCATTTTATCAGTGTTATATAGTTTTAAGCATACAGATCCTGATAAATTTATACCCAAATATTTATTTATTGAGTTGGGGCACTATTATAAATGGTACTTATTTTCAATTTTGATTTCCAATTGTTTATTGTCTTTACAGGCATACCTCAGCAATATATTGTGGGTTTTGTTCCAGACCAACCAAGCCAAATGTCGCAATAAAGTGAGTCACATAATTTGTTTGATTCCCAGTGCATATATAAAAGTTATGTTTACACTATCCTGAAGTCTATTAGGTTGGCAATAGCATTATGTCTAAAAAAACAAGTACATACCTTAATTTTGAAATACATTAGTGCTGGGCTTCCCTGGTGGCGCAGTGGTTAAGAATCTGCCTGCCAATGCAGGGGACATCAGTTCTAGCCCTGGTCCACAAAGATCCCACATGCTGCGGAGCAACTAAGCCTGCATGCCACAACTACTGACCCTCTGCTCTAGAGCCCGCAAGCCACAACTACTGAGCCCTTGCACCACAACTACTGAAACCCATGCACCTAGAGCCCATGCTCCGCAACAAGAGAAGCCACTGCAGTGAGAAGCCCGCACACCGCAATAAAGAGTAGCCCCTGCTCTCCACAACTAGAGAAAGCCCATGAGCAGCAACGAAGACCCAACACAGCCAAAAATAAATAAATAAAAAATTAAAAATAAGTAAATAAAAATACATTAGTGCTAAAGAATGCTAACCATCATTTAAGCCTTCAGCAAGTCTTAATAGTAACATCAAAAGTCACTAATCACAGATCACCATAACAAATATAATGAAAAAGTTTGACATGTTGTGAGAATTACCAAAATGTGACACAGAGACATGAAGCGATCAAAAAATGACATTGATAGACTTGCTCAACACAGGGATGCCACAAACCTTCAATTTGTAGAAAATGCAGTATGTGTGATGGACAATAAGTGAAGTTCAATAAAATAAGACATCCCTTTATATAAGAATACAATTGCTTTTTGCATTTTAATCTCATAGCTTGAGACCTTACCAAACTCACTTTTAAGTTCTAGGAGCATTTTTGTAGATTCTTTGAGACCTTCTTCTTAGGCAGTAAAGTCATCCAGAAAGTTTTATTTTCCATTCTGAATGCCTTTTCTTTTTCTTGCCTTGTTGCACTGGCTAAGAGTTCCATTATGAATGTTGAGTAGAAGTGGTACGGCAGACATACTTACCTCATTAAATATAATGTTGGCTACAAGATTCTATAGATATCCTTAATCATGTAAAACAAGTTCCCTTTTATTCCTAGAGTACTGATAATTTTATCATGAATAAATGTTGAATTATATCAACAGTTTTTTCTGCAAGTATTAAAATAATCAAGTGATTTTTCTTCTTTTGCCTGCTAATGTAGTAAATTACAATAATACATTGACTGTTAAAACAACCTAGCATTCCCAGGATAAACCCTATTTTGTTGTAATGTACATTTTTACATATGACTGGATTCCATTTGCAAATATTTTGTTGAGAATTGGAGCATCTATGTTCATGAAGATGTATAGTTTTCTTGTATTCTTTGTTTTGGTATCAGGTAATTCTGGCTTCATAAAATGAGCTGGGAAGTGTCCTGCCCTCTTTTATTTTCTGGAAGGGGTTGTATATAATTGTTATAATTTCTTCCATAAATGTTTGGTATGATTCACCAGTTAAATGACTTGGGCCTGGAGTTTTCTTTCTAAGAAAGTTTGTAACTACAAATTAAATTTCTCTCATAGAAATCAAACTATTCATGTAATTTATTTCTTCATGAATTTTGTAATTTCTGTTTTTCAAGGAATTGGTACATTTCATCTATGTTGTCATGGTTATAGACATAGAATTGTTCATAGTATTCCTTTATTATACTTTCAGTATCTCTAGGGTTTGTAGTGATACCCTCTCTTTCATTCTTGAGATTGGAAATTTATGGCATCTCTCTTTTTCCTTTTCTTGGTCATCTGGCCAGATGTTTATCTTTTTTTATTATTATTTCAAAGAACTAGATTTTAGTTATATTAATTTTCTCTAATGTTTGTTTTCAATTTCATTGATTTCTGTTCTTTGTAATTTTCTTTTTTCTGCTAGCTTTGAGTTTAGTTTGTCCTTTTTTTAGTTTCTTAAAGTGAAAACATAGATTATTGATTTGAGGCCTTTCTTCTTTTCTAATGTACGCATTTTTAGCACTATAAATTTTCCTCTAAGCAGTGTTTTAGCTGCACAGATTTTAGTATGTTAACTTTCATTCAGTTCAAAATATCTTAAAATTTCCTAGGAGGTTTCTTTGACCCATGAATTATTTAGAAGTATATTTTTAGTTTCTAAATATTTGGAGTTTTCCATATATCTTTCTATAATTGTAGTTCAATTTTGCTATGACCAGAAAACATACTTTGCATGATCTCAATTCTTTTAAAATTGTTCAGGTTTGTTTTATGGCCCAGGATATGGTATACCTTGGTGACTGTTCCTTGTGCACTTGAAAAGAATGTGTATTCGGTTGTTGTGTTTAGAGTTCTACAAAAGTCAAATAGTTGATAATGTTGTTCAGATCTTCTATATACTTGCTGGTTTTCTGTCTACTTGTATTGATTACTGAGAGGATTTTGAGGTCTCTAAGTATAATAGATTTGTACATTTCTCCACTCAATTTTATCAGGTTTTATTGTGTATCTTGAAGCTCTGCTTTTAGATGTACACTATTAGGATTGTTATATCTTCTTGCCAAGCTGACATTTCTTACCAGTATATAATGTCCTTGGTATTTTTCCTTGATCTGATATTAATAAAGCCACTCCAGCTTTCTTTTTATTAGTATTTATATTGTATACGTGCTTGCATTACTTTGTTTTAAATTTGTCTATATTCTATAGTCAGGTCCTGTATTATTTTTTTTAACCCTGTCTTTTAATTAATGTGGTTGGAAGATATACATTTAATGAAATCATTAATTTATTTGGATTTAGGTCTACCATTTATTTTGTTTGTCCTCTCTGTGTTGTTACTCTGTCTTCCCTTTTCTGCGTTTTACTGGATCTTAAAGTATTTTTAGTATTTTACCTATTGGCTTTTTATTATATCTTTCTGTAAAATTATTTTAGAGTTTGCCCTGGGAATTACAATATACACACCTAACTTTTCAGTTTACTTAGAATTCACATTTTACCACCTCAAGTGAAATGTAAAAGTCTTACAACCATATTGTCCCTCTAGCCTTCCCCTTTATGTTGCAATTGTCATATATATTACATCTACTTACGTTGAAAACCCCATCAGACATATTATAATTTTTGCCTTTGAGAGTCATAATTATCTTAAAGAATTTAAGTAGAAAAAAATATTATATTCTATTTATCCAGATATTTATCATGTGTATTACTTTTTCTGTCATAGTTTTCTGCATCTCAATTACCATTCACTTAAAGTCAAGCCCAAAACTTGGGTGTCATCTTTTATTCTTCTCTTGTCCTCACACTCCATGTCCAATTCATTAGCAAGCTAGCTCCACTTGCAAAAGTATATCTTGAATATGTCTACTTCTCTCCTTCAAATTCACGGCACCCCAGCCTGGGTCATCATTATTTCTTACCTGTGTAATGGTAAAAGTATCCTGACTGATCTCTCCTTCCACTCAGTCCCTGTTAATGCCATTTCTCACACAGCAGCCAGTGTTCAAAGTGGGTCTTTTGTTTTGTTTTATTTTATTTATTTATTTGTTTATTTATATTTTTAATAGAAATTTATTGGAGTATAATTGCTTCACAATACCGTGTTAGTTTCTGCTGCACAACAAAGTGAATCAGCCATATGCATACACATGTCCCCATATCCCCTCCCTCTTGAGCCTCCCTCCCATCCTCCCTATCCCACCTCTCTAGGTCATTGCAAAGCACCAAGCCCATCTCCCTGTGCTATGCTTCTGCTTCCCACCAGCCAAATATTTTACATTCGGTAGTGTATATATGTCGATGCTACTCTCACTTCACCCCAGATTTGGCCTCCCACCCCATGTCATCAAGTCCATTCTCTACGTCTACCTCTTTATTCCTGCCCTGCAACTAGGTTCATCAGTACCTTTTTATTTTAGATTCCATATATATGCAATAGCATACAGTATTTGTTTTTCTCTTTCTGACTTACTTCACTCTGTATGACAGACACTAGGTTCATCCACCTCACTACAAGTAACTCAATTTCGTTTCTTTTTATGGCTGAGTAATATTCCATTGTATATATGTGCCACATCTTTATCCATTCATCTGTCGATGGACATTGACGTTGGTTCCATGTCCTACCCATCGTAAATAGTGCTGCATTAGAAAACTGTGGTCCATGTTTCTTTTTGAATTATGATTTTTTCAAGGTATATGCCCAGTAGTGGGATTGCTGGCTCATATGGTAGTTCTATTTTTAGTTTTTTAAAAAACCTCCATACTCTTTTCCATAGTGGTTGTATCAATTTACATTCCCACCAACTGCAGGAGGGTTCCCTTTTCACCACACCCTTTCCAGCATTTGTTTCTAGATTTTTTTTGATAATAGCCATTCTGACCGGCGTGAGGTGATACCTCATCATAGTTTTGATTTGCATTTCTCTAATAATTAGTGATGTTGAGCATCTTTTCATGTGCCTCTTGTCCGTCTGTATGTCTTCCTTGGTGAAATGTCTATTTAGGTCTTCCACCCATTTTTTAATTGGATTGTTTGTTTTTTTGATATTGAGCTCCATGACCTGTCTGTATATTTTGGACATTAATCCTTTGTCTGTTGTGTCATTTGCAAATATTTTCTCCCATTCTGAGGGTTCTTTTTGTCTTGTTTATGGTTTCCTTTGCTGTGCAAGAGCTTTTAAGTTTAATTAAGCCACATTTGTTTATTTTTGCTTTTATTTCTGTTACTCTAGGAGGTGGGTCAAAAAAGATCTTGCTGTGGTTTATATCAAAGAGTGTTGTTCCCATGTTTTCCTCTAAAAGTTTTATAGTGTATGGTCATACATTTAAGTCTTTAATCCATTTGGAGTTTATTTTTGTGTGTGGTGTTAGGGAGTGTTCTAATTTCATTCTCTTACATGTAGTGTCCAGGTTTCTCAGCAACACTTATTGAAGAGGCTGTCTTTTCTCCATTGCATGTTCTTGCCTCCTTTGTCATAAATTAGGTGCCCACAGGTGCGTGGGTATATCTCTAGGCTTTCTACCCTGTTCCATTGATCTGTATTTCTGTTTTTGTGCCAGTACCATACTGTCTTGATTACTGTAGCTTTGTGGTATAGTTTGAAGTCAGAGAGCCTGATTCCTCCAACTCCGTTTTTCTTTCTCAAGATTGCTTTGGCTATTTGGGGTCTTTTGTGTTTCCATACAAATTGTAAGATTTTTTTGTTCTAATTCTGTGGAAAATGCCATTGGTAATTTGATAAGGATTTCATTGACTCTGTAGATTGCTTTGGGTAGTATAGTCATTTTCACAATATTGATTCTTCCAATCCAAGAACATGGTATATTTCTCCATCTGTTTATGTCACCTTTGATTTCTTTCATCAGTGTTTTATAGTTTTCTGAGTACAAGTTTTTCACCTCCTTAGGCAGGTTTATTCCTAGGTATTTTATTCTTTTCATTGCAATGGTAAATGGGAGTGTTTCCTTAATTTCTCCTTCTGAGTTTTCATTGTTGGTATATAGGACTACCAGAGATTTCTGTTCATTAATTTTGTATCCTGCAACCTTACCAAATTCACTAATTAGTTCTAGTAGTTTTCTGGTGGCATCTTTAGGATTTTCTATGTAGAGCTTCATGTCATTGACAAATAGTGACAGTTTTACTTTTTCCTTTCCAATTTATATTCCTTTTATTTCTTTTTCTTCTCTGATTGCTGTGGCTAGGACTTCCAAAACTATGTTGAATAAGAGTGGTGAGAGTGGACATCCTTGTCTTGTTCCTGATCCTAGTGGAAATGCTTTCAGTTTTTCACCATTGAGTATGATGCTTGCTGTGGGTTTGTCATATATGGCCTTATTTTGTTGAAGTCGGTTCCCTCTATGCCCATTTTCTGGAGAGTTTTTTTTATCATAAATGGGTGTTGAATTTTGTCAAAAGCTTTTTCTGCATCTATTAGGATGATCATATGGTTTTTATTCCTTAATTTGTTTATGTGGTGTATCACACTAATGGATTTGCATATATTGAAGAATCCTTGCATCCCTGGGATAAACCTCACTTGATCATGATGTATGATCCTTTTAATGTGCTGTTGGATTCTGTTTGCTAGCATTTTGTTCAGGATTTTTGCATCTATGTTCATCAGTGATATTGGTCTATAATTTTTTTGTGATATCTTTTTCTGGTTTAGGAATCAGGGTGATGGTGGCTTCATAGAATGAATTTGGGAGGGTTTCTCCCTCTGCAATTTTTTGGACGAGTTTGAGAAGGATCAGTGTTAGCTCTTCTCTAAATGTTTGATAGAATTCGCCTGTGAAGCCATCTGGTCCTGGACTTTTGTTTGTTGGACGATTTTTTTTTTTTTAATTTTTTTTTAACATCTTTATTGGGGTATAATTGCTTTACAATGGTGTGTTAGTTTCTGCTTTATAACAAAGTGAATCAGTCATACATAAACATATGTTCCCATATGTCTTCCCTCTTGCGTCTCCCTCCCTCCCACCCTCCCTATCCCACCCCTCCAGGCTGTCACAAAGCACCGAGCCAATATCCCTGTGCCATGCGGCTGCTTCCCACTAGCTATCTACCTTACTACGTTTGTTAGTGTGTATATGCCCATGACTCTCTCTCGCCCTGTCACAGCTCACCTTTCCCCTCCCCATAACCTCAAGTCCGTTCTCTAGGAGGTCTGCGACTTTATTCCTGCTTTACCCTTAGGTTCTTCATGACATTTTTTTTCTTAAATTCCATATATATGTGTTAGCATACGGTATTTGTCTTTTTCTTTCTGACTTACTTCACTCTGTATGACAGACTCTAGGTCTATCCATCTCATTACAAATAGCTCAATTTCGTTTCTTTTTATGGCTGAGTAATATTCCATTGTATATATGTGCCACATCTTCTTTATCCATTCATCCGATGATGGGCACTTAGGTTGTTTCCATCTCCGGGCTATTGTAAATAGAGCTGCAATGAACATTTTGGTACATGACTCTTTTTGAATTTTGGTTTTCTCAGGGTATATGCCCAGTAGTGGGATTGCTGGATCATATGGTATTTCTATTTGTAGTTTTTTAAGGAACCTCCATACTGTTCTCCATAGTGGCTGTACCAATTCACATTCCCACCAGCAGTGCAAGAGTGTTCCCTTTTCTCCACACCCTCTCCAGCATTTACTGTTTCTAGATTTTTTGATGATGGCCATTCTGACTGGTGTGAGATGATATCTCATTGTAGTTTTGATTTGCATTTCTCTAATGATTAAGGATGTTGAGCATTCTTTCATGTGTTTGTTGGCAGTCTGTATATCTTCTTTGGAGAAATGTCTATTTAGGTCTTCTGCCCATTTTTGGATTGGGTTGTTTGTTTTCTTGTTATTGAGCTGCATGAGCTGCTTGTAAATTTTGGAGATGAATCCTTTGTCGGTTGCTTCATTTGCAAATATTTTCTCCCATTCTGAGGGTTGTCTTTTGGTCTTGTTTATGGTTTCCTTTGCTGTGCAAAAGCTTTGAAGTTTCATTAGGTCCCATTTGTTTATTTTTGTTTTTATTTCCATTACTATAGGAGGTGGGTCAGAAAGGATCTTGCTGTGATTTATGTCATAGAGTGTTCTGCCTATGTTTTCCTCTAAGAGTTTGATAGTTTCTGGCCTTACATTTAGGTCTTTAATCCATTT
Source organism: Orcinus orca (assembly GCF_937001465.1). Taxonomy (NCBI): domain Eukaryota; kingdom Metazoa; phylum Chordata; class Mammalia; order Artiodactyla; family Delphinidae; genus Orcinus; species Orcinus orca. The sequence continues at coordinate 82,022,130 of NC_064564.1, read as the reverse complement.
TGAGCTTATTTGTTGGACGATTTTTAATTACGGTTTCAATTTCATTACTTGTGATAGGTCTGTTTTTATTTTCTTATTCTTCCTGGTTCAGTCTTAGAAAATTGTACCTTTCTGAGAATTTGTCCATTTCTTCATGGTTGTCCATTTTATTGGCATATAGTTTTTTGTAGTAGTCTCTTATAATCCTTTGTATTTCTGCAGTGTCAGTTGTGATTTCTCCCTTTTCATTTCTAATTTTATTATTTTTATTATTTATTTATTTATTTATATTTATTTTTGGCTTTGTTGGGTCTTCATTTCTGTGCAAGGGCATTCTCCAGTTGTGGTGAGCGGGAGCCAGTCTTCATCGCGGTGCACGGGCCTCTCTCTGTTGCGGCCTCTCCCATTGCTGAGCACAGGCTCCAGACGCGCAGGCTCAGTAGTTGTGGCTCACAGGCTTAGCCGCTCCGTGGCATGTGGGATCTTCCCAGACCAGGGCTCGAACCCATGTCCTCTGCATTGGCAGGCAGACTCCCAACCACTGCGCCACCAGGGAAGCCCCTCTAATTTTATTGATTTGCGTCCTCTCCCTATTTTTCTTGATGAGTCTGGCTAAGAGTTTATCAATTTTGTTTATCTTCTCAAAGAACCAGCTTTTAGTTTTATTGATCTTTGTTATTATTTTCTTCATTTCTATTTCATTTATTTCTTCTCTAATCTTTATGATTTCTTTCCTTCTCCTGACTTCGGGTTTTCTTTGTTCTTCTTTCTCTAGTTGTCTTAAGTGTAGGGTTAGATTGTTTATTTGAGATTTTTCTTGTTTTTTGAGCTGAGATTGAATTGCTATAAACTTCCCTCTTAGAACTGCTTTTGCTGCATCCCAGAGGTTTTGGGTCGTCGTGTTTTCATTGTCATTTGTTTCTATGTATCTTTTTATTTCTTCTTTGATTTCTTCAGTGATCTCTTGGTTATTTAGTAGCACACTGTTTAGCCTCCATGTATTTGTGTTTTTTACAGTTTTTTTCCTGTAGTTGATTTCCAATCTCATAGCATTGTGGTCAGAAAAGATACTTGATATGATTTCAATTTTCTTAAATTTTCCGAGCCTTGATTTGTGACCCAAGATGTGATCTATGCTGGAGAATGTTCCATGTGCACTTGAAAAGCAAGTGTATTCTGCCACTTTTGGGTGGAATATTCTATAAATATCAAGTAGATATATCTGGTCTAGTATGTCATTTAAAGGTTGTGTTTCCTTATTTATTTTGTTTGGATGAGCTGTCCATCGGTGTAAGTGGGGTGTTAAAGTCCCCTACTATTATTGTGTTACTGTCGATTTCTCCTTTCATGGTTGTTAGCATTTGCCTTATGTATTGAGGTGCTCCTATGTTGGGTGCATAGCATTTAGAATTGTTATATCTTCTTCTTGGATTGATCCTTTGATCATTAGGTAGTGTCCTCCTTATCTCTTGTAACAGTCTTTATTTTAAATTCTATTTTATATGATAAGAGTACTGCTACTCCAGCTTTCTTTTGATTTCCATTTTCAGGGAGTATCTTTTTCCATCCCTTCACTTTCAGTCTATATGTGTCCCTAGGTTTGAAGTGGGTCTCTTGTAGACAGCATATATATGGGTCTTGTTTTTGTATCCATTCAGCCAGTGTGTGTCTTTTGGTTGGAGCATTTAATCCATTTACATTTAAGGTTATTATCGATATGTATGTTCCTATTACCATTTTCTTAATTGTTTGGGGGTTGTTTTGTGGGTCTTTTTCTTCTCTTGTGTTTCCACTTAGAGAAGTTTCTTTAGCACTTGTGGTAAAGCTAGTTTGGCTGTGCTGAATTCTCTTAGCTTTTGTTTGTCTGAAAAGTTTTTGACTTCTCCATCAAATCTGAATGAGATCCTTGCTGGGTAGAGTAATCTTGGTTATAGGTTTTCTCTTTCATCACTTTAAGTATTTCCTGCCACTCCCTTCTGGCCTGCAGAGTTTCCACTGAAAAATCAGCTGATAACCTTATGAGGATTCCTTTGTATGTTATTTTTTGTTTTTCCCTTGTTGCTTTTAATATTTTTTCTTTGAATTTAATTTTTGTTAGTTTGATTAATATGTGCCTTGGTGTGTTTTTCATAGGGTTTATCCTGTATTGGACTCTCTGTGCTTCCTGGACTTTGGTGACTACTTCCTTTCCCATGTTAGGGAAGTTTTCCACTATAATCTCTTCAAATATTTTCCCAGACCCTTTCTTTTTCTCTTCTTCTTCTGAGACTCATATAATTTGAATGTTGGTACATTTAGTGTTGTCCCAGAGGTCTCTGAGATTGTCTTCAATTCTTTTCATTCTTTTTTCTTTATTCTGTTCCTTGGCAGTTATTTCCACCATAACTGGATCCATGTTTACTTTTAAAACTTTGAAATATTTTGGATCCCATGTGCACCCATCTCCCATTTTATTCCTCTCCCTTGACCCCAGAATTAAGCCCTAAATTAAATTTGGTGTTTATCACTCCCATACATGTCTTCCTACTTTTACTATATATGTATGTCTGCTCAGGCTGATATAACAAAATACCACAGACTGGGTAGTTTAAACAACAGAAATTTATTTTCTCAAACTTCTGGATGCTGGACACCCAAGATCAAGGCACCAGCAGAGTTGGGGTTTGTTGATTCCTCTTGTCCTGGTTTATAGACACCCACTTTCTTGCTGTGTCCTACATGGCCTTTCTTCTGTGCCTGTGCATGCACATACTAGATGGGGAGGAGGAGGAGAGGGAGAGAGAGATCTCTAGTGTCTCTGCCTCTTTTTATAAGGATTACCAGTCCTTTCAAATTAGAGCTCTACCTTGAAGATCTCATTTAACCTTAATAAATTCCTTAAGGGTCTTATCTCCAAATATAGTCACATTGAGGTGTTAGGGCTTCAACATATGAATTGTAGGGGACATAATTCAACCCATAACAGTATGGATCCTTAAAAATTGATAGATAGATAGATAGACAGATAGACAGACACTGTGGTAAAAGATGATATAAGCATATATATTTACCTCAACTACTGAAACCTAAGGAAATTGCTATTGGTAATTTTCCATTTAATAGTTGTGCTTTCCTCAACCAAAACCCCTAATTTTATCAATCCTCTTTTCACTAATTTTTCCAAACTCTGAGAAAAATCTGGGCGAGTCTAAGTTGCAAAGTAGAAAAGTCATCTCTGAGACTTGATAATATACAATATGATAAAAATTATATATTTTATATTCTTGATTTTTATATCCATATACCTTAAGTCTCTCTTGTGTGAAACAAGTATTATGTAATTATAATAATTAAAATTAAAATGTTGTTTTGAGATGGAGACAAGAATTTTATCTCCTAGCTTTTTAATAAAAAGCATTTCTTGGGAGTTCCCTGGTGGTCCAGTGGTTAGGACACAGTGCTTTCCCTGCTGTGGCCTGGGTTCAATCCCTGGTTGGGGAACTAAGATCCTGCAAGCCACATGGTGTGGCCCAAAAAAAAATTTTTTTAAAAAAGCATTTCTTTTTGAAAAAACAATCCTTTATTAAAAATTATGTAGAGAAGAAAAATGTAATTTACAAAGGCTTTTTATTAGTCAAGTTTAGTGTAATGGAAAAAAAGTTCTAATCCATATCCAGCACTGGAGCCATCATATTTCCATTTTATAGTCAACTGGATAAATTTTCTTTCATTCCACCTCTCAGGATTTGTCCTTTTGAGGCAAACAAACAGCTCAGCCTTGGCAATACTATCTCTCATTTAACAATCTATTTCAGACTTATTCTTGGCAGTTAACAATGACCTCGCATTGCTGACACATTTTCAGTGTGTGTGGCTGTGTATGAAATGTTGCTATCTTCCTACATTGCTTTCCACTTTGTTCATCAACCTTGTCTTGTCTCCTACTCTGTCTGCAGCTCTAATTGTTTTTACTCCTTTGAAACCATCTGAGAAAAGAAGGTCCTAAACGAATAGTCTCCCTTTCCAGTCCTTGATGCCTGCTTAGAAAACTTCCAGTTTCTTCCTCCCTGAATATTTTTGGTTCTGTTAAGATATTTTTTCTTCCCATCGAGCCTAATCAAGACCTAGGCCCACCCAATCGTCTTCCAGCAGGAATACCCCCAAGGCCTTCGGATGCCATAATGGAAGAGCATGAGGTTCTAAATAAGAACACTTGATATAAGTCATAATCCTGCCACTTCCTAGCTAGAGACCCTTGAGCAAATCACTGAGCCACTCTGGGATTCAGTTTCCTCATCTGTAAATATGGGGGTGATCATTATATCTAACTTTTAGGGTTGTTTTAAAGGATTAAATAAATATATATGAATGTTCTTGAGAAGTGTAATTCAGTGATATTGACTTCTGTTCAGTTCAATAAACATTTGTTAGTAACTAACAGGGATGGCAAACTCAGAAGACTATAGGTAATGTCAATACATGCAGCAGGCAGGGTTCCATGCATTAGGGAGCAGGGAGAATGCGTATCTGGAGAACTAGAGGTCACAAGCCTGTCTGAGGAGGATAACCACTGCTCAGTCCCAGCCCACAGTTTGCATCTGCCACATAGTATGGCAGGCCCCAGAAATGCAAAGAAAAATATCTGGTGTGTGGTAGATTTTGCAATGCACTGCCCCATCTCCCTTCAGGAAATGAAGTGCTGTCCCAGCTGCAGAAAGTGCTGTCAGCAGATGGCCTCCAGCTGTCAACCACTGCAAGGACTGCTTCAGCTGCAGAGCTGCCTCTTCCAATGTCATGCCCCTTCCTGGGATGGCCCATGCCAAATGATTGATCAGGTAAGTGATGCCCGGCCATCCCATGCCAATTTAGAACAACTCTGAAAGGGCACTCAGCTCCAGACCTCTTTATGGTGTTGGATGAAGCAGCTGGGTTTGCAACAGGGCTTGATTTCTCCCTTGGCCCACTCCTGCTTCCTTCTCCTTTCCACAGGTGTTCATCCCAAGGGCGCTCCTGAATAAACATCTTGTACACTAAAGTCTGTCTCAGAATCTGCTTCCTGGGAAATCCAACCTGCAATACAATTCTTGAACTAATGAAACAATTTTTGTGGTAAGCTAGGTAGACAGATGATATCAATATCATATAAGTGCTAGGATAAATATACACACAAAAGCTACGGGAAGGAAGGAGGGAGGGAGCATCTAGTTCAACCAAGGGGACTCAAGTTAAGTCTTTCCAGAGCAGACAAGCTTGAGATTACTTTTGAAGGCTAATTAGGCTGTAACCAGATAAAGAAGAGGGAACAGATAAAGAAGAGGGAACAGAAAGAAAAGGCTAAAAGCAAACAGCAAACAGATATCCAAGGAATAGAGACTCGGGTATCCATGAAGGACCACCAGCAACTTGTTCTAATAAAACTTAATAGAATAGAACCTAAAAGAACTAATAGAACATAAATTCTAAACTGGGGGTTGGCATGAGATAAAGTGAGAGAGAAAAGTTATAATTTAAGAGCTTGGCCTTGATCCAGTAGATAATGGCGATTGAAGATTTTTCTTCCTAGCTCTTTGGAACTTGTTCTTTCTTTCCCCCAAAAAGCTTTACATGTTGGTTCTTCATGGAACCTTATTTTCATTCAATAGGACTGTCTTGAGAAACCTCATCTCTTGACATAATTTAAAATCTAGATATGAACATCCAACTCAAAGTCTCCACTTGAATGGCCTACAAGAACCACAAACTGGATGTGTCCAAAATTGAGTTCATTACCTGATGTTCGTACACCTCATCTTTTTGAATTCCCTACCCTGGTGAACATTAGCACTGTCTATCTACCCAGTTGCCCAAACCAGAGTCCTAGGCATCAGTCTTGATCTCTTCCTCTCCTTCACCCTCCAAGTTCAATCCTTCAATGTCTCCTATGAATAATACCACTTTAATATATTTTGGATCATTCTGTATCTACCACTACTTCCTGAGTTCAGTAAAAGCTCTTAACAACTGGCTAATCTGCCTCCAATTTTACCCTTTTCAAATCTCTTTTCCAAACAACTATAAGAGTAATCCTTCCAAAACACAAATCTGATCACGCCAATCCTCAGCTTAAAGTTCTCTGGGGTTCTCATAATCTTTGAGATGAAGTCTAAAGTCCTTAAAACTCTTCATCATCTGACCAGTGATTTCATACTTTCTGCTTCGCCCACACTATATTACTTAAAATTCTCCCAGCTTTTTATGCTCTCTCTTGCTTTTAGGATGTGCACCAGTTTGCACTCATGGCCTGAAATATCTTTCCCTACCTGTCTCTCCTCTTCTCCTTCCTTTTACCTGATTAACTCCTATCAGTCCTTCAGGGCTAAGCTTAGGTGTTAATTTCTCCAGGGAGTTTTCTCTGCCACTCTTACCCTTATTATGAGATAAGTGCCTGGTTTATAATTCTATCTATACTTACTTCTCTCTACCATGAGATTATAATTGAAGGCAGAGAACATGTCTTATTCATTTCTGAATTTCTAACATTTAGCATAATATATGGCACATAATAGTTTACAATAAATATTTTCTAAATAAATGAATGAATGAAACAGAATTTGATATTTAAATGCTCCCTCTGATGGCAATGTGGGTCACAGTTTCAAGAGGGAACTTACTAGAGGCCGGAAGACAGGTTACAAGAAGTAGTAATGACCTAAACCAGAAAACTGGGAGTAGAAATAAAGAAAAAAAGGAGTTAGAGAGAGAAGTATCTTGGAGGCAAAACGAGCAGAATTGGTGATAGGACATCAGGGTGAGAGAAAGATTGTGGTATAAAATGATTCCTAGATTTCTGACTTGGGCACTAAAATAGTGATACCTTAACTATGACAATACAAGGGAATAAAGGGCATAAAGATGATGAGAGTGATGAATTCATTCCGGGAATGTTGAGAGTGAGATGCCAAGGGGAGATTCAGGTGGGGTTACTTGGACATCCACCTACAGGATGAAGGGAGGAGAAGAAACTATAAATGGGATGGCCCACAGGAACAGTGAAGGTACGGAGGTGGAGCACAGTGGAAACTCCAACTTTGCTACCGATTGTGCTGGATCTCTTCCTTTTGCCCCTCCAGATCCACTCTCTGCCCTGCCCCGGGAGACTGACTTATATGGATGACACCAGTGGGCTTCTATGTCCTCTGCTTTTGTTTGGGTTTAGTCAATGTGGGAGACCAAGAGTATACAGAAGGAGTGAAGGCTGGATATTTATTCTCCGGCTTGCTCCCTGCTTCATTCCTCCACCAAATGTCACAGCAACTCTCAGGTAGCCTCTTCAGGCAACCACCTCTCCAGGTTCCAGGAACTGCCCCTTGCCCCATCAGGCCTAGGTGGGCTAATGAAGCCACGTGTTATTAGTATGGGCTGTTCCTAAGCCACACATGCTTCATAAACAGCCCCTTCATTAAATTCTCTTCAATTACCCAGCTTGAATATGCCATCCATTTCCTAAAGAGACCCTGAGTGATACATAGGGAATCCTAGGAAAGAAAAGATAGGCAAACTGATCTGATAAATTAACTCTATTCCAGTGATTTAGCGGATTACCTTTCTGAAAGAGTCTTCTCTGAAAACTAAAGGAATAACTCTAACAGTGGGAATTTCAGGTACCTAAGACAAACGAGTAAGTGGTTGGTAGCCAGGATGACTGTAATGGGAAATAACTTGGGAATCCCACAAATTAAATTTCAAGGAGGCACCTTCCAAAGGGCTAAATAACTGTACAAATTCATCACTTGTAGGTATCCATGGTGACATGGTATCATATTATAATGAACTTTGTGAGAAAATAATAACAGGGGTTACAAATAACTGGGTATATGGGCTTCCCTGGTGGCGCAGTGGTTGGGAGTCCGCCTGCCGATGCAGGGGACGTGGGTTTGTGCCCCGGTCCGGGAGGATCCCACATGCCGTGGAGCGGCTGGGCCCGTGAGCCATGGCCGCTGGGCCTGCGCGTCCGGAGCCTGTGCTCCGCAGTGGGAGAGGCCATAGCAGTGAGAGGTCCCCGTACAGCAAAAAATAAATAAATAAATAAATGGGTATAAAATGCTGGTGGGTTGGGGGAATGGATCTAACAGTACTACACTCTTGCCACTCAGTGACACCCACCCCACTTGAGTCTAATAGCTGGGCATCAAAATAGAGCAAAAGAAATGTAAGAATGTTAGGAGAAACTCAGCTGTCTAGTCCACTGGGACCACAGATTAATATTTATATATCTTGTTGCATTGAAGATGGGGTTTTGATAAACACATATGGCTTCAACATTATTTTTTTTAAAGCTGGACAATGGCCTTTCTTGAAGCTCCTCAAAATATAATACAGGCCACTGTCGACTCTGCCCCAGTTCTATGATATCTCCTTCCATGTCTGTATCCTCTTGGTCGTCTTTACTGCTCCACAGTTTATGACTCACTTTCTACATGAACCCTCTAAAGTAATTCCACTTGACTCAAGGCGGCTATTGTCATAGTTATAACCCCTCAGCAGCCCTTATCTTGCTAGCTTGTTTACAGAAAGTGGCCAGATTGCAAATTTAATTTGTTTTTCTATGATTTATCCAATCAATCCTGCCAAAATGCAGGGGGAAAAAATAACGGAGGCTACTGGAGAACAATTAAAACATCAACATGTTTAGAGACTTAACAGTAATGCAAATATGAAATAGCTTTGATGTTGATATTCAAGTCATTAGAACTTAGTGTTAATCAGGCCATTAGAACTTTGCATTAACTTACCAGTTAGCCAAGAAGGGCAGCGGACCCAGGGCTGTGGGTTGCGTATCTCAAGTCAACAATCTAAATCAAATAAAAGAAAAATCCCAAACTCGGCAGTAACCTTAGAGTCCATCTCTTCTAACTTGCTTCATTTTTTAATAGATCTTTATTGGAGTATAACTGCTTCACAATACCGTGTTAGTTTCTGTTGTACGCCAAAGTGAATCAGCCATATGCATACATAGGTCCCCATATCCCCCCCCCTTGAACCTCCCTCCATCCTCCCTAGCCCACCCACCTAGATCATCGCAAAGCACCGAGCTGATCTCCCTGTGCTATGCTGCTGCTTCCCACTAGCTATCTATTTTACATTCAGTAGTATATATATGTCGATGCTACTCTCTCATTTCACCCCAGCTTCCCCCTCCCTCCCTCCTCAAGTCCATTCTCTATGTCTACATCTTTATTCATGCCCTGCATCTAGGTTCATCAGTACCAATTTTTTTTAGATTCCATATATATGTGTTAGCATACGGTATTTGTTTTTCTCTTTCTGACTTACTTCACTCTGTATGACAGACTCTAGGTCCATCCACCTCACTACAAATAACTCAATTTTGTTTCTTTTTATGGCTGAGTAATATTCCATTGTATATATGTGCCACATCTTCTTTATCCATTCATCTGTTGGTGGACATTTAGGTTGGTTCCATGTCCTACCTATTGTAAATAGTGCTGCAGTGAACATTGGGGTGCATGTCTCTTTTTGAATTATGGTTTTCTCAGGGTATATGCCCAGTAGTGGGATTGCTGACTCATATGGTAGCTCTATTTTTAGTTTTTTAAGGAACCTCCATACTGTTTTCCATAGTGGTTGTATCAATTTACATTCCCACCAACAGTGCAGGAGGGTTCCCTTTTCACCACACCCTTTCCAGCATTTATTGTTTCTAAATTTTTTTGATAATGGTCATTCTGACCGGTGTGAGGTGATACCTCATTGCAGTTTTGATTTGCATTTCTCTAATAATTAGTGATGTTGAGCATCTTTGCATGTGCCTCTTGGCCATCTGTATGTCTTCCTTGGTGAAATGTCTATTTAGGTCTTCTGCCCATTTTTTAATTGGATTGTTTGTTTTTTTGATATTGAGCTCCATGAGCTGTTTGTATATTTTGGAGCTTAATCTTTTGTCTGTTGTTTCATTTGCAAATATTTTCTCCCCAACTTGCTTCTTACTTCACTAATTTCTTATATGATGTCCCTGACAAAGTCACTTGTTAACATATTCTGCCCAAACTGAGCACCTGCCAAGCATCGTTTAACCCCAAAGATGAAAGTACTTTGATTGCTGCTTCCAAGGAACTTACACCAAGCCTGTCCTTGAATGCTGACTTCATAACATAAATCCTTAACAACAAGTTCTCTTGAACAAAATCTGCCTCCACACAAGTTCCGGAAGACAAAACTGTTCTGCCTTCAAATAGTTTTCACAAGTAATTATACTTTTGTGCCATCCATCTCCACCCAACTCTCTTTTAGGCAAAATATACCAAGTTTTTTCCATCACTCCTCCTATGCCTTGGTGTCCAAGCCACTCATGATCCTGGTCATACTCCTCTATGCACATTCAAGGGTATCAAATCCCCTCTTAATATGAAAAGCACAAACTGGAAGATACACCTGAGATTTCTTCTGTTACGATGTGGGCACTGTATTTTTACTAACGTAGCTACAATTCCTTGGCTTTTGAAAAATCCTCCTGCGATTCTATTATGAGTATGGGCTTTGGGGTCAGACCCCAATTTGTAGTGATAGATAATTTTGCAATCTTGGACACGTTACTTCACATCTCAAAACACTAAAAAAAAAATCATCTGTGAGACAGACATAAGGTATTTTTTTGAGGGTCAAAGTGTATGACATATGTAAAGCTCCTAGCACAGTACCTGATAGATAGGAAATGCTCAAAAATCATTAATTGATGCCTTTAACATCACTTCTACTTTCACAGATGCATCGTTTTCCTTTTTTCCCCCCACATAAACTGACACCAAATCTAGTACCATCCATCCTGTATTTAACGGATTTTCTCCCTGAAATTTAAGACTTCACATTTCCTATTATAACAGTTCATATGCTTTCATCTTCTCTTCCCAGTTTACTAAGATTTTCTCTAACTTTTGAATCTTATTGTGTTGCCTGCAGATTTGATAAGCCTGACCTTTAAGTCCTCAGCCAAGTCACTGATAAAGCGGCGACGGAAGAAGGACCAAGGACAAAAAGCCCTGTGACACCTAAGGAGGACTTCATCTAGGTTTACATCCATTTCCACTTTTCATCAGTTGTTTAATGAGTTGTGAACAGAGCTTATTGCACTGACATCTGACACACATTCCTTCATCTTTCCACAAGAACATCCTGAGAGAAAAACCAAGCTAATAAATTTGTCCCTGGCATCCCCATGTCTATTTACCCAGTAACTCGTTAAATAAGAAAATGACACTTGCTATGATTTAGTGAATTTATACTGGCTCTTGATGCTCATTTTCTTTTCCAGTTACCTGTAAGTCATCTCTTTAATAATCCATAATTTTTCTTTTCCTCCTTCTTCTTCTTTGTGGTAGGCCAAATAATGCCCCTCCCCACAAATATGTCCATGTCCTAATCCCAGAACCTGTGAATTTGTTACTTTACAGGGCAAGGGAACTTTACAGATGTGATTAAGGTTAAGGGTTTTGAGATGAGGAGATAATCCTGGATTAACCGGGTGGACCCAGGCTAATCACGTAAGTCCTTAAAAGCCCTGGAACCGGGCTTCCCTGGTGGCGCAGTGGTTGAGAGTCCGCCTGCTGACGCAGGGGACATGGGTTCGTGCCCCGGTCCGGGAGGATCCCACATGCCGCGGAGCGGCTGGGCCTGTGAGCCATGGCCGCTGAGCCTGCGCGTCCAGAGCCTGTGCTCTGCAGCGGGAAAGGACACAATGGTGAGAGGCCCGCATACCGCAAAAAAAAAAAAAAAAAAAAGCACTGGAACCTCTTTTCCTGGGTGTGGTCAGAGGGAGATCAAATTTTCTAGTTACTAGAGAAAAAGAGTTAGAGGGGTGCAATGTTGCTGGGTTTTGATATGGAGGAAGGGGGCCTCAAGGCAAAAGAACATGGGCAGCCTCTAGAAGCTGGAAAAGCAGGGAACATATACTCCTCTGGAGTCTCCAAAAAGGAATGCAGCTCAGCCAACACCTTGACTTTATCCCAGTGAGACCTGCATTGGACTTCTGACCTTGAGAACTGTAAGATGGTATACCTGTGTTAAGCCACTAAGTGTGTGGTAATTTTTTACAGCTACCACAGGAAACTAATACCTCCTTCCCCTCCTCTATTGTAAATATTTACTTTGAGTCGGCATAAAATTTTCTTCAAATTCACTTTTGGCCAATTGGGGCTTAATTGGTCCAAGGCATAGGAGACCAGTATGTTTGGTGAATTGCAGGAAATCATCAATCTCCTAATAACGAATTATCCTTATCTCTTTACTAATGCAGGTAAAAGTGAAATAGCTCCAGAGCAAAACTTAGAATTCTTATAATCACTATGACTAATAACTATATCTCTTTTTGAAAAATGTAAAGTTCTTCTGGTCTTTACTCCCTTGCACCTCTGATGTAATTTAATAAAATCAGGTGCAGTTTTACTGAATGTATTCTACCCTTACAACACATACAATAACGTTATCATGGAAACTACCTTTGTGAGCCGGAGCCCAACTCTCATCTAAGAGTTTTGTGACTTTCAGGGAATTCCCTGGCGGTCCAGTGGTTAGGACTCTGCACTTTCACTGCCGAGGGCCCGGGTTCCATCCCTAGTCGGGGAACTAAGATCCCGCGAGCTGCGTAGCGCAGCCAAAAAAGAGTTTTGTGACTTTCAGCAGTCACTTCCATCCCTCTGCACCCCAGTTTTCATACCTAGAAAAATAAGGACATTAGACGGGATAATCTCTAAGGTCTCTTTCTTCCTCTCAATTGCTGTGTTCTGTCAGAGTACAGATTAAAAAAAAAAAAAAAGTCCCTGTTTCTTTGCTGAAGGATAAACCAATTGAAGTACAGTACTTCAATCCTTTGTTCATGCCAGTCCCTCCACATGAAATGCACTCTCCTTCTCCTTTATTTTCTCTTACCACTTATATCTCCAGGTAGTAAAATCCTACTCTGCTTTCAAGTTCCAAATCAAATGCCACTTATCGTGAAGACTTCCTTGATCATAGCATCAGGAGCTCATCTTGCTCTCCTCCAAAATGCTCCGGCACTCATTGCCTGTAGGCTTATCACAGACTGAGTTATTATTCTTTTCTGTTGCAACATCTTGCCACTCCAACTGGACTATTGCTTCTCAAAGATGGGGACCATGTTCCTTGTTGTCTCCTAATAGCAGGTGTTGAGTACATATCCTTCCTTCTCTCTTATCATAATGGAATTGGTGGCCTACTCATTCTGAAGCCTACCTCTTTCTGTCTTCCGATTCTATCCCTCTTGCCTCTCACAAACTTGGTGACATCCATTATCCCCCATCGCTCCTTTCCCTTCAACTTCAACTTCTCTTTCGGTCTCAGTCCATCAGCTCAATTATCTTCCAATAAAAAAAAAAAAAATTCCTCCCTTGGCTCATGCCCAACTCTAGCTACATCCTTGGATCTCCCACTGCCAAATTTCATGAAGGAGTTGAGTCATTCACAACTAGTGCCTCAACTTCTCCATCTCTCATGCCTCTCTCTCTCCACTCCAGGCTGGTTTTCACCCCATCATTTCAACAAAACATACTTCCCCCAGGGTGACCAATGTCCTCCAAGTCACCACAGCCATTAGACACTGTATTTATCTTCTAGGCAGCATTTATACTATCGACTCTGACCTGCTTTTTGAAACACTGTCCTCCAATGTCTTCCACGATTTTACACTCCTCTTTCGCCTAGATGTTCCTTTGGTCTACATTGCCAGCTTACCTTCTATTATTCACCTCTCAAATACTTAACTTCCTAGAGTTATATCCTAGATCCTCTTCTGCACTTGGTCTATAAGGTCTCTCTAGATTCTTTCCTTCCCCAAGGCTCCAACTTTCATGAAAAAGAGAAAACTAGAGAGGCAAGGCCTTTGCTCTCCAGAAGTTTATATCCCAATGTACAAAAAACAGACAATAGGGACTTCTCTGGTGGTCCAGTGGTTAAGACTCCACGTTTCCAATGCAAGGGGCCCGGGTTTGATCACTGGTCAGGGAAATAAGATCCCACATACCACCACTGAGCCCATGCGCTCTAGAGCCCGCGTGCCCCAACTACAGAAACCCACACATCGCAACTAGAGAAGTCTGCGCGCCACAAGAAAGAGCCCATGCAGACAAAATAAATAAATAAAAATTTTAAAAAAAAGGCAACAGATAAGCAAATAAATTATGAAATAATTTCATATGGTACAAAACTAGACATAAAGAAAGTCTGCATACAGAGATCATACAACAATAATTTTTTTTTTTTTTTTTTTTTTTGTGGCCGTACCACCCGGCTTGCAGGATCCTAGCTCCCCACCCAGGGATCGAACCTGGGCCCTCGGCAGTGGAAGCTCGGAGTCCTAACCACTGGACCGCCAGGGAATTCCTCATACAACAATAAACTTAAAATTAAGTTGCTGGTCAACAAATGTAGGACTCAAAATTCAAATTAACAATTTTAATTTAATCGGACACGTGCAGCCGGCCACTCTACCCCACGATCTGAATGCAGCACTCTCTTCAATGCGCAGGCTCCTCTGAGTCCAGTGTGTTGACCACATGCTGTGTAATGACTCAATGCTTCCACCTCTTGTCTCCATTTAAACTACGCAGAGCCTTCCTTTGTACATCCTGTGATGAAGTCATTTGGCCTTCACTTGGTGAGAACAACCTTCACATATTAACTGCCTGTGTGTGTGTGTTTTCCAAATCATTTGTCTCCAACAATTAAAGTGGCACTCCCTGGAACCAACAAAAATCTCAAACACAGACAAAAATTCAGGCCCTGAAAGCACATGGCAGCTCTCTGTTAAGTTGATCATCCAAAGGAACCAAAATATGTTGACAGTCATTTATTATGATCATCAAAATGAAAACAAAATTAAATTCTTGCAGAGAACTCAAGGCCCCTTGAAAATACAACTGCAGGCTTTCAAGGATCTTCAGACCCTAATTTGAGAAACACGAATAACGTGAAAGGTCCTTGACTCAAAATCAAAAATTGTGGATACACATTCCAGCCCTGACATTTGTAACGAGTGGGCCTAGGCTATTTACTTTATAGATTTGTTAGAGAGATTAAATAAAATCATAGTACTAAGATTATTTGTGAACTCATGTTTACAACATGTTAGATGTCTTAGCCTAGTCTCCTAGAAAACAGGATAAGAGTAAGCAGTGGGGGCTTCCCTGGTGGCGCAGTGGTTGAGAGTCCGCCTGCTGATGCAGGGGACACGGTTTCGTGCCCCGGTCCGGGAAGAACCCACGTGCCGCGGAGCGGCTGGGCCCGTGAGCCACGGCCGCTGAGCCTGCGCGTCCGGAGCCTGTGCTCCGCAACGGGAGAGGCCACAGCAGTGAGAGGCCCGCGTACCGCAAAAAAAAAAAGAGTAAGCAGTGGGCTAACACTTCATAGGGAGTGCTGTCCCAGGAAAGCAGAGGAGGAAGGAAAAGCAAAAAGGTCAAAGCCATTATTTTGTAATAACTTTAAATGGAGTATCATCTATAAGAACACTGAATCACTATTTGTACACCTGAAACTAATATAATATTGTAAATCAACTATACTTCAATTAAAAAGAAAGAAAGAAAAGAAAAGCAGAAAGGTCTGTTGTTCAGTAATCAAGAATAGGAATACTGCAACCCTCTTTGCCCCATCAGGTGTTCAGGTTACAATCAGAAAATACTAGCCTACGGTTTTGCATTTAAATTATATACTCAATTATACTATTTTAAAAATAAAGCTATGCCCTCCTCCTTCCCCTCAAATTCTTCCTATAAATAGAAAATATAAAACCTTTTACTCCTAAAGACCATTTGGGGGGTTTGTTATAGTATAGTCTTATGCCCCGATGATGGTCAAGTGGACATGAAAGTATATTTGCTGAAATTAGTTGCCTGATTTGACAGGCAAAACTTGACAAATGCAAACATGCAAACATGATTGCAAATGCGTAATGCAAAACATCTTATACAAATGGCCCCAATCAAGGCAAAGTCCTGTTAAATTAAATAAATAAAAGAGATTTTGGAAAAGGCTAAGAAGTAAAACATCTGAAGAGGCTAACTGCCCTGGGTTCACCATGAATATTAGTCTTATTTAACCTGTAAAAGATTACCACAAGGAAATATATCAAAAGGCCTGCTCTGTGTTCCATCATTTTTTCCACCCAGCCATTTTGCAATTTTCACTTCTCACTTCCAGGCTCTGTGCCTATTTTTAGACATTCAATAACACCTAGTATAAGCCACTGCATGTTAGGCATGAATTAATGAACAGTAATATCTAGGTTGCTGGCAACATATTGTGGCAGGGAGTCAGGTGAGATGGGTGGTAGAGAGAAGGAGTGTTTCATGCAGAAGACTACACCAGGGGGCTGAGTAAAGGAACAATCTCTTTACGTGCTCTTCAGATACCAGTCAGGAGAAGAAAGCTCCTCCTGCCTAGGGGGCTTCGAACATTCCACCCACAATCAGCACCTGGAGAGGCAGCCACCTCGGCAGAATGACAGTGGACGCCCTTGAGAGCGCACAGAGGGAACTCAATCAGGCCAGGAGGCCACGGTGAGCACGGCTGTTCCTGTGGGTTGGCAGAGGCAACAGTCAGAAATAAGAGGTAAAAAGTGGACATCTCAGACAAAACCAAATAAGATAAAAGCAATGGAGAGCATGCAGAAGAGAATCCAGTCTGGACAAGCACAGAGAATTCCCTTAGACACATGAATTTACAGTAGTCGTAGCTTCTTTCAGGAGGAACCTGAGGTGAACATAAGAATTCACTAAGATCTCTTACACAATACTGTATATAAATATGACTGTAAACTACTATGTATTTGGTTTTTTTTAGAATGTGAGTCCAGTCATTCTCCATATTTTGCCTTCTTTGGAGTCCCAAGTTAAAATGAATGAATGAATGAATCCTATAGTTCTTACCATATATACGTATCTGGATTAGGTGGGTTTTTTTGGCGGTACGCAGGCCTCTCACTGTTGCTGCTTCTCCTGCTGTGGAGCACAGGCTCCGGACGCGCAGGCTCAGTGGTCATGGCTCATGGGCCCAGCCACTCCGCGGCATGTGGGATCCTCCCGGACCGGGGCATGAACCCGTGTCCCCTGCACCGGCAGGTGGACTCACAACCACTGCGCCACCAGGGAAGCCCCATAGATTGACTTTTAATCCTGCCTTTGGTTACTTAAAATATCCCAATATCCTCCCAATAAACCCTCCCTTTTTCCTAGACAAGTTCAGTTTGGATTTCAGTTGCCAGCAACCAAGGGGATCCTGAGTAGTAAAACAATGTGGTATTGTTTGACTATAGTAAACAATACTAAACTAAACTATAGTATACTATTATTGTCTTACTCCTCAAAGGATGAACAGGAAAATGTATAATAGCTAAAGGACTAGGTGGTGATTCCCAGTCACACACCTTTCTTCTCACTAACCTTGATAAGTGGTTTGCCAAGCTTAATCTCAAGAATTAGGCTGATATCAAAGTGATAAAAAACCTTCACATTGTTATACCACACTAATGAAAGGGCAATCGCTGTAGGAGATAGCAGGAAACAGTAAGGATTTTCAGAGGTCTTCTTTCTTTCGTTCTTTTTATATTATTATATTTTTAAAAATCCTTTGCTTCTGAACCCTTTGCTCCACAGGCAGTGCAGCTGGGAAGCCATGGGTGGTCCCCTCCTCACTCCCCAGGACGGCCAGAGATGACTCACCTCTTGGTCAGTGCCCCTAACTAAGCAAGGTCCGAGGCTGGGAGAAATCAAAGGAGTTACTTTTACAAAACAAAGGTTTTTCTGCGTGCTGTGCAGAGACAATCTAGGACTGGCTGGCTGGAGCTGGAGCATCTGAAACAACTGTAGCAGGAGGGCAACAGCGTGGAAAACCCCTCTGCTGGGCCCCTTCCTGCCTCCTACCACCAAGCCCACCTTCAGAGGAGAATAGAGACACTAGTGCCCATCTGGTCCAGAACAGCATTTGCACCCTTTGAATCTTCCCTCGGGGACAGATTTGGGAAGCAGAAAGGTTTTGTTTGTTTGCTTGGTGGTTGCCGTTGTTGTTTTTCGGAACCCTTAAGACAACACAGCACCACAGTGACAATACTCACCGTGTCAGTGACTGAGCGGTGACATGGACAGAGCACCACCCAAGGTGAGCAACGACAAACGAAGACTCGATCTGCTCAGCAACCCCCAGACCGGCTCCTAACACAGAGACAACCCCACGGTGAATGGGTCTGTGGGATGAGCGCCACCAAGCAGGGCAGGCACCGCCCTATCCCTGCTGATGCCCAAGCAGCAAACTATTATTTTTAAAAAGAAAATCTGAAATCTTCACCACCTCCCCAGTCCAATCACACTTTCCCCACCTCCCCCTCACAATCTACACAATGGTCCCTCCCTCACTGTGGGGGTGGGGGAGGAAGTATAAAAGCACTGCAGTTCAGTGATTGTTCCCGGTTCTTTCTCCTTTCTGGTGGGCATTAGCGGCAGTCTGAAGACTGGCCTGAGGTTAGCCAAATGAAATCTAGAGGGTTAGACTTTTAGCTAGTGTGTGCGCGTGTGTGTGTGTGGTCCTTAACAAACACACATTAAGAATCATGGAAAGGGACTTCCCTGGTGGCGCAGTGGTTAAGAATCCGCCTGCCAATGCAGGGGACACGGGTTCGAGCCCTGGTCTGGGAAGATCCTACATGCCGCGGAGCAACTAGACCCGTGCGCCACAACTACTGAAGCCCGCATGCCTAGAGCCTTGTGCTCTGCAACAAGAGAAGCCACTGCAATGGGAAGCGTGCGCACCACAATGAAGAGTAGCCCCCGCTCGCTGCAGCTAGTGAAAGCCCGCGTGCAGCAACGAAGATCCAACGTAGCCAAAAAAAAAAGAAAGAAAAAAAGAATCATGGAAAGAAATGCCCAGAAAGAACCCCTTCACAAGGCCCGCTCTTCCGCCCCTTGGCAGAAAGCATCATGCCCAAACAGAGAGCGCGGCCGCGTTTAAGGTTACACAAGCTAGGCTAATATTTCAGCATGTCATTGAGTTAGTAGAGTGAGTACTATGACTTTTTTTTAATCATTAAAAATATTTTTGCTGAGTATGAAAATTAGTGAAGGTGTTTTACTACTTGAGTTGTAGTCAGACCTACTGTTTATTACTTTTCACCATTTTTAAGCCCTTAATCAAAGATTTCACAGCTTTTCAGCAGAATGCTGTGAGATATTTCACAAATGGGCTTCTGGATATGTTAACTGTGACTTTTAAAAGCTGGAATTTATAGTCAGCTGTATATTGTTCTCTTTAAAGCAGTCTCCTGAGGAGACAACAGTAATGCTGAAAAGAGCATGTGCTTTAGAATGAACCAGACCTGGGTTTGAATTCTCGCTTTAAGACGTGCTGTCTTATCTGATAATTAACCTCTCAGCCTGTGCTTTCATCCATAAAACAAGGTTACTAACACCTACCTTTCAGGGTTGTTGAGAGATTAAAATAAGACAGTTGATGTGAAGTAGTGATGTAACTTTGGAAATACATAAAGGCTGAATAAATAGTTACTCTAAAGCTTGCCTGTAGAGCTGGCAATGCTTTTAAAAATATCTCAGTGGTTACGACCTTGGTTTTCCGGATTTTTGAAATTGCCAAAATTTATTTAAATTTCTACTCAAGTCCAAGTCAATCCCCATGGGAACGGTGAACAAGCTGGGGCAATACCGGTTTTGGTCAGACACAAAGTTGGCCTCCTAAGGAATGAGACTGCTTTGGTTGTACTACTTGCAAATTGGTTCTGAAGAAATTGCCAAAGAGAATTTCTAGAAGTGGGGGCATGGCCTTCCGTGGTGATTGTTAGCTTCCACTTCAAGCCTACACAGCTTCATCTGCCACTGTCCCTCTATCCCACCTAGAGTCTCAGATGCACAGTCACAGTCTCAACCAAGGCCACTTGGCTTACCACCCATCTGAAGGTCTAACATTTCTGGTGTCACATTTACAAGGGCTGGACTCCTGAACTGGCCCTGCAATCACTCTGCTGACAGCCAGGTCAGGTACCCAAGAATGATAAATGTTACCTTCTTAAGAAGCTGCTCTTACCTTCCTTCCAATATTGACCCCGTTTCAACTAGACTCTTCCCAACTCCAAGTCCTGAGAAGTTAACTTGCTGAGCCCTCTCTGCTCTCCCTGATCTCCCTCATGCATGCCAATTTTCCTCCCATTTGAAATAGGTCCTGCTATATAGAAGGGAGAATCCCTGCATGGAAAGTTAGTCAAGTTCTTTTTTTGTAAGCAATAGAATCAAACTCTGGCTGGTTTCAATAGAGAAGTATTTCTTAAAGGATACTGAGACTTGACAGGGGGTCAGAGAAGGCTGGACAACCAGGCTCAAGAAATGGGAAAGAATAAGACATTGGCCAAGACCAGAGCCAAAATCATGCCAGAGTCCTTCTGGTGAGGACACTGCTGCCACCACCACTGAATTCTGGACCTCATGACTTGAATCACTACCTCAGCACTGAATATCAGATGCTGATTTGCTCAAAGCGGCTGCCCCTATATCCCCCAGAAGGAGTCTCCACTGTGCCTGCTTCTTCGTGTACATGGCTTCAGCCTGAAAGTCTGAAGGGGGCTGATCTGACTGGTTAATCCCAGGTTACGTGCTGATGGCTTAGCTTCGAGGGAGCCTGAGAAGGTATCTGGCATTTTCCGTTTTTACCACAGGATATCTCCACTATAGGTGTGTGGTAACAAATTCTCCACGATAATTAAATATCCATGATAAGTAATGACTCATGTGGTGTCTGCTTTGAGGAGGACATCCCTTCTAAGGCAGGAAGCTTTGGCACACTGGGATGGTTAAACTTTGAAACACCGTCCTGGAAAGCCTTAAAAGAGGTTATACCTTTAGTCTCAGAAATTTTACTCCTAAGCTTCTATAATGAGCATATAATGTGAAACAGACGAAGATTTCTTCAAAAATCAGAAATAGGGGCTTCCCTGGTGGCGCAGTGGTTGAGAGTCCGCCTGCCGATGCAGGGGACACGGGTTCATGCCCCGGTCCGGGAGGATCCCACATGCCGCGGAGCGGCTGGGCCCGTGAGCCATGGCCGCTGAGCCTGTGCGTCCGGAGCCTGTGCTCCGCAACGGGAGAGGCCACAACAGTGAGAGGCCCGTGTACCGCCAAAAAAAAAAAAAAAAAAAAAATCAGAAATAGATAAATATAATACCAGGAAGGTAGTCATGCTCACAATTGGTGGAAGATATAAAAGTGTTTGCTATTTTTTCATTTCTACTTTCTGTGTTTTTCAAATTATTATTACAAATGGGATGTACTGACTATATTTCTTACATATATTTAAGAGTAATCTTTAAAATATGTTTCATTTCCTTGTGGTCATTTGGTACAACAGTGTATCGATTAAGTTAGCTTATTCTAGATTTTGAAAGACTAAGAGCCACACAGTCAAATGCAGTTATAACTGCAGCCACACAGTTATAAAAGTCACCTTATGAACAATTGTGGGTATTTCAGTATGGGCTGGGTATTAGATGATATTAGGGGATTATTTGGGAAGATGTATGCTAAAGTCACAATGTCTACAACTTAATTTTAAAAGATGAGCAAAAATTATGTAAAGGAAATATGGCAAAATATAAGGAGAGATGCATGTGAAATATTAAAAAGATTGAGAATAATCAGAGAGAAAAAGGAAAAGGATGACAAAAAGGATATAAATATTAACCAGAAGAAACACAGTATAGCTGTATTAGTATCAAAGTAGTGTCTGAAGCAGAAAGCATCCCTAGAGACAAAGAGGGACACTTCATTCTGAGACATTCACAAGACAGAACAATTCTAAATTTTGTATGCACCTAATAACTTTGCCTCCAAATATATATATATATATATCAAAAACTGAAGAAAGAAATGCATTTATACATTTAGTGAGAGATTTTAACACTTTTTTTTTTAAATTTATTTTTGGCTGTGTTGGATCTTTGTTGCTGAGCACGAGTGGGGGCCACTCTTCATTGCAATGTGCAGGCTTCTCATTGCGGTGGCTTCTCTTGTTGTGGAGCATGGGCTCTAGGTGTGCAGGCTTCAGTAGTTGTGGCACGTGGGCTCAGTAGTTGTGGCACGCGGGCTCTAGAGCACAGGCTCTGTAGTTGTGGCGCACGGGGTTAGTTGCTCTGTGGCATGTGGGCTCTTCCTAGACCAGGGTTTGAACCCGTGTCCCCTGCATTGGCAGGCGGATTCTTAACCACTGTGCCACCAGGGAAGTCCCTTTAACATACATTTTAACCCTTGGGATATAATAGGGTAAGCAAACAGTCAAGCAAAAAAAAAGCAAATCAGCAAATACACATGATTCGAACAAGATTAACACACGGTGTAACTGATATACAAGGAACATTCCTACCAATAACTACAGAAAACATTTCCTTCTTCAAGTGCACTTGGAGCACTTACAAAACTGACAAATGCTGGACAGCAAAGCAAGTCTCAGCTGCTTTTACAAGACTGAAATCTCACAGAATCTGTTCCCTGGACACGGCAGAATTATGCTAAAACATTAATATGAATAGAAATGTAGATACCACTAGCAACAAGTTAACTAAAAAGTTCACAAGGGGCTTCCCTGGTGGCGCAGTGGTTGAGAGTCCGCCTGCCGATGCAGGGCACGCGGGTTCGTACCCCGGTCCAGGAGGATCCCACGTGCCGTGGAGCGGCTGGACCCATGAGCCATGGCCACTGAGCCTGCACGTCCGGAGACTGTGCTCCGCAACGGGAGAGGCAGCAGCAGTGAGAGGCCTGCGTACCGCAAAAAAAAAAGAGAAGAAATATAACTCTAAATATCTTGTGATACAAAAAAGAAACTAGAAAATACCTTAAACTGAATAATAAAGAATAAGTCATCTCCTCTAAGATGTTTTATGCTACATTAGCTTGCTAAACCAAAGATAGTCAGCTTTTGTTTAAAATAGTAATATTTTTCTTATCCAAAAAAGAGCTATACATGACCAGGTAAAAAATATCAAGGTCAACACTAAGAAACACCAGCTCTAACTGCTTCAGAAAACAAGGGCCAATCTTTGGATGAGGCTTTAATTTGCCCAGTGCTACACAATGTTAGGAAGGAAATTAGTCCAGCTGAAAGGTTCGAATGCATTTTTAATATGCACCTGATGGCGTTAATTCAGATTCATTAAACAGTATTTCTCTCTGTTACAGCAAAGAGCAAGAAATAACTAAAGCCTTCTGGCTGAGTGACAACGCACGACAGTACAGGAAATGTCACCCAACGCAGAGAAAATACGACAGATGAGGAGCTATAAGTGTGAAATAGACTCAAAGAGTTTTAAACTAAGCATTTCAGTAACCGACACCATAAGGAAAGAGTCCCTTGGTCAGGAATTTAGAAAAGAGACATTTGGTGTCTGTTCCAGGCTGCACATTTTCAGCAAAAGAAGTCTGTTCTACAATCAGAACTCCTAATTTGAGCTCCCCCACTGATTACGCTGTGTCCTTGGGCGAAGCATTAAGCACAGCTGATCTTCGCGAAAGAGGGCATATATCAAACATAACAATGAATGTGGATGTGCTTTGTAAACTGTAAAGGGCTGCATAAATGTTAATGATTACTGTGTCATAGCACTGTCTCAGCTGAACTTTTATTGATGTCACTGCATGAGCACAAACATTCTTGGAAGGTTTTTGAAGTAACCACTTAGAAACTGAATATTCTGTACTATACCACTTCCTGTCCCTTTTCAAATTCTCTCTCCCTTCTTTGCAAATTACTGATGTAATAACAGTAACAGTGGTGGTGAACTGAGCATATAATAATGCGGCAGACTCTGTGCTGTGTACTTTACACATGTTATTATTAATCTCCAACACTTACAATAACCCTTCAAGGTAGAGATTTTCCAAATTTCTCAGATAAGGACACCTGGCACACAGAATTGGTGGCATTTAAGCCTGGGGTGGGGGTGAGAAGGGTGGCCTGGGGATGAGGGGTGGTATAAAAAAGTCTCCCTTTTAAAAAAAATACCAGGGAGTGGAGTGGAGGGACAAGCATGCATATTTCAAGAAGGTTCCTGGAGTGATTCTATCTTCTCTGGTCTTTTGTGGAGAGCTAAACTACTAGGCTAATTAATCTGGTCAAGGTGCTAGAGAGAATAGAATCTGTACTCAAATCCAGGCCTCTGCTAGCAAACTCATGCTTTTTCCACTATATTCAATGTATTATATAAATTTAAATTTATTTCTATTTCTTCATCATTAGTAATAGATGATCTTTGTAGAAAACTTCAAATATATATAACTTTGTAGCACAACTTCACCTATAAAATATTTTTGCCAAGAACTTTTAACATGAATCTAATCAAACATCTAGACTTCCAGATTACAACAAATACACAGAATACAGAAATAAGTTACGTGACACCATAAGGAAACAATCAGACAAATCTAGAATTTTGTATGTTCTGTAAGACAATGAGCCTGCACTTTTCAAAAAGTGAATGTCATTACAAAGAAAAAGTGGGGGAACAGTTCTATATTAAAAGAGACAGAGGAATAAAAACCAAATTAACATGTGAACCTTGATTGGTGAATCAGGATTTGATGAAGAGGGCAATAAAAGACATTCTTGGGATAATTAAAGAAATCTGGATATGGAATAGACATTATATAATTCTATAGGATTGGTGCTAATTTGGGGGTGGGTCACCTAAGTTAGGTGTGATAATGGTATTATGGTTACTTGTGAGAGTGTACTGATTCTTGGAGATGTACGTTCAGTTACTTAGAGGCAAAGCATGGTGTCTGCACTTTAAAATGGTTCAGAAAAACGTGTGTGTGTGTGTGTGTATACACATATATATATACATATGGGTGTGTATATATATACATATGGGTGTATATACACACACACACACACACACACAGAGAATAAAAGTTGTTAACAGTTGGTAAATCTAGGAGATATAGATGTTCAAGTTACTGTTCCTTCTGGTTCTCTATATGCTTGACATTTTTTAGGGGAAAAAGAAAAGAAATAGATAAAAAGACTATTAGCTTTATGAATGCTGGACTGAAACATTCTTGCTCACTCTTGCCTGGCTCATGGAAGGTGCTATAAATAATTGCTGAAAGAAGAAACAAGTCAGGGAAGGAAGGAAAGAAGGGAAGGAGATGGGGAGGGAAGAAAAGAGGGAGAGAGGTGGGGAAGAAAGAAGGCCATCCCTCCTGCCATCACCCGGGCACCCCCAGCATGAATGGGATGGTATATATCTTCCAGGAACTTTTTCACCACAAGGATAAATCCACTTTTTAAAAGTGCTGCATTTGTAGAATCATCAGGTTTTAGAACCAAAAGCACCCTGGAGACCGTCCACATCCTAATACAGCTGAAGAAACTGAAGCCCAAAAGCAAAGTGGATAAGGTGACCTGGCAGGTCAGTGACTGAGGGGGGAGTAGCTGTCCCATGACCAAGGCTCCTCCCTTCACACTAAGCTGTCTCACTCCCATCTTTGGCAAAATTCTAAATCTACCTATTACATTTAAATGTAACCCCGACAAAGAGCCATACTTAGTTACTCACAGGCTTTCATTTTACTGAAAGTGAAATTTTGCCCAGAACAGCAGTTTTGAGAACTTGTCAAACTTGTGGAAGTACAACTCCTTCAAGGACCAAAAAGTAAAAGTAAATACTGATGTCACGCACTGTGCTAGGAGCTTCCATTATTGTATTTAGTTCTCCCAAGAGCCCCGTGAAGTAGACATTATATTTTAGAGACAAAGTCTACTGACTGTGACCTGCCTCTTATGGCTAAAAGGTAACTTCAAGGTAGAAAAAGGAAGAGAAAGGAAAGAAAGAATAACAAACAACTGGATACATCCATGAACACTGTGAGCATTTAAAACTGTTTCTTGATGAAACAGAATAATTATGCATATAGTCTTATGATGATGAAATTAATAAAAAGAGAGGAAAACTCACATGTTCAATAATAAACTGGCTTAGTAAAGTGACAAATCCAGTGATAAATTAGTTGATAGAAAAAAAAAGAACACTGATTAGAATATAAGTATCCACAAGTTAAAATTTTTTAAAAGGTAAGCATATATATGCACTATAATTTATTAGATAAAAGATACTAATGCTAATGCAATTCATGTTAGCCTCAGTAATAACATGTGTTTCATTCATTACGTTTAGTATTTCCTTAAAAAAAATAAAACCAAAAACTCCCCTGTTGCAAAATGAGCAAAAGGGGAATAATGACAATAAAAAGTGAAAGGAATGAATGGTAAAGTCTACAATTTAAGAAAATAATCCACAAAAGTTGAAGTAATGCTTGCTTCAAAAACAATTTAGCATTTACCAGTAGTGAATTATACTTGAACAGAACTACATTTGATCTTAGATTTTTAAATGAGCAATATTTTAAATCTAGTTTGCAAGGACTTTCCTGGCCTGTCTTCTTTTAATCATATCAGGATGTTAGAAACAATCAGAAGTGTTAACATTCAACTTATATTTTAATACTATTTTTTCCTCTTAAAACCTTAGAGAAATATTATTTCTACCAAGAAAAATAAACTAGACAATTGAAGATAAAGCTCTGTTTCATTTGAAAAACGAAAGAGATGCAGGAATTTTGAACTGGCTTGTGAGAGCATTCAGAAAATTACTCCAGTTTTAAGTTTTGCAGAGATAAAGTTTAAAAATTTAAAAAGTAAAGTACTTAGGCAAGAGTTTGCCAGCTGTTAAATATTATACTGTAATAGAACTACAGGTTTGAGTAGAACTCTACATTGACTAAAACAGTCCTCTTTAAAATGATCTATGATGTCTATGTAGTGATTTATACTAGATCTTACCATTTTTCTTTTAAGCATATACATTTTAACTGAAGAAATGAAAAACTTTATCATAGTAAAAGATGATTTCTTAAGAATGGAAAAGGAAATAGTCTTCGATATTCTATCAATTAGCAAAAATCTTCCAGGAGTTTTAAGAATATACTTGAAAAAATTATCTGATGTATTTATTAGAAATCATACCTCCTTATGGATGAAAGTATCATTTTAACATGCCAATCAGTGACTAAAGTGTTTGATGACCTGATTTTTCTACCTAAATATTCACTTACATGCTCAATTTATAGAGCTCTAGAATCAGGACGGGTATTTGTCTTCAGAGCATGAAAGGCTGTGTATCAACCAGGGACACCTTTACTTAGAGACGGCCTATTGTGTACATGATACGACATTAGGATAACCTTCGCCACTAGCACCTGATTTTCCACCATTAGATGAAGCAACTTTATGTAAGGAAGAAAGTTTGGACCAAGCATCAGAAGACCTGGGTTTTAGGCTTAACTCTGCCAGTAACAATCACGGCAATACTGGTTATCCCCGGATGGCCTCAGTCTGCTTATCTGCAAGAATCTGCAAGGTTAGGTGGCTGGACTACATCAGTGATTGTTGAACTTGTTTTAAAATCCACAGATCCCTTCCTTCAAACAGAGGCTCGCACAGTGCCTGTCACATCAAACAGATAATAAGGAAGCGACTCTGGCTGAAGAGGATTGGGAGGTAGAGAGTGGATCTGTCCACAGCATTTCCAGAACCCCCAGGAAAGTTCTATAAAGCATCTTGGTGGCCCCCCGAAGCACAGTGTTAAAACCATTAGTTTAGCTTTACTTTAACACAAAGGTCATTAATAAACCGCCCTCTGCTAAATAAGGATAATAAACACATTTTGCTTGGTCTGCCCAGTGTTTATTTATTTTAATTTAAATATCATCAGGTGGGCTTGCACCCTCCAGTTCAGCCCAGTCTGTACCACTCTGTTGCTGGCGTCACTGGGCTTTTTGCACACACGTTCACGCTAACTCTTAGGGGGCTGAGCGGGGCTGAGTCTGTGACCCTGTGATCTAAAGTCTCTTTCACCAGTAACATTCTGTGATTAATACTGTTGTTTAATTGAGCATTGCTTTCTAACTGGTTTCCTTTTTTAAAATGCAAACATTTCTAAGAAGGGTAATGCAATGATTCCTAAACAATTTTAAGGTGAATGAATTTATCAGAATTTCCTCTCTAACTAGAGATACTGAAAATCACAGTTACAGTAGGGACTCATGGGACAGGTTACTGAAAGGTAAGAGAAAAAGGGAGGGGCAGGTACAAAAGATAAATTTGATTTTCTTACCAGAATTCACCTGGGGGCTCATTGGAGAAATGGTTAATTCCAGGGAGGGGGCAGAGGGAATACAAGATGAGCCAGTCGCTACAGAAACTAAGGTAGTGCTTCAAAGCATCATGGAAACATGTCAAAAATACAAACAGATTGAAGGGGCTGTCATTGGCCAAATTTGAGAAAATTTAAGCATCAAAATTAAAAAGGAGAGAAATAAATTATAACCCACTGAATAACCTAAGAATCCATGAGTTCAGACTTAAATAAGCAAAAAAAGTAAATGCAGAGAAGGAAAGCTCTTCCTTACAGCAAAATGCCAACTAATAAATCTAGAAGGAATGATGGAGTTAGAACATCATCAATCAGTGCAAACTTGTCAGAAAAAATTTTATAAACAGGATATTGACACAGTCTCAAAATATTTCCCCACAAAACACTTGTAATTTACAAAGAGAAAAGCTGTAACTTTACAGTGGAGTAAGCACCTGAATCAAGTGATCAAAGTTAACATCACAAATGGACACTGGGTACCCCCGATATGGTACACTGACAAGGACAGGACCTCACCTTAATGGTATTTCCACCAAAAATACATAACCCAAGTCTAAACATGAGGACATCCTAGTCAAACCCAGAATGAAGAGTCTTCTCCCCACCCCCCACAAAAAGAAAGACAAAGCAAAAAAAAATGGAGTATTGATCTTCCCTCTTTAAAAAATGTCAAGTTAAGACAAAGGCTCAGAAACTTTTCCAGATTAAAGGAAACAAAGCAGATATTACAACTCAGTACAATGCACAATCCTGGATTACATCCTGGTCTGGGGAAAAAATCAGCTTACAACTAATTATTGGGACATCATTGGGACAATTGAGAAAATCTGAATTTAAATTTGGACTGTGGTGTATATCATTAAAATACCTGATTTTGATAAAACCATGGTTATTAAAAAGAATGTTATTCTTAGGAAAATACCAAAATATTTCAGGGTAAACGGGTACATCGTCTTCAACTTACTCTCAAATGGGTCAGGAAAGAAAGAGAGTGTGCAATATAGACAGATTCATAGAAAGAGAGGTAGTAAATGGGGCAAGATATAAATATGAATCTCAGTAAAGGGGATTTCTTGTACAATTCTTGAAACTTTTATAGATATTTGAAATTATGTCAAAATAAAAAGTTGCCAAAATGCTAAAAGGAAAAGTTTTCAGGGACTGACTGGACCATCTACAATCCCCTAAACCCCGACTTGAGTGACTGATCAGGACCAAGTAGGAAGTACAGGATTTAAAATGTATCACTTACCAAACAAAATGGTATTTGACAGATGAGGTAAAGCTGATGCTAACAGAAATACTGGTGACACAGGAAATATTTAAGGTGAAAACTTATCTGAAAATAAAAGTTCTGTACTAACTCTTTAGACCCAAGTTTCCTTGACATGAAAGGGAATAAACTGTTCCTGAAATATACTGGAATGGGTAAGAACAAACCCAATATGTTTCCTTTTGGCCTTCTAATTTAAAGTTAATGCTTTAATAATTTCTTTGAGTCTCCAGTTGGTTGCTCTCAGGCTAAGATGGACCACCACCAATATGTAATTAAAGGAGAATAACAGATAGAATATGGATCACACAGGTGCTGACTTACAAATGCAAATGCTGTAGCAGAAGCTTAAGCTCCCAGGAGGCTGGAGGTGTGCGTCTCTGCTTATTGCCATCATAATTCATTAATGGTCAAAGTAACGCTGAGATCAATATTCCTGCAGTCATGGGAATGAGAAAAAATGATTAGCACCAAAATAAGATACAAAGACAGTCTCAAAATCTTTCTGCTTACATAATTAAGAAACCAGTCATTGTCATGAATTTTAAAACTGAGATTTTCTTAGCTGTTCCATGTTCAAGAGGTTGCACAGCTTAAAGGATCTTGAAAAGAAATGCTGTTCCCCTAGATAATATCATACACCAAAAGAGAGAGACAGTGAGGTCATTTTGGTTTTTTTCCTTCATTTTAGTGGTACAGAAATGCAAGGAAGGATGCTGGGATATGGTAAACACCACAGAAGGCAATGCAGCATGTGATGGTTTCACAAGAAGTTCAATCCTGAAATATGCTTGAAGAAGACATACAAGTGAGCCTTTAGTAAGATCTGGGTCTAAACCACTGGTTCCAATGCATATTCCTGGGCCCCAGTAGAGGGGGTCATATTCACTGGGACTGTGTTTGGAACCAGGGATTCTGCATTTTTAACAAGTATTGCAGGGACCAGTCACTGAGAAATATTAAGAGTGGCAACCGTTACTGTTTTTATGAATCTAATTACTATAATACTTACTGTGTTAGAGTAGTAAATACACCTTACAATAAGTTAAACAGTATACACGAAATGATACAGAGAAGCTTATGATGATCCATCCCCAACCCTAATTCCACCTCTTGTGAACAGTTTTAAAGACTTTTGCTTTTAGCTCTTCTGGTTGCAAACACCCCCCTGACTTTCCCTAATTTAAAAAAGTAAATACCCCTCTTTTACAATATACTCATGTTGTAGATAAATTAGAATAATGAATATTTGAAATAGTGTAATTGGCCTATTAGGTAAGTACCAATTTCATGTGAAATTTGAAATAGTTTAACTCTTGCCAAGAGTAATCAAGAATTGCATAATTTAAAGCTAGTAGGCAGTGTGTATGGCAACTGAGTTTACGTGTGTGGCCATGTGGCATGCCACTCTAGTCAGTAATCAGAAGTACAGTGGAGCTTGTAATTACACACTCTTTGATAATGGAAATTTGGATATGCCGAGTTTGCTGACTGGCTCCTGTCCTCCTGGAGCCAGTTCACATTGGTCATTTCATGAACTCTGCACTAAGTGGGTCCCACACATTACACAACTGAATTTTTTGGACCTCAGTTATGAAGTGACAGCAGAGTTCTACTTGCATCTGCCATCATCTAACAGGAGTTTGTTAACCATGCTGTTATTTAAATGCACAGGAACGTCTAGAAGTGATTCAAGTGACTTTTGTATTATTTTAATTGTTAGAGTTATAACATTAAAATAGTTTTTCTCCTATAACAAGGTCATCTAAGCTTTCATCCAGTGGAGGCAAAACCCTAATTCTGAGAATATATTCTTGGGGAACAGAAATTAGATACCATAAAATACCATAAAGAGGCCACGTGGCCATATACCATGCTATTAATTTTGGAGACAGTACTCTGTGAAATATTAGAGATAATTCTGAGAAAAACTTAAAAAGCATTAAAGCAGATAGGGCTTTAAGTTTGCAAGTATAATCTTCTAACTGGGCATGGATAATGGAATGGGAAAAAATGCCAGGCTGCAAGATCATCAGCACTATAATGTGTCCTTAAGCTATAGAGACGGTTGATACCTGTGCTCTGAGATTGCGCTCATGACCTTCAATGTATGCCTATGAAAAATCACTCATGAATTATACATTCTTTGAATATATGATTCCTCTTTTCAATTTCTTGGTTATGGGTGGCCTCCAGTTACAAAAGATAAGCATTTAACTCATTTATGTTATCTTCTTCTTCCTCCCAACTCCTCCCAGTTTGGGGTAGTTATATCATTATTTTAAAGTTTTGTTGTGGTTACCCTTGTAACTTTAAATATTATGTTATGCCTCAATTTCTCATTCTGAAAACCTGAGTGTCTTGACTTCTCATTATAGAAGTTGAAGGTGTCAGTGATACTATTCTTCTCTTCATATTTCCTTCATTTTGCACTTCCCACCTTCGGTCAGCTATACTTTCATATTATGAAGATTAATGTTTGCCTCTTTTTTCTGCAACATAGCCGAGATCTTCCTTACTCTGTCCATTGACTGCAAGAGTTTAAAGCCAAAGGACTTACACTATTAAGACTACAACAACATTGTGCACTGCCAAGCTAAGGAGCGTGCTAGGATTGCCATTTCCTTTTCTATGAGGGCACTGTCGTAACTCCTCACCTACTCAAAGGATAATGTTTTAACACCATGTACTAGTTTTTCTCTAACAGTCTATATATTATTGAAAATCATACATATTCTTCTTCAAAATTGGACCATAACATTCTCAGTTAGCTTTTTGTTTTTTCTGGAATTCTTAATTGCCTGTCTTTTTTATTGTCTAAATATAGACTTTATCATAACACTCAAGTCTTTTCTGTTTTTTGTTTGTTTTTATTTTTTGTTCCCTCAATCACACCATGAACTGCAGGGAGTTCTCCTCTGCCCAAGAGTCCTTACCTTTGGAGCTCTTCATTCTCCTGCTTTAAACTGGAAGACTTTGTATTATACTCTACTTCTGTTTCCAATATTAGGACCCTCACCTTCTTCTTTCTTGGATAATACCCTCATTCTGCTGGAATACATAGTCAAGTAACTTCTTAAGAAAGGAGTCTGGGAAGTAAACTTTCCAAGTGCTGGTTTATGTGAAATGCCTATATTCTACTCTTTGAATGATAGGTTGGCTGAATATAGAAATTATTTTTAAATTCAATTTCCCCCAGAATTGAAAGGACCACTCTATTATCTTCTAGCAGCCAGAGATGCTAATGAGAACTTGGCTGCTCAATTTTCATTTCTCTGTAGGTGGCCTAATTTTTCCCTCTGGAAACTTTTAGAAATTTTATTTATTCTTAGAGTTCTAAATTTTTACAATGCTGTATCCAAGTGGCTTATTTTCCCCATCTACTGTACTTGGCCCTCAGTGGGCTCTTTTTTTTTTTTTTCCAGTACGTGGGTCTCTCACTGTTGTGGCCTCTCCCATTGCGGAGCACAGGCTCCGGACGTGCAGGCTCAGCAGCCATGGCTCACGGGACTAGCCACTCTGCGGCATGTGGGATCTTCCCAAACCGGGGCACGAACCCGTGTTCCCTGCATCGGCAGGCAGACTCTCAACCACTGCGCCACCAGGGAAGCCCTCAGTGGGCTCTTTTAATGTAAACATGTATGTCCTTTCCTGGGAAATTTGCTTATATAATTTCTCTAGTAATTTCCCTTTTGCCATTTTCTCTGTTCTCCTTTCCTGGATCCCATATTATTTAGCTGCTGGATTTCTTAGATTGGTTTTTATATCTCCTCTTTTCTCTCATACGTCCCCTCTGTAGTAGAGAATGTTATTTGTATCTCAGCATCTTCTTTACCACTGTCATCTTCTTTGTCCACATCAACTGATTAAAATAACAATAACTATTACTAATAAACCTGGAGCAGAATGCTTGTTTTTATCACTCTGAGTGCCTCATCCAGAGTCGTGCCCACCCAATTGTTGATCTAGGTAGCATCCTCTTGGAGAGTTGATGCTGAAAACGTCAGGGGATGGAATAAAAAAAGAAAAGAAAACGAAAAAACCTTACTGAAGTCCAACTGTAGGTACTGCTTTCCCCTCTTCCATCAGGCTCATCATCCTCTCTTGGTAAAATTCAATTGGTCTGGCATAATTTGTACTTCACAAAATCATGTTGATTACTACCCAGTACCTTGTGCTCTTTTAGATGGTTGCAAATTGATTGTTTGATGATTTGTTCTTGTATCTTCCCAGGTATCCAAGATAAGCTGAATAGTCTATAATTACTACAGTTGTGCTTTTCTCTGTTAAAAAAAAAAAAACAACCAAAGATACTCCATCTGCAGATTCTACTTGTCAGGACCTTCTCCTGTCCAACCTTCCTTTTCTAAAATAAAGGCTGGTGGTCCTGCAATTACAGTTGCCAATTCCTTAAGTGCCGTTGGATGTGAGTAATCAGGCCCTACTGATTTGAATGTACTGAGCTTTCTGAAGTGCTCTTCAATCACTTCTTTCCCCTTGTTTGCCTTTGTATCTCCAATAAGATAGCACTTAATCTGGTTTAGTTTCCTTATCATTGCTGATTAAAAGGAAAAAAAAAAACGGCTAAAAACACAGTGAAAGCCTTTGCTATTAGTTATTTTTTAATAGATTTTGTTTAGTAGTAATTGTTAATAGTTTTGTTAATAGTTTAATGGTTGTATTTGCATCCTGTAAATTCCTTCTGGTATTCTTCCTTCCTTCCACCCCTCCCTCCCTGCTTCCTTCTTTCCCTCCCGCCCTTGCTGTTTCCTCCTTCCTTCCTATCTCCCTCTCCTGCCCCCAACTCTCTCTTTTTCTTAAATTTTTTATAGAGGGTGAGGTGAGAAGGGAGGAAAAATGAAAGAGGCAAAGAGCTCCATATAACTTTATGACAGAGATATTTATTAATCACCAAATATCCATGTGCTCCCCCAAATTTTCCAGCCTCTTTATAGTTGGGGCAAGAGGCATATGACTAGTTCTGGCCAATAGGTACTTAAGAGCCATGAGTTCCCCTTGTCCTCTTTCCTCCTGCCCAGGTGAGCTGGGAGCCACATGTTCCAGATGGTGCACCAACAAAATGCAAGTGGCCCGAGTCATCACTTTGGTAACCAAGACCCCTGAGTCATCATTGGAAAGCAACAGTCCTAGAGAGCCAGAAGACGCCCAGAGGCCCATGTGTTAAGCTGCTAAGATTTAGGGGTTTATTTTTGCAGCACCGTCTACCTTATCTTCAC
The DNA here is from genome assembly GCF_937001465.1 of Orcinus orca. Classification (NCBI taxonomy): domain Eukaryota; kingdom Metazoa; phylum Chordata; class Mammalia; order Artiodactyla; family Delphinidae; genus Orcinus; species Orcinus orca. The sequence goes on along the minus strand of NC_064564.1, from coordinate 81,987,398 downwards.
TAATACAGTACCAATTTCTGGACAAGTCAGATTAGGTTTTGCCAAGGGAACAAATTAACCCTGAAATCTAAGTGGCTTAACATAACAAAGGCTTAATCCTTACTTGTGGTATGTGGTAGCTAGTCTCCAAAGCGGGCTCCCATGACTCTTACCTCCTGGTAGTCACACCCTTGTCTAGTCACCTCCCAGTCTGTCTCGCGCTGATCCCATGACTCACTTTAACCAAGAAAATGGAGCAGAAGCCTTAGGAAATCTTGACAGCCTCTGCATTTGAAGTTACTCATGACATAAGAAGTCTGACCATCCCACTGCCAAAGAGAGGCCACACGCAGACGGCTGGAGAATGAGACTCCACGTGGAGGAGCACTTAGGTGCCAGACCTCAGCAAAGAGCCCATCCTCAGTCAAGCTTTCCAAGGTCTCCAGCCCCAGCCACCATTTTGACTACAACCACATGAGACCCTAAGTGAGAAAAGCAGAAGAAATGCCCAGTGGAGCCTAACCAACACACAGAAATGGGAGATAAAACAATAAAGTGTTGTCTTAAGCCATTCTGTATGGGATGGCTTGCTGGGCATCAGTCGCTCACCGAAGCATGGTACACATCCAGTGTTGGTGTAAGGGGGTTGAGCTCCACACAGACATTCATGGAACCATGTTGATACAGGTCCTCCCACCTTGTATCTGCACCACTGGTAACATGTGACCTCCTTTATTGGAGTGGTGCAGTGGCAAGGGAAGAGAGGGCTGCTGGTTGCATACCAACTTTTAAATGCTTCCATCTCTGTTCCCAGTCCACTGGTCAGTGAGAAATGTGGGAGAGTAAATGGAGAGTCAATGGGCATTAAATGTCTCTGCTGCAGATCTTGCCACCTAAAATTTGTCTTTTTTTCCCCCTAGTTTTTTAAAAATTTATTTATTTATTTTATTTTTGACTGTGTTGGGTCTTCATTGCTACGCGTAGGCTTTCTCTAGTTGTGGCGAGTGGGGGCTACTCTTCGTTGTGATGCATGGGCTTCTCATAGCAGTGGCTTCTTTTGTTGAGGAGCATGGGCTCTAGGCACACGGGCTTCAGTAGTTGGGGTGCGCGGGCTCTAAAGCGCAGGCTCAGTAGTTGTGGCGCACGGGCTCTAGAGCACAGGCTCAGTAGTTGTGGCACACAGGCTTAGTTGCTCCGCAGCATGTGGGATCTTCTTGGACCTGGGCTCGAACCCATGTCCCCTGCATTGGCAGGTGGATACTTAACCACTGCCCCACCAGGGAAGCCCCTCCCCCTAGTATTTTTTAAAATTAATTTTTATTGGAGTATAGTTGATGTACAATGTTGCGTTAGTTTCTGCTGTACAGCAAAGTGAATCAGTTATACACAGACATATATCCACTTTTTAGAGTCTTTTCCCATATATGTCATTACAGAGTATTGAGTAGAGTTCCCTGTGCTATACAGTAAGTTCTTATTATCCCCGTAGTATTATAACAAGGTTTATCCAGGAGTCATCCAACTGGCTTTCCCATAATTGTAACCAGTGGTGTGCAGGACTGGCTCATACAGCTCAGAAGAGCCCACTGAACATGTCTCCTCCCAATTCTGCATTCGGTGATGCCACGTTGGTAGCATGAAATCAGCTATGGTGGAAATATTTACATCACAGAAATCGGGAAATGCTGTAAGTCAAGACCCTCCTACTCCCAGCCTTGGTTAAGCTGGTTGTTAAATATTTACCAGACCACTAGTTGTACAAAATCCAAAATATACCTATTATTCAGGCTAACCCTATATTCATGCATATTCACTTATTATAGGTAGAATTTTGAAAACTTGCCATCAATGGTGTTACCTTTCTATTCCACATATCAAACAACAGGCTGAACCCATAAATTGAAGAATTGTGTACACACCTGAGTAAACTTTATTAATAATAAAAAAGATGACAATTTGAAGTTTCCTATATGTAATCAGGATGTGCATATTTTTATAGTTAACTTCATTCTAGGACAGTACTGGAAGTGCTGTTATAAAGTAAGCATAGAACATACCTATTTTCAGCTAGCATCAACAAGGATTTTATCATTCCAGTAATTACTGCATCTAATAACACTATCTTAGGTACTGATCTATTCTGGAAACTTCAGTATCTTTTAGAGTTTATAAAAGACTAAAATCTTTTCTTTTAAGCCTTGCTGAAAGAGTTAATTCAACTCCCCGTTCCAGGTCACCGACTCTTCCTTTCCTAGCCTTCACCCTCTACACACACAAAGAAAGGCCATCGATAAGGTTCAAGCTTCTATTATGGGATATGAAGCAGTAACATTTGAAATAGCACCTTGGAGGTCCGAAGGAGTTAACACATCTTTCAGCAGTGCATACTTTACAGCTCTCGAGTATTTTGGACCCTGAAAACCTGATTATTTATTAAAAGTATGAGCAGAGTCCAGTTTGAGAAAAAAGCTCATTCACCAAGCAAGAAAGGATATACTTGCAAATGACATTTGAAAATAAGATGCCGAGAAACTTTCTGCTACAAACAACAAGGGATTTTTACTTAATCCACATCTAATTATATGGCAAAATTAAGGACAAGATGGTTCCAGAATCAGGGAGACAAGTCAACTTTAAAATACTGTTTCCTGGGCAGAACCCAGTGAGACCACCTATGGATAAATTCGATGTTCACTAATTCAGAAGAAAAAGAAAGAATTCTCACTGTATGCAGAAACCAGCATATTTTCCATCACAACGCTGATAATCTTATGGGAACTCTGATACCTTTTTGAGCTTTTGGGATTATTCTATATGTTAATCAAGGTTCTTTTACAAGTATGACTGATTCTATTTTCTAAAGATGTCCGCATTAATATACATCACATGTTCTTTTCACGATGTGATGGTAACATTCCTTCATTGAGAGGCAGTGGCCCTTTGAGGCTGGGTGGATCTCTGTAACTTCCTCCACAAATAGGATGAAGTGGAAATAACACCGCATGACTTTGGAAGCTAGGTCATAAAAGATGATATGGCTTCCACCTGGCCCTCTCTCCCTGAGAACTGTACCTTTGGAGCCCTGAGCCTCCAGGGGAAAATCCATCTACCTTGAAGCCACCATGATAAAGAAACCATAGATGGACAGAGAGATTTCCACATAGCTCCAGCTCTTCCAATCCCCAGCTGCTTGAGTCTTCCCAGGCCAGGCATACGTAAGGCTTTAGACAATTTCAGCTCCTGGCCTTCAAACTACCCCAGCTGAAACCAAGTTGTAGTGGAATCAAGCTGTCCATGCTAAGCCTTGCTCAGAGTGCAGATTTTTAAGCAAAATAAGTGGTCTTATTTTAAGCCACTCAGTTTTGGGGTGGTTTTTGTTACACAGCCATTGTAGCCGGAACAGCAAGTAACAGAAGCCCCTCAAGTTAGCATTATCACAACAGTAGAGGTTATAGTATAAAGGTTCAAGAGTAGCCAATGGTGCCCCAGAAGAAGAGGTGCAGCTGGGTCTCAGGATGGTTTGAATAGGAACTAAATTAGAAAACCAGCAGAGGCCAATCAGCTACTTTGCTCCAGTGCTGTCTCTTTTTCTCCTCCTGTCCTCTTCTCCAGTCTCTTACTTCCGGGCCCTCATCTGTCTCCCTGCACATCTGCTTCCTTCTCCCTGCAGTCAGGTGTTCTGTGCTTCTGCTGCCTATGGGGCAGTACCACAGCTCTTGAGTTGTATGTCCTTGGTTTAAGAGACCAGCCCACGCTAACTAGCATCCTTTCATTGCAGTGATAAATTCCTGGGAGAGAGGATCTAATTGGCTGGCCTTGAGTCCGGTGTCTGCTTCCAGCCCCCTCAGTCAACAAGGGGAAGGACCACATGTTACCAACATGGTTGCTACTCCCAACCCCCAACCTCCTGGGAGAATTCTTAGAAGGGGGGCGCAGAGGCTTCTACGCATAACAGCAGACCTTATATAATTCTTGAGTTTTAGAAGGCATTTTGGATGTTTTTAGCTGTACATAAAACTCTACCATGGACTCCCCTTTAATTTGCTTGTCGTTTGTTTACAGACCTGCTTAGGTAGGTGGATACAGCCTCCTCCCCACTCCCATCCCATCCACATGATCTGAAAGGGTGCTTCTGGATCTCCACAACAAAGAAGTGGATTAGGTTGATGTGACCTCAAGGAGGCTGAACTCAATAATGAACCTTTTTTATTTCATTTTTATTTTTTGAGGCCCAATTTGTAATGTGAACTTGACTCCTTACTTTACTACCTTTTAGCTGTTAGGGCCTCTGAGCAACTGGGCCGATTAGAGATCACAGAGGCAGTCAGGGAAACTGAGGACTCTTGATGAACATTGATAATTTCCCCCCTATTAAACATCTCCCTTTGCCAACTAACCTATGGTATTATAGATAAGGATAGAGGTTGCCCCTGAGGGAAGGAGAGACTGCTTGGAACAGGGCCTGGCCCACAGGAAACAGTGTTAACTATTATTATTACTACTATTATTATTAGTGCTCTTAGACTAAAATAAAAGGAAAAAGCATGTCTACCTCTGCCTTTTACTATTCCATTCACTCCAACAGAACCCACTGCAATTAAGCATACATTGGTTGAATGCCTCTATGTGCCCGATCCAGGCAGAGGAAACACTGAAGGTATATTTCTGGCTGTTCCAGGTCCCCCACTGCAGAGACCTACACCCGTGGGAGGAGTTCTAGGCTGGCCACATCCCTGAAAGGTTCTGTGATTCATTTCTTCCCTGGGTCACTGCTGTTCAAAGTTTTATACATTTCTGTCCTGAGCCAGTGCGAACCGAGGGAACTCCTCTGGCTGGGTTTCCTTATGTGGAACCTGGCCAGGGGGAGGTGAAGCAGGATGGATTTGCTCTGTGTTTGTGTTTTGCTGCAGTGGTTGTGTTATGTTTTGTTTCACCCCGGCACCAGTCAACTTTACCTAAACAGAAACACCCTGTGTAGTCTTTTGTAACACCAGTATTATTTTAAGGAAACACAAGGAGGTGGGACAAAAGAAAATGGCCATTAATCAGAACTCCAATCCCATGCAGCGCTCTCTCCAACAAGGTGCCTTTAGAACCATCCACGTTGAACAGTTGGCTAGAGGTCATTTGTAACCAATGCGCTCAGCAGTGGACAGGACCAAAAATGATTAGTTACCTCCTTCAGGACTCACGGTCACTGTCATCCCCAGTAACTCCTGTTCTGCAGCTCACTTCTGGCACTGCATCAACAGATGAGCCAGGAACCCACTGAAATGAAATTGGTGAAAAACGTAAGGGAAACATTGCTTCTAATTAGGCAAGTCTAATGCTCTAATGATTGTCAAAACCAAAAATGAAAACAAAACAAAAAAACCAAGACCCTGAAGCAGTGTTTTTTCATTTATTTCTTCCCTCCCTTCCCGAATAAGCAGCTTCCTGAGACCACCTTGATATATTTTCCTCTTCCCCTTCAGATACAGAACTGGGTGCTTTTTGCAGCTTGGTTTCTCTCCTGTCCTTACCCAGGCGGGTGCACAGCTAGGGAAGGGGGCAATGAGAGCTGGGGGAAGGAGGGCTGCAACTCGGCAGTGAGCAGTGGATTCACCATCCCCCTTCCTGCTGCACTGCAGCCGTGGCATGTCGGGGGTGAAGAATCTTGCCCACCTGGTTACTTCCAGGCAGGGTCATCAAGTGCTTTAAGGGCATGGATTCCAAGCCAAAATGCTTGGGTTTCAATCTTGGCTCAGCCACTTACCTTGTAGTTTGACCCCTCTCTTGCCTCAGCTTTCCCATCTATAAAATGGGGATAATAATACTAATTACTTCTTAGACTTGTGGTGAGATTAAATGAGCTAGTACCTGTAAAACACTCGAAACAGAGCCTAGCATGTATTAACCACCCAGTAAATGTTAGCTATTATCACCTTGGAATATCTCCAAATCATAATTATGACCCAACATCATTATATTATATTGTCTCCAAGCTGCATACCATGAAACCAGCAATATGCAAACATCAGCTAGTCCTTTTGCTATTTTAGTTACTAAAAACTTTGTTATGTGATCCAACGGGAAACACCTTGGGTTGACTGAAGTCAGTAAAGACTAATGTGAAGTTCCAGGATTCTATTTTGCCAGTAATCCTACTTCTAGGAATACTTTCCATGGGAATTTTTAGATACACAAGGACAAAGTACAAACAAGCTCACTGCAGCATTATTTATATGGTGGAAAACTGGACACAGGCTACATGTGGAACAATCTGAGAATGATTAGGTTAGGGACATCAAATACTTCAAGTACTACATAGCCATTAAGAGGGGTGCTTTTGATGAATTTTTATGATGAGGAAATGCTCATGAAATAAATGTTAAGCAGAAAAGCAGGCTTCAAAACTGTGTGCACCAATTTGTATGGAAACACAAAAGACCCCGAATAGCCAAAGCAATCTTGAGAAAGAAAAACGAACCTGGAGAAATCAGGCTCCCTGACTTCAGACTATACTACAAAGCTACAGTAATCAAGACAGTACGGTACTGGCACAAAAACAGAAATATAGATCAACGGAACAGGAGAGAAAGCCCAGAGATGAACCCACACACATATGGTCACCTTATCTTTGATAAAGGAGGCACGAATATACAATGGAGAAAAGACAGCCTCTTCAATAAGTGGTGCTGGGAAAACTGGATAGCTACATGTAAAAGAATGAAATTAGAACACTCCCTAACACCATACACAAAAATAAACTCAAAATGGATTAAAGACCTAAATGTAAGGCCAGACACTATAAAACTCTTAGAGGAAAACATAGGCAGAACACTCTAGGACATAAATCACAGCAAGATCCTTTTTGACCCACCTCCTAGAGAAATGGAAATAAAAACAAAAATAAACAAATGAGACCTAATGAAACTTCAAAGCTTTTGCACAGCAAAGGAAACCATAAACAAGAAAAAAAGACAACCCTGAGAATAGGAGAAAATACTTGCAAATGAAGCAACTGATAAAGGATTAATCTCCAAAATATACAAGCAGCTCATGCAGCTCAATATCAAAAAAAGAAACAACTCAATCCAAAAATGCGCAGAAGACCTAAACAGACATTTCTCCAGAGAAGACATATAGATTGCCAACAAACACATGAAAGGATGCTCAAAATCACTAATCATTAGAGAAATGCAAATCAAAACTACAATGAGGTATCACCTCACTCCAGTCAAAATGGCCATCATCAAAAAATCTACAAACAATAAATCCTGGAGAAGGTGTGGAGAAAAGGGAACCCTCTTGCACTGTTGGTAGGAATGTAAATTGATACAGCCACTATGGAGAACAGTTTGGAGGTTCCTCAAAAAACTAAAAATAGAACTACCATACGACCCAGCAATCCCACTACTGGGCATATACCCTGAGAAAACCATAATTCAAAAAGAGACATGTACCACAATGTTCATTGCAGCTCTATTTACAATAGGCAGGACATGGAAGCAACCTAAGTGTCCATCAACAGATGAATGGATAAAGAAGATGTGGGGCTTCCCTGGTGGCGCAGTGGTTGAGAGTCTGCCTGCCGATGCAGGGGACACGGGTTCATGCCCTGGTCTGGGAAGATCCCACATGCTATGGAGCAGCTGGGCCCGTGAGCCATGGCCACTGAGCCTGCGCGTCCGGAGCCTGTGCTCCGCAACGGGAGAGGCCACAACAGTGAGAGGCCTGCGTACTGCAAAAAAAAAAAAAAAAAGAAGAAGATGTGGCACATATATACAATGGAATATTACTCAGCCATAAAAAGAAATGAAATTGAATTATTTGTAGTGAGGTGGTTGGACCTAGAGACTGTCATACAGAGTGAAGTAAGTCAGAAACAGCAAAACAAATACCATATGCTAACACATATATATGGAATCTAAAAAAAAAAAAGGTTCTGAAGAACCTAGGGGCAGGACAGGATAAAGACGCAGATCTACTAGAGAATGGACTTGAGGACACAGGGAGGGGGAAGGGTAAGCTGGGACGAAGTGACAGAGTGGCATGGACATATATACACTACCAAATGTAAAATAGCTAGTGGGAAGCAGCCGCATAGTACAGGGAGATCAACTCGGTGCTTTGTGACTACCTAGAGGGGTGGGAGGGGGGTGGTGGGAGAGGGAGGGTGGGAGGGAGACGCAAGAGGGAGGAGATATGGGGATGTATGTATATGTATAGCTGATTCACTTTGTTATACAGCAGAAACTAACACACCATTGTAAAGCAATTATACTCCAATGAAGATGTTAAAAAATAAAATAAAATAAAGTAAAATAAAAAAACCAAAAAACTGTGTGCACAATAGGATCTCATTTGGTAACTATGTACGCCCATTTGCAGAGAAAAAAGTCTAGGGAAATGCATCAAGATGTTAACAGGGCTTCCCTGGTGGCGCAGTGGTTAGGAATCCGTGTGCCAATGCAGGGGACACAGGTTCGAGCCCTGGTCCGGGAGGATCCCACATGCCGCGGAGCAACTAAACCCATGCGCCGCAACTACTGAGCCTGTGCTCTAGAGCCCACGTGCCACAACTACTGAGCCCGAGTGCCACAACTACTGAAGCCTGCGTGCCTAGAGCCCGTGCCCTACAACGAGAAGCCACTGCAGTGAGAAGCCCATGCACCGCAACAAAGAGTAGCCCCCGCTCACCACAACTAAAGAAAGCCCGTGTGCAGCAATGAAGACCCAACGCAGCCAAAAATAAATTAAAAAAAAAAAAAAAAGATGTTAACAGTGGGGTTTCCGACAGGGGAAGAACTCAGTACATGGTTTTTATTTACATTTCTTTATATTTTTTGGTGTCTCCATGTTTTACACACAAACACAAATTATTTTTACATTTGGGGAAAACAGTAAGTCATAAAACCAAAACATTTAATAAAGCCTCTTTCAGAAGACACACAGTGGACTAACAGGAACTGAACACTTGTTTCCTAAACTCCTAGGTTTTTTTTTTTTTTTCTTAAGCCCCAAACAACACCATATAAAGAAACAGGTGTTGCTAACCCTTCCACTTAGCTTTGCTTTGGAAAGAAAACTATGAGAAATCTCAGTTAAAAAAGAAAAAAAAAGAGGGAGAGAGAGAGAGGGAGGGAGGGAAGGATGGAGGGAGGGAGGTGGGTGGGGGCAGTTAGAGAGGAGAGCAAGGGCCTCTTAGGGTAGAGGATACAACTTGGCATTGACTAATCAGGACCATTTGTTTTCACAACATTGGGTAGAAACATCCTTGGCCCAAAGCAAAATGGAAGAGAGCCATCTATCAGCTCTTTCGGAAGGAGTAAAAAAACCAAAAACTTCTGCGGTTAAAAAAAAAAAAGAAAGAAAGAAAAAGAATACTAATGCAAACAGGACATCAAACAAGGCCAAGTAGACAAGTAACAGAATTCCCATGCCTCTGCACGCAGAACCTTGCCAATAAACCACTCATTCTGAGTCCTACACCTAAGGAAAGATTATTAAGAAGAGCCCACTCTGAAAGGGCTTGGAAAACATCAGGGAATGACAGTTTAAATTGCAGCCGACCTACCGCCCCACGCGCGCGCGCTCGCGCACCACGCGCCCCGCGCGGCCCGCCCGGCTCGTGGCCTCCCGAGAGCAAGATATGGGAAAGCAGAACCACCAAAAGGAGTGATGACCAGCGATCTCATGAGAAGTCTGGATGTTAGTTCTCATGCCTCAGGACATCCAGTTGGGAACTCCACAGCAGCTCCTGGGATCAGACTTTCATCCACTTAATACCCCTGTTTGCCTGAACTACTAGAGCCAGTCCTAGCTAACCACGAATGGCTACCCAGAGGAAACACTTGGTGAAAGACTTCAATCCTTACATCACTTGCTATATCTGTAAAGGGTATCTGATCAAGCCAACTACAGTGACGGAATGCCTCCATACCTTCTGTAAGACTTGTATTGTCCAGCACTTTGAAGACAGCAATGATTGTCCAAGGTGTGGCAACCAGGTTCATGAGACAAACCCGTTAGAAATGTTGAGGTTGGATAACACATTAGAGGAAATTATATTTAAGTTGGTCCCTGGACTACGAGAACAAGAACTTGAGCATGAGTCTGAATTTTGGAAGAAAAACAAGCCTCAAGAAAATGGACAAGATGATACTTCAAAAGCTGACAAACCTAAAGTAGATGAAGAAGGTGATGAAAATCAAGATGATAAAGACTATCACAGAAGTGACCCACAAATTGCTATATGTCTAGATTGTTTACGAAATAATGGACAATCAGGGGACAATGTAGTAAAGGGTTTAATGAAGAAATTCATTCGGTGTTCTACACGTGTAACTGTGGGAACGATTAAAAAATTTCTAAGTTTAAAACTAAAACTTCCAAGTTCTTATGAGTTGGATGTGCTGTGCAATGGTGAAATTATGGGGAAGGATCATACTATGGAGTTCATCTACATGACAAGATGGCGGCTAAGAGGCGAAAACTTTCGGTGTCTGAACTGCTCAGCTTCGCAAGTCTGCCCTCAGGATGGCCCTTTGTATCAGTCATACCCCATGGTATTGCAGTATCGACCAAGAATTGATTTTGGTTAGACCACGGGGCCTAGATCCCACTGAATGAATCCTGCACTACGTGTTTACTCATCGACAGACTGCACAGTGAACGGTGTGTGGACTGGAGGGACACAACCAGATTTTCAGCATGCGAATAAGGCCATTGTCTGTCTCTAAATTGTCAGTTGCATTTTTGTTGTTTCTATTAAGAGCAAACCAAGTGCCATTCTGCTACTGAACCATCTGCATAAGGTATCTGCTGTCTCACAGTGTACAATACAAGTCATGGTTGAAATCAGTTAGGTGTGCAGCCACGATCCAGCCTTCTGAATATTTTGCTTGCCTGTTCCAAGATTGTTCTAATGTTTGATTACACTAGTAATATGGCTCAATCTTTGTGGTGTTGCAGTTTTCACATACTTACTATTTGATTAATTCTTGTTTAAGTAGAGTACTGTACAAGGAACTAATAATTATTATATCTTGAAATTATTTTGTATGGGAAATATATTTAGAAAAGTGGTCCTTGAGCCACTGTCCTGTTCTCAGTAAGCTTTTTGTGTGCAAAATAGTTCACTCTTGAGTGTGCAAGTCCTTTGGGGAAGAATTCCAATTGTTCTTTACATTAGAGCACATATAATTGTAGGCATTTTGAGTCATCTGTCTGTGTAGTCTACCAGTCGCACAGGGAGGGCCTGTTCACCCTCCAGAAAACGTATGTGACTTCCTGGAGAGCTGAAGTGAGATTCACAGCCATTTGAAATGTTGGCAGCTGGTCACATTTACTTCTAACAAAATTAATGTGTAAGTGATGTTAATCCTTCATAATGCCTTATGACGAGCGGGTGCTGCCTCATGAAACGCCATCGCCATCGTGTAGCCCACTTTATGTGTGCATTGTTATACTGTGGCTCTTACCTAATGAAGTACATTGTTTCCCTTTTTCAGTTGGCCTTAGGTGTGTGTCACTGTGGCATGCAGAAGGTTATGATGATTTAAGTATTAGGATTTTTAGAGCAGGTAACATTAGCTAATTTATGGATTTCAAAAATCTCAAAGCAATTGTAGATTAAAACTGTTAGTAACCTGTCACATTTCCAAACCATACGTATAAAATAGACAAAATGCAGTGTAATAGATAAATATGCTAACCAGAATTAATGGTTTGAGGATATTTCATTTTAGATCCTGTAGTAATCAGGGGGAAATGGGATTATATTGTTTTATACATAAGTTCTTTAAGGTCAGAGCTATGATAATGTCCTTGATTTTGCATTTTTTTTTAAGTCTTCCACTCATTTTGAGATGAGTCTGCAAGTCAAAAAAAGTCTTGTCACCTTAAATTATATGAAGAACTTCATTTTAAACCTCTTAACATTTACATTATTTTTCATAAACTTCTTTGGAAATTAAGTTTTACTAATTGCTTTGAAACTTAGGCCTATTTCCTCAGTTTCAAATTTAACCTCTGAAATACTTAGGAAATAATCTTGAAAGTTAGGAAGAAATATTTGTTCTAGAAATCTGACATGAGCACAATCTGTGTGTTACACACATAGTTTTTATACTGTATACATAGTAGATGTGCTACATTTTCCAGTAAAATGTATCACAAGGTAATGCCTTCTGAATCTCAAAATGCTTCTTAGAAATAAAACAGTGTACGACCAAGAAACACATACAAAATACAGCTAAATCTTGATGCATTTCACAATATAAAAGGCTGAAACGTCATAATTATCTTTTCCTTATACCTTTGTTTTAAGTCAAAAAGTCTAAAGTTTTCTGTTGTTTTTGGCCTGACTTGTGAAAAAGGTTATGGCAATACTTTTAAAATTTCACTTTGTTAGACTGTGTTTGTGCTTGGAGGGGCTCACAAAGAGAATTTAAAAGGCAGATTTTTGTTAACTCTTTAAAAATGGTTGGCACAGACCGTTACCCTAAACCAGAAACTGAATTTACTCCCCAGCTACAGAAATTATTTTGCTACGCTGTCAAATGCAGTTCCCTGACATCCCTAAGAAATTTTTAGATTTCTTGTAAACTTGTCACATCTAGGTCAGTGATTACTTATGGAAGCTGATTTTAATTAACTCAAAATAAATTGAGAGTGCATTTTAAAAACCACCAATGAGACCTGGATGTTTTTGGGTCCCCAGACAAAACTTGCAGCCTTAAATGAGTTTTATATACATGATCTCATTAAATTTGGCTTGTTGCCTCATCTTATGTAGTGTCACTGTTTTCCAAGGAAATATATAGGAAGCAATTATGGAATTGAGAATACTTTTATATAAAATTCCTTTATTTAATGTTAATATATTAACACTTTTATTGAAATGCAATGGAATATGTGCCAAAACATGTGAAAACCTTGCATAAAGAAGGGCATCAGTTATATGGGGAAAGGTACACGTTTTATGATGGTCCTGAATAATGTGGTATTACTATTAGAACCACAGACTTCTTCATATGTATTCAACTATGGTTTTCTAAGTATGGGACTACTTTCATGTCTGGTAATACACTAATCCCTAGTTAATTATCCCGAGTCAGGTTGTGGAATTTGTAAGAAACGAGGTATAGAAAAATTTACAGGCGAAAATATACAGGTGGTTAGTTTTACAAACTTGGGGTGCTAATAAGATAAACTCCTTATACAAATAGCCTATAGGAATAATCATCTGAATCTGCAAAATTGGAGAATAAAACTAAATTAAGTTTTTCTTTAATCTCTTGTTTCTTAAGGGACAAACTGAAAGAACTTTACTTCCATAAAGGATTTTGTAATCTGTTTTCTCTGCTTTTGATATCATAGATGTACAAGGGTCAAGGAACCTTGGATCTAAGGAAGGCCTGTGCTTTATTTATAGATATCACTTTAACGGAAGTAATCACATTAGTTAATAGAAAAATCCAAATATGGCCCTTTCTCCAGATTAACAGAATACTTTTAAGTATAAAAACAAATAAACTAAAAGATTCACTGATGAGGTAGTATTAGGTCATTCAGTCTGAGGTCCAGATACCTTGGGGTGATGTCTTTTAACTACTTTTAGAAAAGTATTTTTCTTTATTCATTAAAAATCTGTCCCATATTAATATGCCACATTTTATAAATGTAATGAGTTTGCTCAACTATGTGTAACTTAAAATGATTCTTTAAGGGAAAAAAAGTATGTTATATAACATTGTGAACTGTTTAGCTTTACTGAACTATTTAAGAGAAAGTGCCTCATTGCTAAAGTGCGTTTCTGTTGTAGATTTACTGCATAAATTTTGCGTTTTCTGTCCCTGTCTCTTATCAATGGTTTTGTATCTAAATAGGCTCTTGTAAGTTAGAATAATCTCTTTTTGAAAGATTTTCATAAGAAAATAGTTATCACCAAAGACATTTTACTGTTAGTAACCATGTTAGAGAGACAGTTTAACTGTTTGGAGGTTGGAAATTTTTAGACTGCAAGTTACTTTTTATATAATTAGGCAATAACCTTGAGTAATTGCTAAAATATCACCAAAGAAAGGCTTTAAACTTAATTTTCATGGTAAGATCAATCAAATGCAGGTTTTTCTTGCAATAATCAGAACATACTTCCTTTCAGCTATGTTTCTTGTTTTTCCAGCACCATCTGACAGATCTTAGGAAATCCTCAAAGGTGAAAAAGAGATTAACACAACAAATAGCCTCCCTCTGGATGAAAAGTGGGAGAAATACATACTTTGAAAAGAAAATTGAAATTGAGATTTTAAATTCTAATTTGAGAAGCTTTTTATTCCATGGAGGCGATACAGACTAAAATTATACTTATTTAGTTCCTGGGTTCTTAGTAATGTGAGAAATTTTATTAAAGACAGACTTTGGTAAAAGTGCGGACATGCTTACTTGTAATAGAAAATAGTGCATTCTGTTGGATTCACATAAGTAAATGCATTTTCTGTATTCAAAAGCAGAATTTTCCTAAAGGCCTGTGGTTTTTTTTAAAGTAACTCTTTGTCTTGTTTCTCAGCAATGACTTTGTTTTTAGAATCTAGCCATACAGCCAAATTCGGCAAGATAAGCCCCAGATGAAGAGCATATACACCAGGTTAAGCCCTGTCCTCACACCGATCTTTTGGGGAGCCCATGCTGTGGGCCACCTCAAGTAAAGCTCACATTATGAAGTCTTCCTGACAGGCCACCTGGTAAACCGCATTGGATCGGATAAAGATGGATGCACTCCATTATATACTCTGGTTTACCATAAGGAATTTTCCAGCAGGCTGAGCTTTATACCAGTGAGATACAGATATTGGTTGTGGGAATTACAAAAATGAGTGAGTTTGCCATAACTTTAATTTTCTGGGTTAGAAACATGAAATGCTATTATTTTAAGATATATACCTATCCCTACAGTAAGGAATATAACATGTCTGCCAGATCTGGTTTATAAAAATTGAAAAATATTAAATATACTAGAAACTCAAACCCTTTGAAAGCACAAAATAACCAACTAATTCTGGATTTACTTGATATACCTAGTTCAATAGTATTTTGTTGAAAAAAGTTCAGATTGAAAGTTCATTAAAATGTACTCAAATATACATTACAGGGTTTTCATAGTTTTTTCTTAAAACAGTGGCATTTTCCCAAATAATTTAAAAGTGATTCTCTTCCTAATGTAATGTAGTTTTCACAAGTAGTGTGTTTATTTGCTATCCTTACTATATTTTCAAATAGAATTAAAATGCTCGAGCACTTCCTTTTCAGAAAGTTACAAAATTAAACAAAAATAAATTATTTTAAATGCTCATTAGAATGTGTCCGAATACTTGTTATGCCCCTTTCTCTAGGATTCAAAACTTGAGTCATTATTCAGAAATGCTTTTTAATTTTAATTACCTTTAAATCTAGAATCAAGTGAAACATATTAAATACTGGGTCCAGTTTTCTTCCATCGTTCAGAGCTTCATGGAATAAGAAACTAATCTAGTAAAAACTGAAGATTAAATATTTCTGGGCAGTGCAGAGATAGTGAATAGATTATGTATCCGTGGACTTCACATCAGTCCAGCAGAGCAGGAGTTCTGCACATTCGAAATGGAACGGGATCAGCCTAACGTTGTTTGGGGTTGGTTTTCTTTCGCTGTATTTTTTTGAGTGGGGATGGGGGCCCAAGTGTCCTTATGAAGCTGTGGTCGGCAAGAGCTTGTGGGGGGAGCACCAGTGTTGTGCTGTGTTCCTGCATCTGGCAGCACAACAGCAAGCACCAGTTTTTAATAGAGTAGCCCTCACACTAAATAAAACCATCATAGACTATACTGTACAGTTATGTTGCTAATTTTCCTTTGAAATATAAAATATTTTAAGTTTTTTTTTTTTTTGGTCAAAAGTGGTAACATCTTAATACAAATAAAAACCTTTTTGTGGTTGTAAGATTTAGCTTATAAATCATTCAAATTGAAGTGAAAGATTACCAGGTCATTGTTAATGACTTAGTCTATTAAGAATATATGTATTTTTATAAAGGAAAAGCACTTGTAGATATTTAATCAGTACTATATGTCTGTTTTGCAGAAATAAAATGCTGCTTAGAGATTCTCTTTAAATATTTTTTATTTTTGTGCTCAACTGTATTTTCTGTTGATCTATGGAATGTTCTGTACAAAGCTGTATGGTTGTACTGTTGGGCTAGACACTTTTGTTTTTTAAGATCTGGACTTAGCCAAGTATATTTGACCATGTTAAAAATAGTATCTTTGTTATTAAAATTTTGATTGCATAAAAAAAAAAATAAATAAATAAATTGCAGCCCACGTAACACCATTCAGCCCAGGGCGCAGGTACTGCCCTCTGCCTGGGGACCTTGCCCCTTCAGCTGTATGCTCAGGAGAGGGGGCTGTGCAGGAGCTATGCCTCAGCCTGAGAGGCAAAATTAATAAAATTAGGATTATTTATGATGCAGGAGTGAGTTAATAATATTTTTCAAGAACCTGAAGGATTTATGTAGAGGAACTGCTGTTTTAGTAACTAAACCCTTTTGGATGGACTCCAAGACAAACCAGACTTGTCTGGCTTCCGCCCCAAGTCCCTCCACCTCTCCCAGTTTCTCCTGGCAAATAATCTCTTCTACTTCACTGGAGGGTGATGGTCAAGGAGATGACCTTCCTGGCTGCTTTATCAACCCTCGCCCCTATGTCAAAATATCTCCCAGCTTCTCTTTTTGTTCCTTCAAATCTCAAAGTAAGAATCAAGAGGGGAGGGGATGCCTTTTTCATGCCAGAAGCTGGCAGACACATTACCTCATTTAATTCCCCCAAACACTTTGTGAGGTAGTCATAATTATCCCTATTTTGCTTGTTAGGGGATAGAGGAAATTTATCCTTTTAGCAGCTGGTAGGAGGATTCCTCTTGGGGACAGAACCATCTTTGTGGGGAAATGTCTTGACCAGCCTCTTTTGGCTACAACGGGGTGTATAGGGAAATGGGTGGAGAAAGGGGTGTGTGTATTGTGGGCTCTGCACTCAGAAAGAAGGGAGGTAGAAGCAAGAGGAGGGGAGGAGGTTTAGAAAAAGACTGTGTGGGGCACAATATGATCCCACGCTCAGAAGTATAGCTCTTCAAATCTCCAGTAAATTTACTCAATTCGTGAAATGCTTGTTGAAAGAGAATTTTCTGAATGGCCTTGTTGGCACAGGGTGAAGCAGGAGCCCCATGTGTTTTACTTGAGATAGTGGCAGGTGGTTCCATAAGGAAATGTTTCCTAAATCAAAGAGTAGGAAGGTCCCACTTGACATCTGAGTTACATAAGGAGGGGTAGCCGGGGGCGGGGTACTGAGGCTCAGAGAAGTTAATCAGCTTTCTTAGGGTCATACAACAGTGATGCGTACACTAGCGGAGGCAGAATCGAACCCAGGTCTGTGTGTCTCCAATGTCTACTTTTTTACACTGTTCCACGGGATGCACTGAGATGGCTTTTTCCTCCCCAAAGCCAACTCTTCCACTGGTGTACTCCATCCGCACATAGTAATAGTAGTGAATATTTATTGAGTGTCTACCACACCCCAGGCTTTGTTGCACGCATTAGCTCATTTGGTGTTCACCATGTCACTGTATATGTGAGAGGATAATTATTCACATTTTAAAATATGGGAACCGCTGCTTAGAGAAGGTAAGACACTGGCTCAAGCTCCCGCTGCTCTAAGTGGCGAAACCAGCATTTGAACCAGACTGTTGTGTTCTCTCATCTCATCCCTTCCCACCTCCTTCAAGAATGATTCCTCTCATTAACCCACCTAATTAACCCATTCTCTCCCTACCTCACCCTGGGCTGCACCCTGGGCTGGGATCTGGTGGGGTTTGCAGAGGCCATGCAACACTGAGCTCAAAAGAGGCTCTCACGAGCTCAGGTCAAAGTCACTGTCCACAGCTCAGGCTACTCGTATAACTCAGAGGTTGGCAAACCTTTTCTCTAAAGGGCCTATCAGTAAACATCTTCAGCTTTATGGTCTCTGATGCCAACTACTCTGCTGTTGTGACGTGAAAGCAGCCACACATGTAAATGAATGAGCACAGCTGTGTTCCAGTATGACTTTATTATGGACACTGAAATTTGAGTTTCATACAGTTTTTTTTTTGTGTTTTTTTTTGTGGTACGCGGGCCTCTCACTGCTGTGGCTTCTCTCGTTGTGGAGCACAGGCTCCGGACGCGCAGGCTCAGAGGCCATGGCTCACGGGCCCAGCCGCTCCGCCGGCGTATGGGATCTTCCCGGACCGGGGCACGAACCCGCGTCCCCTGCATCGGCAGGCGGACTCCCAACCACTGCGCCACCAGGGAAGCCCTTTCATATACTTTTTATGTATCACAAAATATTCTTCTTTTGATTTTTCCCCCAACCATTTAAAAAGGCAAAAAACATTCTTAGCATGAAAGGGACAGAAAAATGGGAGACAGCCTGGATTTGGCCTGTAGGTTACAGTTAGCTGACCCCTGGTTTTACTAAACCCCCTTCTTTTAGGTTCTGCGCCAGCTGGGCCTGTGTCCAGGCTGAACAGCCTCTGGGCTGCGCTTCGATCCCTTCTGCCTTAAAGCCACACAGGTTCAGTTCCCGAGCCTCTGTTCATTGCTCTCTTATTAGGAGCTCTCCTCCAATCCTACAGCTTCTCCTGCCGAACCAGAAGAGAAGAAATTGTCTGCTGTCCCTGAAAGAGGTGGCCATAAAATAAGACGAAACCGCCATCACTTAGATGACCCTCATGGAGCCAAGCCATGGGATAGGTTAAAGGAGGGTCACCCTAAGGCTACGACAAGGTTTGAGAATAATATGCTTCAAATAGACTGAACATCCTAGAAGGAAATCTCTAGGAAGAGTGGAGAAGACATTCCTAAGAATCTGAGACCAAGAAAAGAATCCTAGAGTCAGAAATAGACATGCAAAGGCCAGAGGGCAAGAGAATGTAGGATAGGTGAAGGACAGGAATGCAACTCAGCCCAGGGCCAAGGGGACAGCTTAGGTCCAGACCCAGAGAGAAGACTAAAATGCACTAAGGAAAGATTGAGAATAGTAATAACTACCAACATTTATTAACCATCTGCTATGTTTCAGGCACTATACTGCTGGGTTCTTAACATATATTATCTTATTTAACCCTTTCAACACTCTAGTAAAAGAGACATTTAAAGAAATCTCCTTGCATTTATTGTTCGTTTGTTTATTCATTTATTGTGCATCTTCCATGTAGCAGACACTGGGCTAGATGCTGAAGATATGTGAGTAAGCAAAAATAGACTTTGTACGTGCTCTCATGGAGACTATAGTCAAGTACAGGAACTGGCAGCTTTTTTTCTGTAAAGGGCCAGAGTAATATTTAGGCTTTTCAAGCCATAAAGTCTGCTCTAACTACTCAGCTCTGCCACTGTAGTACAAAAGTGGCCACAGATCATATCGAAATAAGTGGGCATGGCTGCTTTTCAATAAAACTTCATTTACAAAAACAGGCTGCAGGCCAAAGATGGAGATAGTTTGCTGACCCCTGGTTTAGGAGAAGAGAAACATTAAGCAAACAGTTACACAAATAACAATATTAAGTGCTATCATATAAGTTCCTCATAGTAAAAAAGCCTATGGAGGGATTTTACCTATTCAGAGAGATCAAAGATTTCCTAGAGGGGGTGGGCCTTATATCTAAATCTAGTAATTACTGAAGAGGGAGGCAAGACTATTGCAGACAGAGGACACAGTATGTGCAAAGGCCCTGTGGTAGAAGGGAGCATGACAAACACGAGCTTGAAGAAGATTTATGCAGATGGAGCAGAAAGAGTAAGATCAGGAATTTCCCTGGTGGTACAGTAGTTAAGAATCTGCCTGCCAATGCAGGGGACAAGGGTTCGATCCCTGGTCTGGGAAGATCCCACACGCCATGGAGCAGCTAAGCCCCTGTGCCACAACTACTGAGCCCGTGCGCCTACAGCCCGTGCTCCGCAACAAGAGAAGCCACTGCAATGAGAAGTCCGCACACCGCAACAAAGAGTAGCCCCTGCTCGCTGCAACTAGAGAAAGCCTGCGTGCACCACCAAAAACCCAATGTAGCCAAAAATAAATAAATAGAAGAATAAGATCAGTGGACATAAGATGAGGCTGAAAAGGCAGGTAGGGGCCAGAACACATAAGATCTTATGGATCTTGTTAGGGAATCAGGTCTCTATTTAAATACAGAAACTATGGCACAGGAAGTTAAGTAACATGCTCAAGGCTGTATAGCTAGTGAAAGCTGGAGCTAGAAGCATCTGTTTATCTCTAGACCCAACTTCTGTATTCTCTCTATTCACTTTGGCTTCATATATGTTTGCCTAGTGTCTTTACAAATTTCCCTTTATGAAACTCCAAAAGCTCTCAACTAAACTAAAAGGAAAGGGAATTTTGTCCACACTTAGGCTAGAAACTTAGCAAGGCCTCGACATCAGCTGCAAACCAGAGTAAACCCGGTAGAGATGTCCTAGTTACAGAGAAGGAAATACAAGGATTGGGGATAGCTGTGTATTCTCTTTTCATCTCTGATGTTCATGGAGTCTTATTAAATTTTTCTTTATATTATATGCCAAATAATGGCCTTTAGAATATTGCCAGACTCCTTAAACCAGCTCTGACGTTCCTTCGTGATCTAGCCCCTGCCTACCTCTGCAGTTCTGTCATCACAACCTCGTTTGCCACTCTCCCCTCTGAGAAAATTGGATGACTTGCTCTTCCGTAAAAACTCCACGACTCCTCTTTAATTCCATACAGTTCCTTCCGCTGGAAGAGCACATGCCTAGCCCTGACCTTTGCCTGGATACCTTCCCTTCTTTAAAAGTCAACCCAGCAATTACTCCTCAGGCCTCCAGTTCTGCAGGTAGCCTTCCTGGCCTCTTCCCCACCTACCCAGAACACCGCGCTCCTCAGCTGTGCTCCCGCAGGTCCCTGTGTTAATGGCTAACATCCTAAATTACCGCTTGTGGTCAGCCTTCCCCCACTGGCCTCTGTCTGACAGCAAAGAACTTATCTGATAGGCATTTACCATTTTCTATGTAGAGGTTAACTTGTTTAACTTGCTGTTACTCCACTCGTTTCTGCCTCTTAATTATCCTCATATTTCTCCTTTCGAGTTCCTAGGATCAGCAGTTCTCAAAGTGGGATCCCTGGTCTGACAGCATCAGCATCACCTGGGAACTTGCTAGAAATGCAAATTCTCCAGCTTTGCTCCATCTCAGGAATCAGAAGCTCTAGGGGGTGGGGTCCAGCAATGTGTGTTTTTAATAAGCCTCCAGGCAGTTCTGATGTGCACTAACATCTGAGAACCACTGCCTTGTAGGAAGTTACTGCTCATTAAACTGTTGTTGATTCCCTGAGGATGGTACCCTGTTATTTTCGATCTGGAAAAGAAAAAGAGTGACTGAGGAAATGACAAAGCTTTTATTGGGCTGTTTTTTTAGAGAAGGAATTTTCTGACATGATATTTGTGACTGGTTGAGTGAAGGCTCTCCTTCATAGACCTTTAAAAGCGACTGATTCGCCTCTGGTCTGGCTCAGTCTGGCCTGGGTGTGGCCTTGCTGAAGGGCAGGGGTTTGGATGAGATAACCTCACCAGGTGCCTTCCAGTGCTCAGGTTCTCTGCTTCTAGGATATTCCATACACTATGGAAGATACACTAGTTAGGAAGCAGGGCGTTATTGCTAGGGGACTTTGGGCTTTCAACCCACAAGGAAAGTATCTGCTTTTTTTCCACCTCATAAGGCGAGTCTCTGCCAGTCTATAAGAGATGACCAGGACCTTTTGAGAAAGGTAATTGTTTGGTTTTAGGTCATAAAAATGAATCCTTGCTTTGTTTTCAAAGGAACATGCTCTTCATGCAACCTGTACAAACTGAATGACAAGTAGGTGAGGTCCAAGATTGGAAAGATAAAACTCCGTTTGTTGATTTTTGGCCTTGAGCTGAAACAATGGGACAAAGGAGTGGCTTGTTGGTATAAGCCCCATAAAACATAATGATATTGGTCATGTAAACAGAAGAAAATAGGAGAGGCTTAATGAGATAAATTACACCAGTCACCACAGTAGGGATTAAAATATTCTGATAAAGCAAACACTAAAAGGTCCAAAAGAAAGGATAAAGGGAAGAGTGATAACTTCAGACTGGGAAACAATGGCTCCTTCTATCTTGGACTCCTCTGACAAAGAGGAGCTTTCAGAGGCTGCCTCGGCCGACTAGGAGCGCCCATTAAGATCCCACTCTTCGTCCAAAAAAAGAAAAAAAAAATCCCCTCTACTCAAACCGCAGGCAGACAAGGCCAACACATTCTTTCCTTCTTTTCTTCTTTCCCCTTCACAATTGCAAAGCAATCCATTTTGCTCTGGAAGTCTGTGAAGGGAATAAAAGCACTCACAGGTTCGCAACTCTGTATTCGCCTTCTCTAGATTTGCTGGCCTGACTTCCAAAGTGTGAATCGGCCGCTGTTCTCCAGCTCAGGGGAAAACAGCCAACTTATTGATGTTTAAGACTGCCGATGTAAAGAACAAAAAAATAAGACTGCCCACGTACCTGTATGAATGGCAACTTTTTCATAACTGTTTTCATAAGGACGTTTGAACAACTGAAGTATAGCACAGGGATTCATGCTGTTTAAACTAATAGCACCGCCAGGTCTGGAGTTGATAGTATACGTTTGTATGGTTATCTTTATTAAAGTGTACATCTCTAACTATGAAGAAATAGAACTTTTTCAAAACTTAGAATGGGTAAACTCTCACTGGCTCACACTTCCATAAACTTCTTGGCAATGGTGATGAGCACAAGGTTGCCGAAAGCCAGTGAGCATTTCAAAGACAATAGAATAATAACAACAACCACCACCAAGCTTACCAGACCCAGCTTCAGGTGAAGAGCTGACAGTACAACTGCTAGAGAGGACTCCATCTGTGCTTTTCAGGAAAATCCTTCCTGAACGTCAAAACTGAGCCTAGGTGTTTTCAAAATAAACTTTTGTTGGTGGGTTTGGTTGTTTTTAAAAGTAATGTGTATGCATTTGTTATGGAAAATATTAAAAATGCAAAGATATTAAAGAAAAAATTAAAACAGCTTGTGATCACAAAGGCCTACATAAAGTCACATTTTTGGCTTATCTCTTTCTAGGCTTTTTTCTGTGCATATATTAAGATGTACACACATACACCCATACAAATACACACAAGTATTATCCAATTCAGTAACATAGTATGATATACTACATTCACTATTAGACAGTTACTACTGTGGAACCTATTTATTTTCACTTAACAATTATAAACATTTTCTTGCCAAAAAATTTGAAAGCAAAGGTTGTAAATTGGTAGCCAATAAATAGATCTGATTGGCTCACAGAGTGTTCAACCACATGGAGCTCAGCTGATCCTGTGAGATAGGGCTGTGCTTTCTACTTTACTGCAATCCGAGATAGGGCTGTGCTTTCTACTTTACTGCAGTCCCCACTGCTCCCTATTGTTCTCCAACTGAGATTGTCAGTTGCTGTTTATAATTTCACTTAACACTCTTAAAAAAAAAGTGATAGAACTAAGGAAAATGAAATAGTTCTTCTTTTCTCCATGTCTTCACTTTATATCCAGACTACTTCAATCACTTCTATTACTGCCTGGAACCCAAGTTTGGAATCCTTTTACTGAAGCATGCTTTGTAAAGGCTTTTGAAAATATAGCATTATATGACTTCCATAATTTATTGAACCAAATCACTGTTGTTGGGCGTTCAAGTTGTTTCCAGTTTGTTGATATTACCAATAATACTGGAAAGAACACCTTTTTACATAACTGTGAAAGATAAATTCCTAGAAGCAGAATTGCTTTTGAAGGGTAGAAATATTTTCAAATTTTTGGTATATACTTCCAAATGCCTTTCAGAAAAATTGCACCAAATACATTCTACTAACAGTGGAGGACTTTGCTTGTTTCCCTGACTCCCTAGGCCAGAGCATTACTACACTTTTTGGTACCAGTATTTGCCAATTTGAGGAGTTAAAAATGGCATTTGGGGCATCATACTAAGTGGGATAAGTCAGACAAAGACAAATACTGCATGATCTCACTTATATGGGGAATCTGGGGAAAAAAGCATTTCATTTTTGCTTTAATATGCATTTCATATTCATTTTTTTCATATAATTGACAATTGTATTTCCTTTGGGAATTGCCTGTTCATGTGTTTGCTCATTTTTCTACTAGGATAGTCATAGTTTCCTGAGTGGATTATATAAGTTTCATATATTAATGATATTACTTTACTTGGTCATCTATGCTACAAGATTTCCCCCTTTCTTTTTTTTCCCCCATTTCTTATATTAATGTTTGTCATTTTTTTCACCTGCTGAAGTATTTAACATTCATGTGGTTAAACGTGGCAATACTTTGTTTTCTTCCTTTGCTTTTATGCTTACAAAGCTCTCTATCTTGTGATCAGGTAAAATTTTACCCATATGTTCTTCTATTCTTTTATGGCTTCTCTTTCTACATTTATGCTTGTAGTAACTCTTTTGCCCTCTCAGCAACATGGTCCAGGGCTCTGCAGTAAAACACTCTGTTTCCTGGCTCTGTGGACTGCATTATCCAGGGCTACCTCTTACTTCTCTATCTTCTCAGTCTCATAATGGCTCTTGGCATTTTCACAATCTTTTAAATAAGTATTTCTTAGACTGATACGTGCACAAAATGTGATTTGGAGAATACCTTAAAATGCAGTTTGTCCTGCTCCCCGAGGTGGGTCCCAGAAATACGCATGTTCCCAAGCATCTGAGAGAATTTTTCTGCAAAGTGATGTAGGGAACTATTCGGCCCCTATTATCCATTTGCACCATGTCTACATTTATACCTATATGTCTACACAGACCTACACATCCACATCTATGCATCCCCCACTGAACATCTCCAGCTGTGTATCTCCCAGCTACCCCAAACTCAAGCCAAAGCAGAATTCACTACCTCTCCACCCAAAACTCTTCATCCTCTGAGCACCATTTTACTTACTGACAGTGAGAGGTCTCCCTGCCCCAGATCGGAATGAGTGATTTCTCCAAGGGGCTGTGTTACCCATCCATGGATAACAGTATTTAGAAACTAAGATCTGGGCACCAGCTATACTTGTAATTATCTTGTCTTACTTTGAACTCTTTCCTCGGACACAGTTCCAACAGTGGGATTATTGGATTAGAGAAGATGAAATCTTTTATGGCTCTTGATTCAATATTGACAAAGGTACAGCCAGTCCATTTGTGGGCTCTGTCGGGACTACATACCTTTGCCTCTCTTACCCCAGCCAGTTAGCATTACCTAACAATGTCCTCCTGATATCAGAAGTTCAGAAAAGGGTTCTGAGGTACAGCTCCTGTCACTGCCCTCTCTACTCCTCCAGGGATCTTTGCTGAAGGGAAGAACAGAAACACCGTGAACAGCCAAATGGGGAAAAAGAACTAGCTGGGCAAGTGACATAACCAGCTCCCACACCTACGCACTTCGAAATCAGTGCCTCTCTGGTTCACGTGTAGAGAAAGCTGGGGCCAAGGCCAGGACTCCTAAGCAAGGCTCCCTACCTCTGTTTACCTCGTTAGTCTAAGTATCCTCAGAATGCACTGGGAACACTAGCCTGGTGCTTCAGGACGGCAGGAAGCAAAATAGAGAAAGACGGGACATAGTGTCTTACAGTGATGACACCCTTCAATAAATGTGTCCAAGGTTGTCATTTGGAGGGAATGGAGGACGGTGAGGGAGGAGGCCAAGTAGAGAGTAGAAAGGGGGTGGAAATCCAAGGGCAAAAGGGAGTCTCCCAGAGTAACCATTTGTGATGAGAGAGAGGAGCAATCCCCTCTCCTAGAAGCGCTACCAGGCACATTTTCCAACCGTGTCTATTCTCTCTTCCCTGTGGTAAAGCGCACGTTTGCCCACTCAAACTAACTGCACAGGAGACCGAGAAGCCCTGGGAAAGAACAAGCCTTACTACAAGCTGCTTCAATTTCCTTAAGGACTGGAAGTGAAGAAAAAGGATGCCAGGAAAGAATCAGAGCAGATGTAGTTTATCTTGACAAATCTTGCGCCTGTTCAAAAATGTGCCACTTTTGTGTTGCCGCTACTGTCCGTGAGCTCAAGAGGACTCTCTTCTTCCAGGGCTTTTCTCATGCTCCTGGGTGACAGGAACTCCAACCATTTCCAAACTGGACTTCTCCAGGTCCAGCTCCTTCAGTTAAACCCAGAAGTTAGGACTTAGCTCAAAGGGGTAGTCACTAATCTACCTGAGGGGTGGCAGGCACCCTGCTTAAGGAATGCTGACTGCAGAGCGGCTCTGCCACCCACTAGCTGTGAGATTTGGGGAAAGCTATTAACTCTCTGTGCCTCAGTATTCCCATATGTGAAATGGAGTTGTAATAGAGTTCTCCAGAGAAAAAGAAGCAATAGGATGTACATATATGCAGAGAGAAAGAGAGATGAGGGGAGATTTATTATAGGAATTGGCTCACATGACTGTGGACGCTGAGAAGCCCCACAATCTGCAGTCTTCAAGCTGGAGAAACAGGGAAGCCAGTGTGTAATTCAGTCGAAGTCCTAAGGCTCTAGAACCAGGAGTGCTGATGTTGGAGGGCAGAAGATGTCTGTCTCAGCTCAAGCAAAGAGCAAATTTGCCCTTCCTCTTTGTTCTATCCGTTGAATGATGCCCACCCATGTTGGTGAAGACTATCTTCTTTACTTGGTCTACTGATTCAAATGCTAATCTCTTCCAGAAACACTCCCACAGACACACCCAGAAGTAATGTTTTAACAGCTATCTGGGCATAGTCAAGTTGTCACATAAAATTAACCAGCACAGGAGGTGATAATAGTACCGATTTTAGAATTGTTGTGAAGAATAAATGAATTCATGTATAAAGTACTTAGACCAGTGAACTCAGGAATGACCACCAGAAAATGATGATGATGATAGCGGAGGACTATAAAGGTGCCAAAAGGCATCTTCCTTCAACCTGCCGTGGCACCTGAAGATCCCCCTCTGATCACTCCTACAGTTTGCAAATGGTCCCAAAATTATGCTTCAGGGGATACGAGTGTTTCAGGAGCTGGGCCAAAGTAATTCATTGCTAAAATCGAACAATGACAGCCTTCTCTGTGCCCGTTCTTCACCAACTGAAGATCCAATTAAGTTAATGGATAGAACTTTTACACTTAAGTCTTCACCCTATAAGGTTTTTTTGTTTGTTTGTTTGTTTTTGCCATACGCGGGCCTCCTCACTGTTGTGGCCTCTCCCATTGCGGAGCACAGGCTCCGGATGCGCAGGCTCAGCGGCCATGGCTCACGGGCCCAGCCGCTCCGCGGCATGTGGGATCTTCCCGGACCGGGGCACGGACCCGTGTCCCCTGCATGGGCAGGCGGACTGTCAACCACTGTGCCACCAGGGAAGCCCCCCTATAAGTTTTTTATACCTTTGGTGCTATGAGTATTTGGAAGGAATTAAGGAGTAGAAAACAAATATTATTGGCAAAGCTCAAAGACAGTTGTCCAGGCCTAGCTCGATAGCCAGATTTTTCATGAAGCTGTATTCATGGCTTTTACTTTAAACTGCATAGCTATGAGCCATTTTCTGCTAGTAAAATTAGTCTTTATTTGTATGAGAGAATGAAATATGTCAGTATTTGGTTGTGCCCTACCAGGAGCATAGCATCAAGGCCCAGTGCCACCTGAAAGAATCTGAGTCCCTCAGTGAGGTATTGAAGACTTCATGATACCATTTCCGGGCACATGGCTCCACTAATTCCTACAGGGCTCATTGAACGTAACACTCATTTGATCCTTAGCATGAACTGTCTTAAAGTTTTTTTGTTGTTGTTAGTACTCATCATTTAAAGTGTAAGTATATAAAAACAGAATTGCCATAAGATCCAGCAATCCCACTCCTGGGCATATACCCAGACAAAACTATAATTCAAAAAGACAGATGCACTCCTATGTTCATAGCAGTACTAGTTACAATAGCCAAGGCATGGAGACAACCTAAATGTCCATCGACAGATGAATGGATAAAGAAGATGAGGTATATGTGTGTGTGTATATGACATGGAATATTATTCAGCCATTAAAAAGAATGAAATAATGCCATTTGCAGCAACATGGATGGACCTAGAGATTGTCATATTGAGTAAAGTTAAGTCAGACAGAGAAAGAGAAATATTGTATGATATCGTTTATACCATATGATATCGCTTATACCGTATGATATCACTTATATGCAGAATCTAAAGAAAAAAGATACAAATGAACTCATTTACAAAACAGAAACAGACTCACAGACTTAGATAACGAACTTATGGTTATCAGGAGGGAAGCTCGTTGGGGAGTGATAAAAAGGGAGTTTGGGATTGACATGTACAACTGCTATATTTAAAATGGATAAACAACAAGGACGAAGTTAAGTCAGAAAGAGAAAGACATATACCATGTGATATCACTTATATGTGGAATCTAAAACACGACACAAATGAACATATCTACAAAACAAAAACAGACTCACAGATATAGAGAACAGACTTGTGGTTGCCAAGGGGGAGGCGGAGAGGAGGGAAGGACAGGGAGGTTGGGATTAACAGCTGCAAACTACTATATATAGGATGGATAAACAACAAGGTCCTACTGTATGGCACAGGGAACTATATTCAATATCCTTTGATAAACCATAATGGAAAAGAATGTATATATATATGTATAACTGAGTCACCTTGTTGTACAGCAAAAATTAAACACGTTATTAATCAACTATACTTCAATAAAATTTTAAAAAATGAAGTATAAGTTTGATTTCCCAGCTATACTGTGCACTCTCTGAAAGAGGAATTAACTTTTATATAGTCCCTGATGTTCTCAAAGCCAGGACAGAACCGTGTTTTTGGTACATCCAAATAAACATATTGGTTCGTAACTTGTTACCTGGAATGAATTATGCATCATAACTTTTAATTTCCATTTAATCCCCCCAAATGAAACATGGGGCAGCTAAGTCTTAATGAATTAAAAAAGTAGAAAATGTCCACCTACTGAGGACCAACAGCCCAGGTGAATGATACTATCTAGACGCCTCGTGAAAAGGTCTACAAATGGAGCTTCATGAGTAGGGCATTAGCCCCTAAAAGAGTTGCTGTGGCTGGAAAAAAACCCACTTCACCAAAGAAATTCCATTCACTTTAAAGGCTTGCTGGATTGCACAGGATCTGTACTTTTCTGAGTACTAAAGCCAATATTTGAAGAGGCTGTTGCCCTACTGATTCCCTTTTCGTATGGAAGAACTATATAGACCACTGAGCTAAATTCAGTGAAACTAAATCCAGCTTGAGATTCCTACTGGGTATCTGATGAGATTGTAGAACTATGCAGAATCCTTTCAAAACACTTTTCAAGAAGGTGGATGATAGGCTTCACAGGAGGAACATCTTATGCTCTTTTTGCACTAGAAATAAAAAGTTCCCATCATTAACATCTTCCATCCACAACCAACACCCACACCCCTGGCCCTTCCCCCAAACCATGTTGTCTTCCATACTCAACCCAAAAGAATGATGGAAATGAGCATACTTCATTCCTAGAAAGAATTTCATAATTCTAGCCCAGTGTAACTGTAGACCTTCCAGTCCATGCTGGTCCTAATGTCTGCTAATGTATTATTATGTGAACATGTTTATTGAAAAAGAGGTCTGTGTTTCCTGGGATTTGTTTGAAGACACTGGATACGAGTTGACAGACTGCAGATTCTAGATATGCCTCCCATTTGACACTGAAGGAATTCTTACTAAGTAAAATTTAAGGAGAACTAAGTACCACCTTCTCTTCCTTGTTCATTATTCGTTCCTCTTCTCCCCTCCTCCACCACTGGGAGCTCTGCACTGTTCACAGCATAAACATAGGCTTTGTTCTATCTTCCCAAATAGAACTCCCCCTTAAATGGCTGCGGTCGGGGGAGGGAGCAACAGAGATGTGAAAGCTGGTAGAATTGGTCTCTGTACACAGCAGTGCTAAGCACACTATGCTTTATAAATCATGAGGGTTTTGGATTTTTTTTTTTTTTAGTCTGATCTGAGTAGCCAAGATTGTTTACCCGATGGTTTAATCATCCTTACTGGAAAAAGCCAAATCTAGAAAGAAAAATCCCTTCTTTTCCTTTCACTCTCCTCATACATGAAGGATTTGTATTTCAATTTTTTTGTCTTTCTAAAGTAGGCCTGATTTCAAACAAAAGATTTCCAATGAAGAAAGACACATAGAAGAGGTCCTAAAGCGACCCTTGGTTGACAGAGAATTGTTGAATTTAAAGATAATTGAGTTTGACTTCTACTGCAGAACAGCAACCCATGGCCATTAGGATTCTTACTTAGGCAGGGCTCATCAGTTCTCACTGAACCTTATTCACAGATTGAGAGGCTGCGGCCATCGCTAATAAAATAGATGATGTGAAAGCAAAGTGGAAGTTCCCAGTTCAAAAAGAATCCTAGGCCAGATCACATTCCTCAAAAGAGTTCAGTTAATATCTAATTGACTGGGCTTCCCTGGTGGTGCAGTGGTTGAGAATCTGCCTGCTAATGCAGGGGACGTGGGTTCGAGCCCTGGTCTGGGAGGATCCCACATGCCGCGGAGCAAGTAGGCCCGTGAGCCACAACTACTGAGCCTGCGCGTCTGGAGCCTGTGCTCCGCAACAAGAGAGGCCGCGATAGTGAGAGGCCCGCGCACCGCGATGAAGAGTGGCCCCCGCTTGCCACAACTAGAGAAAGCCTTCGCACAGAAATGAAGACCCAACACAGCAAAAGTAATTAATTAATAAACTCCTACCCCCCCAAAAAAAATATCTAATTGACTGATTAGATATTATAATTTCTATATGTGTTTCTCAAGGTCTTTCCAATGCACAGCTTCACATTCATTGGGTGAGATGGTGTGGCACTCAAGAAGAGCGTATTTGAGACATAATTCCATTAACCTCTCACTGATTAGCCACATTTTTCTTATTATATTATCTAAATGGGGAACTCAGGGCATTTAGCCACCCAGAATAACCATTGTATGTTGTTCATTATTTGTTTTCATAGCACTCCCACCCCAAATTGTATTTTCACTTCCAAAAAAGATATATGTACCAGGGGTGTTTTTCCTTGAGTATGAGACAGTCTATGAATGGGAAGACATTCAAGATCCATGGTTCCTGCCTCCAAGAAACACCATGGTGACGTATTTCTTGGGCCCCAGAGTATTGGGCCATGGTTGGACTAGAGTTCCACAGAACACACTTTTAGAATCTGTGCTATCTGATTTTCAAGGATGCATAATAGCAGGGGTGGTAATCCCCCAGCTCCTAGTAACCTAGGGTAGGGCCTTCATCAAGCCCCAGGCAAAAGAGGGAAAGGAACAAGGTTCTCAGGATCAAGCACTGAGTGAAGTAGGATACTGTGTTATCTCAGCTTATCTCTTTCAGTCCATGCAACCACCTTGAGAGACCTGTGCTGTTTTCCTGGTTTTATAGGTGAGGAAACTGATGCTCAGAGAGGGGAGTAGTTTGCCCAAGGTCATACAGTAAGAGGCAGATAGCGATTCCATTTCAGGACCCTCTGTTTCTGAGTCTGGTACTCTTTTTGTTAAAACACTCTAGGCTTGGGGTGGGATGGGGCAGGAAGGAGGATGAGGGATGCCATGGGATGTGGGTGATAGGATGGGGATCCTGAGAGCGGAGATGGAAACTTGAGGCAGAAAAGGGCCAGCAGAGAAGGGAGTGACAAAAGAATTATGCAGAGAGTTCTCTGAAGAGCTTCGAATCCTATTGATCTGGAACTCTGCAGTGGCATTTAAGGTAGGGATTATGAGTTATCATTGCCAAAAATGTAAAGGAAGGAACAATCTGTCCTAATGTTATTGAGTAGACTTGTGTCACCATTTTGCATGAATATGGTTTTGGGGTTAATGACTTTCCATAAGCTGAAGTAGTTAATAATCAAATTGAAAAATTCTATAGCTGTAATGGTTCACTTTAGGTGTCAACTTGACTGGGCTAAGGGATGCTCAGAGAGCTGACAAAGCAGTCTGGGTGTGTCCGTGAGGGCGCTTCTGGAAGTAAGCATTTGATTCAGTAGACTAAGTCAAGATCACCATCACCAATGCGGGTGGGCATCATCCAATCCATTGGGGGCCTCAAACAGAGAAAAAGGAGGAAGGGCGAGCTCTCCTCTCTTCTTGAGCTGGGATGTCAAGCTCCTGGTTCCCTAGCCTTCGGACTCTGGGACTTACACAAGTAGCCCCTTGGTTCTCAGGTCTTCAGACTCAAACTGAATTGTACCACTGGCTTTCCTGGTTCTCTGACTTACAGATGGCAGATTCACGGCCTCCATAACTGCATTGGTCGATTCCTTTAATAAATCTCTTCTCTTTCTCTCCTATTGGTTCTGTTCCTCTGGAGAACACTGACTAGTACAATAACATAATTTAAAGTAATGTTTTAAAATTGTGTTGCTACCTGTGTATATGACCCCTGTGTATGTGAAAGAGAGAGAACTGAACTGAAGCTTTTAAAATGTATTTCTTAGTATGGTTCATGGCCAAAGATACTCAAAATCCATTGATTTTAAGAGGGTTTTGGAGGATAGAAACAATCCATTTACATTCAACAGGTCAAATGTTTCCAAACATATTATCAGGACCCAGACTACACGTCTACCATTACCAGGACATCCCAAAGCATCATTAATCACAGAACTCTATATATCCCCCTGCTTTTTTTATTTTTTAAAAGTGTAATATTTGCAACGTTGTGAATCAGGACAGTTGCTTTACCGTCCTAGTTGAAATTAAATTTGCTGTCTCTAGCATTCCTCTGCTTCAGCTGGCTACTGAGCCCATCTTTTCTTGATGAACTGTAACTTGGTGTATGGATCAGGTGCTGCCAGAAAGCACACAACTGAAGGTGGCTGTATTTCTCTGCTGGCAGACACAGTTCTAGAGCCCCGAGGGAGCTCTGTCTGCAGGAATATATATTCTTAAATTATCAACCTCACCTCCAAAGTACTAAGAAAGCCTACGAAGCTTGTGAGCAAAATACGTATGTGTTTTTCTATCAATAGATCAATGAGGGATTTGAGGAGAGAATAAGAAATGGCACTCTGAAGGGTAACTAGTACTCGCTGTGGCCAGTGGCTGATAGTGAGTTCTCCAGAATACCAGGGTTCAAAACCCAGCTCTCCTACAAGTGACTCTGGGCCTCAGGTTTCTGGTCAGTAAAATAGGGATGGTAATAGAAATGCCTTGAGGGTCAAATGAGGTAATACAAACAATAAAGCACTTAGAACAGCGCCTGAGGCGTACTAAGTGCTCAATAAACAAACAATGGTATGCAGGAAATGAATAGGATAAGAATCCACTGTAAAACTGGTACATAACCAAAAAAAGGAATCCTACTGACTTTAAAAAAATAATTGGTAACATTACACATAAAATTTATCATCTTAACCATTTTGAAATGCACAGTTCAGTGTCATTAAGTACATTCACACTGTTGTAGTGCCATCACCACCATCCATCCACAGAACTCTATCCATCTTGCAAAACTAAAACTCTGTACCTGTTAAGCAATAACTCCCCACCCTTTCCTCTCCCCAGCCCCTGACAACCTCAGTTCTCTTTTCTGTCTATGAATTTGCCTACTCTAGGTACCTCATATAAGTAGAATCATGAAGTATTTGTCTTTTTGTATCTGGCTTATTTCACTAGCATAAAGTCCTCCATGTTGTAGTGTGTGTCAGAATTTCCTTCCTTTTTAAGGTCCACTGATTGACTACTTATTTTTTATACAATTTTATAAAGCTTATATTCCATTTACAATTATTACAAAGTATTGGCTATTCCCTGTGTTGTAAAATATGTCCTTGAGCCTTTCTTATACCCAATGGTTTATACCTGCCACTCCTTCCACCCCATCTACCTACTGTTAACCACTAGTTTGTTCTCTGTATCTGTGAGTTTGCTTCTTTTTTGTTATATTCACTAGTTTGTTGTATTTTTTAGATTCCACATATAAGTGATAGCATACAGTATCTGTCTTTCTCTGTGACTTATTTCACTTAGCATAATACCCTCCAAGTCCATCCATGTTTCTGCCAATGGCAAAATTTGTTCTTTCTTAGGAAGGTCCATTGACTTTTTAACCTACCAATTTTTTAAAGTTTTCAGAAATTAAAGATATAAATATGCTGATGCCCCCACTCAACAGCAAAGGCAAATAACTTCTTGAAAAACTTCCTGGAGTTACCTGGAGATACCCATATCCATAGGAATGCTAATTAGAAACCAGTTTTCTTAAGAAAGGTATTATTCCTTGAGGCAGGCTGTTTACATTAATCAACATTTCTCTAATACTTGTCAATGTTCCGTAACACTTTTTCAAGTGCCAATTGTATCTTGCCAATTCTTTTGAAGTGTGGAGACTGCCAATGGGGGAAACCAGAATGGTAACTCTGTCCCCATGGGGCTTTTTCTGTCAGGGTGAGAGTTATTTTTATCTTTTTCATTTTACATAAGCATTGCTTATGTGGATGGTGGCTAGATATATTGGACACTGTGTTAAAAGTACTGGTTTTCCTATATTTTCATATTTGCCTCCCTTTAATGCACTCAAGTTTTTCACTGGAAGTTGTGAATTTAATCTGTTCACGCACAGACTGGAATCTGCTTACCATTGTCACAGAATGTTTCCTTTCAGTCAACATAATGGTGAGAGGAAAAACAAAATCATGCTAAATAGCCATGATTAAAGAGAAAAAATTGATGGACGGGGCATTCCAACTGTCAACCCTCAGATTATGCCTTGTCACTTTTCACAACTTTTTGGAAAACTGTTTATTTGCACATCAGAAATATGTGCCTCTGTGATTCTAGATGTTCATAATATCAGCATCCAAGATGTAGTGCTATTTTCATTTCTTTACAAGATTAATATTTAAAGCTTAGTACACAGAGCAATAATCTGTTTCAGCATTATATTTTAAAATAGTAAGGAAATTTCCAAATCAAACTAACAATTTATAAATTTCATTTCTGGGTTCAAGTGAT
The DNA here is from genome assembly GCF_937001465.1 of Orcinus orca. Lineage (NCBI taxonomy): Eukaryota > Metazoa > Chordata > Mammalia > Artiodactyla > Delphinidae > Orcinus > Orcinus orca. The sequence goes on along the minus strand of NC_064564.1, from coordinate 81,952,259 downwards.
GAAAAGGTGAGGAGAACAACTATTTATAATGGGAATTAAGAAACTGAAATAAAATTTATTTGCTACTACCTTATTCTTAATATGTAAGCAGTTGTTTATTTTATGGTAGATTTTCTGGTGATTCAGAGCTTGATGGTCCACAGGACGATGCATTAGAGGATTGCTAATGTAATGTCCTAATTTAGTTAAAGATTTCCGTTGTATGTTAATTGATAACTAAGGGACATTTGAGACTGCAGGAAAAAACAAACAAAAATAAAATATCATACATAATACAACAACTAAAAGATCCAGAGAAAAACACCAGGTAATACTTTGGGTGTTAGTACAATAGGTTTAGCATGATCCGGGGAAAGAAAGAAAAAGATTGCCAATTTTTTCGTACTCTTTAAAAGTAGAAACATCATAAGCCAACCTTTTAATTTATTTATTTATTGGCTGAGTTGGGTCTTTGTTGCTGCGCGCGGGCTTTCTCTAGTTGCAGTGAGGGGGGCTACTCTTCGTTGTGGTGTGTGGGCTTCTCATTGCGGTGGCTTCTCTTGTTGCGGAGCATGGGCTCTAGGCGTGCGTGCTCAGTAGTTGTGGCTCGTGGGCTCTAGAGCGCAGGCTCAGTAGCTGTGGCGCAAGGGCTTAGTTGCTCTGCGGCATGTGGGATCTTCCCGGACCAGGGCTCGAACCCATGTCCCCTTGCATTGGCAGGCGGATTCTTAACCACTGTGCCACCAGAGAAGCCCATAAGCCAATCTTTTAACTACGAAGGGAATTACCATTAACATATGAAGAAAAAGATGTAGACAATGAACCTAAAATGGCTTTCCACTTTTTATCATGAAAAATTTCAAACATACAGAAATGTTGAAAGGATAGTAAAATGAATAGCTGCAGATTCTATCCCTAAATTCTATAACTGTAGACTTTTTTCAGATTTGCTTTCTCTTTTTCCACACTTTTTTTCTGCAGTTGCAGACATCATTTGATGTTGCATGTAACACCATGCATCCTCTCAGAACATCCTCTGACACGACCACAATTCTCACATTAAAAAAAAAAAAAATTAGCCATAATTCCGTATTATCTAATATCCAGTCCACATTAAAACTGCCCAAGAACATCTTTTATAGTTGCTGGGCTTTTTTGAACCAGGAGCCAATAAAGATTCAGACATTGCATTTTCATCATATGTCTTTGTTTTTAGGGAACAGTCCTTCCCCAATTTTTTTTTCTCCTTCTCACGACGCTGACTTTTTAAAGAGCCCAGGCCAGTCGTCTTGTGAAATGTTCCAACATTCTGTAATTATGTCACTTGGTTTGTTCATCTAGGTCTAGACTTAGCATTCTAGAAGCCATGGAGGTATCTGGAATATTCACTTGCTTTCTAGCCCCTTTGTCATCTCCAGAGTTCACCTGCCTTCAACCGTGAGGGGCACCAAGTGATCAGAGATTAGCTGAACTCAGCTTTAACCCTTCAGAGAAATTGCTAGCTTCAGGAAGAAAAGTTATTTAAATAATACTGCCAAAAGCAAAGGCTTTTAAGGCCAGAGGAAAGGTGCCCCTGTTTAAGGTTGGTTTCCTAGCAAGTCCAAGGCCTGCAGCAAGGTGGGTAATTTCAGAGGGTATTAAGTGGCCAGGGTTTGCTCTATTATGCGAATATGTAGGAAGGAGCCGTCCAAGGTACTTCCTTTAACTACTTGTTCTTTTGTCTACCAAATGCCCTTCAGCTTCTGTTGAGCTAAATGCTAAACCGAAAGGATTTAAAAAAAAAAAAAGTGTATTATCCCAACTTTTACCAGTCCACATTAACAAATTAACACGTGTGCCATCCATGGGCAAGAGATGTAAGCAGGCCTGGAAGGGGCGGTGAGATGTAGAGGAGAATTTGTATCTGTACCTCTAGGAGGACTTCTAAACACAGGCTATTTTGGACCTACACCTCTGTAGAAGTTCAGACTTACATAAACAAAATTCGCCCCAGCTGAGGTGGTGTTCTTCCGCAGGCCAAGTGTTTTTAAAAACATGACTGGCCAGTTAAGAAGTTTATCCGCCTGGTGCCTCAAATTCTCAGTTTATTTGAACACCGTGTGAACGGCTCATCTCCGACAAGTTTTGGGGCTTCAACAAGGTAAACAAATGGGTGGGCTGTGAAAGTAAACACTGCATTTCCTCCCAGTCTCATCCTCGTCTCCAAAATTACACGCCCTCACTCCTTTCGCGAGCCCCAGCCTCCCCCTTCCAAAGCTTGGTCTCTTGTACCCTGTAAAAGTACTGAAATTGCAAAGGAGACATTTTCAATTATAAGTACTACAGTAATGAATTCAAGTACACTCGTTTATCATAAAGGGCTTTCCCATCTGTCTCTAAAGTATACTTTAAAAGGCTGTGTATTTGATAACATTAGCACCAAGCATCTTCCACATGTTAATGTTCAGCATTTTAGATGTTTGCTCCCCCAACCCCCAAGACAGCATTGTGGTGGTTCCAGAAAGAGCACATTTATCTCTGGGTTTGGGAGTGCCTGTGTGGTCTCTTCCTAATTTATTTGCACTCCAGTCCTCAGGGGTAGCATCGCAATCCCCCTAGGCAAAAAGAGATTAGGGAACTGGGCTGTCTGCTTCTCCCCACCCTGACAGAGAAAGGAAAACAACTTCCCGAAGTCCCACAAGTTCTCTGGCCACTGTACAAATTGTTCCTGAGCATGGAGGGTTTCCAAAAGCCCTAATTAGCAACTCACAGCAAACATTTCTTTGCATTAGCTAATGATCCGGGTACACTTGTAAGCAAACAGAACCAACATATCTAATCAATGCTGAAAAACCAACCAAATGCCTATTAAACATCTGGATGTAATTTTCTAGTTAGAACAAAATGAAAACATATGCAGGTTCCTTTGATCTGCGTCTTAACAAAGAAATTGTTGATAAAAAAAGCATACTGGTCAGTCAATGTGTCATTTTCATAAAGTCTGCTCGTTTCTCTTCAAATGCTCCCAGTTTAATTTAGTTGGTTTCCTGCAATCTCTAATTTTACCATATTGTGTGAAACCGCAAGAGATTCTTTGGATGTGATTTTATTTGAGGTTTTACTGCTGCATGGATCTGCTACTGACTTTTTTTTTCTTTCTTCTTTGCTTTCTCCCCTCCACCCACCATGCCCATCCTGCCCTTTTCTTTGGTAAAGTGGTGAGGGGGAAAAAAGGTTTTAAAGCAATGCTCGGAAGATTTCTTCTGGACCCTACATTCTTAGGTTTAAGAACACTTCCAGTTAAAAAAAACAAGTCAGGGGCTTCCCTGGTGGCGCAGTGGTTGACAGTCCGCCTGCCCATGCAGGGGACACGGGTTCATGCCCCGGTCCGGGAAGATCCCACGTGCCGCGGAGCGGCTGGGCCCGTGAGCCATGGCCGCTGAGCCTGCGCATCCGGAGCCTGTGCTCCGCAACGGGAGAGGCCACAGCAGTTAGAGGCCCGCGTACCGCAAAAAAAAAAAAAAAAAAAAAAACAAGTCAAATGAGGAAATGTATAACAGCTGAAAGGAAGAGAAAATGACAAAAGTGATCTTTTAAAACTGTGCATAATTATTATTTATTTCAAATAAAACAGTAATAGATTTAAAAGATGCATAATTTCTATGATCAGCATTCATAATTTTTCCCATTGTGTCTAGCGCCTGTACTATAGATAGGACCTAGTTTTTGTAATCACTTATACTATTGGTGAGTTGAAAATTTGATAACTCAGCAACAAATGAATGGAAATATACTCATATATGCATCGATGATAAAATAAATAATCTGGCAATCTTTTTGTTTCTTTTGCAGAGGATAAAGAGGGAACTTTTTTCAGAGACAATTTCCTATGGACAAGGGGTACTTAATATTATTTCATGTAAAAAACATCATCAACATATGAATATGTTAAAGGTAAAGAAGATTGTGGTTAACAGACTTTAAACAACAGACCAAAATTATAGATTTTGTGAGTAGGACTATTTTCCTTTAAAAAGGCTGTAGGCAATCTGCACATATATTATTTATTTAAAACATAAGATTAAAGCTACTTGATTGTTTAAACAGCATCATTTGTAATGCAGTTTGATGAGAGTTTTGTAGTATAATTATTACAGCATGACAATCACATAGAAAACATGACCTTGAAAAAGGGCCCAGCCTCCTGTCTTAAGGAGGATATGCTGTAAGAGAAAGAAGCCATCAAAAATCGACCATCTTCATGCAAACAATTAAAGGCCTTCCAATTTTCAAATCAGAACTCTTTCTTTTCTCCAGACACGACATCATAAGTAAATCAGAAAGCCTGGTGATTCAAACTCTACTGGTAATGAAGCACTAGTTAAAAGAGAATTTCTAAGTTTTACCCTTGGCAAACTAGGAAATATGGTAAGTAGACATGTTTGCTGTGAACAGTTATATTAGAGAACATTTAAAAACAATGTGTTAGAACTGATTTTGAAGGGGATGGGGAGGGGAGAGAAAAAGAAGTAGCAACAGTTTTGTTCCTGTTCTAACTTCTCTACTTAAAGTTAAGTACCAGCGTGTGCCAGTAAATCAAAGTAAAGCTTGGGTAAGCCAGAGAAAAGTCTCAGTTGCCCTAGTTGTCCCAGCATGCACAGGCATATTTGTGGCATCTAAGCACTTTCTGTACAATCCTGGAGCTGATTATGGGATGAACCAACCACAGACTGGTATAGGTGGCCCATTCATTACATGATTTCAAGGCACACAGGTTGCCAACGGGCAAAGCTTAGTTGCCCATGGCAGTATGGTTCAGAAAGTTCTGTATGTGGAGCAAGCCTGTTCTCATCATCACCAAGTTTAGCCAAGAAAAGGGGCAGTGCTTCCTTCCTATTCATTTCTCATGTCAGCAAAATGAATAATAGAACCCCTCCCTTACCCCACTTAATGAGCCACAATGCTGAACTTGTTTGAGAATTACTATGGTGTTGTACAGACTGGCTAAAATCACTCCTTTAATTTTTCATTTCTATTGATATTTGGGATTGATCCAATTATAGACAAATCAATATCATACATATTTAAGAACTCCACCAGTGAAATGTATTATCTAAAATGATTCTTTTAATATTTCAAGAAAAAGATCTCTGTAAAAGCAAATCTTCGAATAAATTGTATTTCTGTTTAAATAAATGCGTTCCCATAACTCTCTTGAAAGTAAAATAATGGTAACACGGAGGCCATTAACACCAAAAACTTAGTATGTTCCAACATAAGATGAATGCTTGTCAAGGATGTGTCTTTCTCATGGAAGAATTCACCACCATTTGGCTAAAACAGCATTATTCACGTACCAATCATGTGGAAATAGCTCAACTGAACTGCTCTTTAAACTCAAGTATAAATGCGACAATATTGAAGGTTTTCTGTGGGATGTACTTAGAAAAACAGACAAAAACTGGAGATTGACGCAGTATGCCTTGTTTATTTAAAATCTCAAAATCCTTTTAAAGTCAAGTTCCACCTCATAAGAATTTTTTCCACGTCCTTTACCCAACGCTTCCCATTCAGCTCCTTACACATTTCTGCCGGGGAGGGGGGTACCACCCGAACTATGGGGATGGGGTGGGCAGGACAGGTTTTTCAGGTCTCAGTGCTGTTTATCCCATTGTCTCCCTTTGTTTCTAGTAATTGGAAACAGACTCGTGGTCATGTCGCTGAGAGGCCCCTAAAACTCTCAGCAGCCCTCTACTTCCCAACACAACGAAATCAGGACTATCAAGAGAAGGACCCGAGATTTCGCGCCGCGGGCAAAACAACGCATCTGTGACTGGGACGCGTGTGCCTTACCCTGGCAGCACCGCGGGTATCCTTCCCGCCAAACCAAGTCAGGCCAATCTTTTTGCAAAGTGGTTTGAAATACTCCAATAAAAACCAATTCCTACCACCTTGGGTGCAAAAGGGGGCGTGGGCATCAGAAGCCTAGTCTTAAGCCGCTGGTGTACGTACGCCAGCCAATGAGTTGCCCATTATGCATTTTCCACAAAGTGCACAGTCCACTCCTCGTGAGTCCGCGAAAAGGCAGCTCAAGGAAAAACAATCCTCAGAGAAATTTTTGAATGTGACCTCACTTTCAAGAGTAGCATCAAACAAGGGGCCAGCTTCGAAAGACGCGTTTGGCTCGAACCAGCAAAAAGCACTCACTCTCCCTCATTAGAAACTACGCGGTTAGTCTCTGAGTTACTTTCACTGAGATCTGAGGATTTTCGTTAAAGGGAAAGTGAACAAGTGGCAGGATTTTTGCACACTCGAGCCCCCAGGTTTCGCGGCTGCACACTCGCGGGTCCCTCCCGCTCGCGCGCTCCCGCGCGCTCCCTCGCGCTCCCTCGGCTGTCCCACGTTACTTTGATTGACAGCCCAGCCCCGCCGCTCTCCTTCTCACCGACCTTCCCATCTACAGTGCCAATCTCCGCGTCTCCCTGCTTCCCATTGGCTGGTTTCGGCGTCCCGCGGCTCCTCCAGGAACAGTTCCTCACCGAGCCCGGGAGGACGCGGCTGGCGGAGGAGGGGTGGGGGCGGACGGGAGGGGAGACGGGGGAGATGGCGGAGATGGAAGCGAGCGGGGTGGGAGAGGAGGGGGGGAGGGGGAGACAGACCGTTCGGTGCCGCGCTGCCATAGGCTCTGAGGAGGCGTTGCGTCAGCAACCCACGTTGGGCACGGCGCACGCGATTGGCTGACGCGGGCCTTCCCGCTCCCCCCTCCACCAGAGCGGGCCCACGTCCCCCGCCGGCTCGGCGCTCGCGCCCCCCGCCCGCGCGGGGCTGGGCGGGGCCGGCGCTGGTTAGCTCCGGAGTGTGAAACCGCGTGTTAATGTAACCGGCGCGAGAGGCGCGGGCGGCGGCGGCGGCGAGAGCGGCGGCTGCAGGAGCAGCGGCGGCGGCGGCGGCGGCGGCGGGTACCCTGTGCCCCGCGTCCCCGAGGCAGCCGACTGCGCCACCCCCACCTTCGCACGGCCGGGCGGGACCCGCGCCACCAACCCGGACCTCCGGTGGCCCTCGGCGACTTAACCCCCGCCGCGAATACTCCGGACTCGCCCGCGGAGTTTGCCCGCCGGGGAGGGAGGCCGAGCGGTGGAGAGCACTCTTGGACTTTTCCCCACCATCTCTTGGATGTCGTTCCCCGGGTCGTGAGAGAACTTTGCAGTGGGCTGGAGCGCCCTTTGCGGAGAGGCGGACGAAGAGAAGGAAAGAAAGGGGGTCGACAGAGAGGCTCGGAGGAAAGGTCCGGAGCGGTCGCGCCGGCCGTGCAGGACGAGTGCGCGCGGGCCGCGGCGCCCGGATGCGCCCAGGGCTCGAGGAGCAGCGAGAGGCTGCGGGACTGCCCTCCGCGGAGTAGCCCAGGAGGGTTAGGAGGGTTTGTGCAACTGCGGAGAATACCGAGAGCCGGCCGCACTGGGCGTGCCAAGCCGCCTCCCGGCGCGCCCTCCTCACTTTCTCCGCCTCATCGTCATCCCGCGCTCCTCGGCTCGGATTAAGGCTGCGGAGCGCCGGGCGCGGAGCCTCTGCTGCGGCCGGGACCTCGCACCCCGCTGCCTCCAGGGAGCCCGCGGGTGCCTGGTTGTGGGCGCTGCCCGGACCCGCGGCGGTCAGCCCTGTACACCGTCACGTTTGTTTGTGTGGGGTTAGCCCGGAGCGCCGCGCCACCTGCACCTCGCCGGCGGCCGGCGCCGCGGGGAAAACCCGGAAAAGAGGCGGACCCGGAGAATAGCGAAGGAGAGCAGCCCGCCTGGATTTGTCTGCCCGGGACGGCTGCGGCGCACGCGGATCGCCGAGGGGAGCGCGGCGGGAGTCACCGCGCCCCCACCTCCCAGCACGGGCGGCCGAGGCCCGCGGATTGGAGCGTAGCCCTTGCGCCCTCTTCCCGAGTGCCGGCGGCGCCCCGCAGGTTTTTGGTGCAGCCGGGCCCGGGTTGCCCCGTGATGTGGCCCTGAGCGCGGGAGCCCGCACCAGCGGGATCAGGAGCGGCCCGGCGCCGAGTGGCCTGTACGCCCCGCCGAGCGCGCCTGCGTGCGTGGCCAGCGCGCTACCCGCTTTTGCCTGGCTTCCCGGCTTAATTTTCCTCGGCGAGATTAAAGTTGGAAATTGAGCGGAGAATTGAGTTGCCCGGGAACAGAGCCGCGGCCGCCGCCAGAGCGATGTTCCCGCAGAGCCGGCACCCGGTGAGGCGCGGCCGGGTGGCTGAATAGGGAGCAGGGTAGTGGGGGTGGGTGGGTGCTATTGCTTTGGGTGAGGAGGTGGGTGGCTGCTGCATTTTGGCGGAGACCCTGGCTTCCAGGGGTGCTAGGCTTGGGAGGTCCCGGGCCCTCCCCTCCTGTGGTGGGGAGTGGACTGAAACTCTCAATTTCCCCCCTTTGCTCTGGGCTCCCTCCTACTTGACGTCTAGACTGGGCGGGCGGGGCGCTCGGGGAGACTGGGGTTTCTCCTGCGGCCACATCCTCTCCCTTCCCCGAGGCGGGTAGGGCGCCCCCCCTTTGTTTTTCGTCTCGCCTATTTACATGTCAATGCGGCCCCCGTTCCGGCGCGCCTGGAGGTGGCCCCGGCGACACTGGAAACGAGGAGCGTAAGGGGGTTTTCTCCTCTGGTGCCCGGGGTCATTATCGCCCCGGTGAGGCAGAGGGCGGCGGTGTCGACGACAATCTGGCCAGGTCCTCCCCGTTCGCCGCCGGGGAGCCCCTGTCCCTTCAGCCAGGTGACCCGGGCGCGCTTACCGCGCGACCCGCCCTGGAGGCTGGAAGAGGCTCCAAGCCTCTTTAGAAGCTTCGGATCTGGGAGGGTCCACCTTCCCTCTCCCCAAAGTGAAGTGTAAACTCGAGTTTGGGGCTCTGTTTTCCGCCACTTCTAACTTTATTTTTTATGTCCCACCCACTCTTTCGTTCTCTGACTTCTCTATCCAACCGCCCTCATATCCGTCCCTCGGTCCCCCTCGCTGGTCGTCCCTAGACGCCGCACCAGGCTGCAGGCCAGCCCTTCAAGTTCACTATCCCGGAGTCCCTGGACCGGATTAAAGAGGAATTTCAGTTCCTGCAGGCGCAGTATCACAGGTGCGTGTCCGGCCGCGCCCGTTGAGCGGTTGCCCCGGCAGCTCCGTGCCCCTGGTGGTGGCGGCGGCTGTACTTAGTACTTGCGTCCAGGCGGTGGCGTGTGGAGTCGCAGTTAAGACCTGTCATTCACGTTGCCCCCTTTCCCGGCTCTTCCCGGGCCGCCTCTTCTCTTGTCTCCACCTCCTCCCATTGTTTCCCTTTTGCCCGTTTGCTTGTGTTCCAGGGAGCCTTTTTTCGTGTATTTAGGAGTTGCATGAGAACTGTCAATATTTGCACTTCATTTATTTATTTTGCAACAGGCTGAGCTGAAACCTTGGTTCAGTCGATGCCCCAGTTCAGGAGTACAGGTTCAGGGAGGCAAGGCGGGTGTTGAAATCACTGTTGGCCATACTAGAATTGAGTTCTTTGAGGCAAAGTCCATTATGGAGGGTAGATGCTTTCAGTTGTGCCCATCATTAGCGGTGGTGAGGGGGGGTGGGGTGGATGTGTGTAGGGGGAAGCCCACCTGCTTTGGCTTCATTCTGGATTGGTTTGGGTAGGACAGGGCTTGGAGTCACATTTATAGCCGTCTCAGCTTTAGCGTCTTCATGTAATGAGAGCTGCTTCAGAAAATTTATAAATGTAAACTATTTGTAAAGCACCCTGTCCATAGTGGACTTTCTAGAAATGTTAGTTTCTTCCCGTTTCTATTAAGTCTTAGCTGATTAGAGCGAAGAAATAACTGTGTAATGACAGTTTTTATTTTTTGTCACACTTGAAAAACACAGATGCTTGGGTGTGAATTTTCTTATTTTGCAGAGGCTTTGTGATTATTGGCCTTTTGTCTACTTGAAGATAATAATCTCTAGAGCTTGAAGCATACCTGCCTACACTATGTTTACCAAGCAGGGAAGACTTCAACGTACCTCATTGCAGAAGCTATGTAACATGTTTTGGCAGGGAATTAAAAAACAAAGGTTTTAAAAGGGACCAACAATTGTAGAAGTAACTTTACAGGTACAGTTTTCAAACCTAGAGACTATTTGAGTTGGCAGAGATGGCCTATGCCTGAGACTGAGGGTTGTGCAAAGGCCAGGTTTTGGTGAAGTCCACGGAAGCAAACTCTGATGCAGGGAAGCAAGTACGAGTGAACAGATGACCATGAGGAGAAATCAGTCTTCTGAGTAGATCAGAGGTCTTGACAGATTTTTTTCGTTCTTGGCATGAGACCAGGTCTGCACCAAGAAGAAAAAGAATAGTTGCAGAGTGGATACCTTGTACTGTTCTCCTTATTCCTTTTTTCCCTATTAAATGCAAGGACAAAGCTTTTGGGTGTTTACCTAGATAGTTTATGGTTTTTCCAAATTGGTCTGTGTTTTTACTTGAAGTGCAAATATGTGAGGCAGATGTTAAAACAAGTGACATAATGTTTACATTAAGTTGCCTGTTTTGTTTTCGTAGCCTTAAATTGGAATGTGAGAAACTGGCAAGTGAAAAGACAGAAATGCAGAGGCACTATGTGATGGTAGGTATCAAAGATTAGGCTTTTTTCCTTTTCACATAATATTAACAAATATGGGTTCTCGGCATTACGAAATGTGAGTTAATGAAATGCTTGGTTCTTTTTTCTTTTTTACAGTATTATGAAATGTCATATGGATTAAACATAGAAATGCATAAACAGGTAAGCTTTAGCAAAATCTCAAATTGAAATGCAAAGTAAGTCATGATTTTATTATACTGGCTTTGTCCTCAAGAGTGGGGGGGATTTGTATGCCATTTTTCAGCCTTGGTTTCCCTTCCTGCAAATTGGTGGCAGTATTCTGCAGCAGGAGCTGCTTCTTGACATTATAGAATGTTTAAGGTACTAGGTGAGAGGTACTTTGGAAGTGTAAACTAGCCTGTTTATAGGCAGGTAGGAATTGAGGCTCTGACTTGACTTTTCTGCCTGGATACATTTATTTTCCTCTTGAAAGATCTGTGTATCCTGTAGAGTTCTGAAGTTCATAATAGCTAATGTTTTTATGCTGATTTGGAAAGAAGTGTGAATCTCTGTGGGAAAGAAGGGTATTCGGGAGTGTCCTTATTCAGGTTAAACAAGGTATATGACTAACTATGGAGTTCTCCCTATGCTTTGGGGCTGCATAAAGCAACACTCAGGATCAGTGGCTTATTAGCAAACATTTTTTTGAAAAATGTCTCAGTTGATGCAGGTTTGGAGGTGAAAAAAGCATCCTTTTATGACCACAGCATATGTTGGGCGTTGCTTCAGTCCTAGTGGTTTTAAAAGCATGAAAAGATTAGTGACTGGAAAGCTCGAGCTATGACTATGAGTTTGCAAGTTCCCATAAAATTCACACTTATGGCTACTATAATGGTGTATAAAAAGAGTATTGAGCTGGAACAAGGCACTAAGGATCTCATAAGAGAAGAAAAGCTAAATGATTGCTCAGCCCAAAGGACCCTCGATTGAGTAGTCATTGTCTGCCAAAGAAAGCATTAATGGCAGGGTGTAAGTATTTCGGAGATATGCTGACATTCACTTTTTCATCAAGACTCTGGTACAATAAGTCTTTTAGAAATCGATTGCCTCTTAAAAAATTATCATCAGATGAAGTTGCACAGTTGGACACATTTCAAAGTGCAACAATACAATTCTTACTTGATGTATATGTGCTATTTCATCTCAAACCCTTGTTTCATTAAATTAAAGAGCATGGCTGACCGGCGGGGGCACGGTGGAGAAATTGATTAGTTCAGCCTTCAGATCTTCCTTATATTCAAAGACTTTCATTAAGCAAGTGTGTTTCAGAGTTGAATTCTGCTTTTGTAACTCTGCGCTCTTTGATTTTTAATTCATCATAGATTTCATAATGTTAATTTATCGTCAAGTACCTTAGATCTGTTCTCAGTTATGTGTTTGGAAGGAGATAGTTAAGTTCAGGGCCTTTCATTAACAATGTAATTGGGCCTTTAAAAGTGCTGATTTTATTCTGATTTGCAAAGTTGGTAGCCTAGTTTATGTTGGGTTTGTGCCTTTGTTTCTGTGTGCTTAAATGGCTAGTGCCTGATTGAGGCAATTGTAACTTGTTGATAGTAATTAAGCTAGAAGATATATGGTGATTTAAATTAATTACACAAATAGATTTGGTCAAGCAGTTCTAACCTGCCACTTTTTTTTTTTTTTTAACTTACCGTAAAGGCACATTTTTTTCCCCAACAAATATTCTGGAAGGGTAAGGGGAGATTGAGCTTTCTCTTAAACTCATGAACTCAGAGGATTTAATAACCTCACCGACTCCATACAAGGGAATGCCACCTCTGTGTGATGTGTGCTGGTGCTGGATTTATGGGGGGAGCTACAGGAGGTGTGAAATTCTTCTGGGTTCCTGTAGGTTGCTTGGTGGAGTGACCTCTTCTTTATCGCGTAGGAAGAAGGAAGAAGGAAGAAGGGGCGAGGAGGGTCGGGAACCCCATGGTGTGAAAATAGTTTTCTAATGAGTTTCTGTATTCCGTCGGGCATTTGTGGGTATATATCGTCTGTCTGTGAGCCAGTGTGCATTAATAATATGCTTAGTAATTTGAAAGATGTGAAAAGCTGAGAGACGCTGTGTTCTTCATAGTAGGATATTAAGCCCCCTGAAACTTAGTTTATATTGTAAATGCTGACAGACCCTTAACTAGAGTGGTATGCAGAACAGTGCTGTAATTCAGTTTAAAGTGGCCTTACATTTGAAAAACATGCTTCTGAATGTCACACATTAATAATAAGTTCTGAGGAGGCATTTGGTGCAGCTAGTAATCATAATTCTTATTAAAACTGGTGACGTCTGGCCCCCAGGGTGTAGCCAGGCTCAAATTGATGCTTTTTGCCGCCTGATCACCAGCATGGCCTAAGTGCTCATTATATTGTAGAGAGGGCCTTTGGAGCTCTCATTAGATTTGACAGGAATTCTCTCTAGGGGGAAACTGGGCATTAGCGAGACTCCTGACAGGCTGAAATTAGTCCTGCTTTATGGCTTATAACCAAATGCTAGCAAGGCATCATCAGGGGACAGAAAAAATTGTCATTTCTGACAACATCTTTGTTACTGAAAAAAAATGCAGTGATGGGGAAACTTTCCGTGGAGAGAGCTTTAATGTTGTTAAGATTTGTCTCCAGTGTGATGACCGCTCTCCTCCCCACCTTTCAGCGGCTTTGTTGGAGGAGTGAGTTTGAGAGGTTTCAGTGTCAAATCTCACCACCGATTTCTCCGTGTGGAAGTTTTAAAGTGGAAGCGCGTCCAAATCAAGAATGGTATAATTGTGGTTTCCTTACTTGGTTTGGTGCCCGCAGTCTGTGTTTATGTTGTGTCAACACTTCCTGATAAGCCTTCCCCTCACTTTCTCTGCTTCTATTTGTGGCTGGTTACCGAAAAGTCAATGAAATCAGGATGGTCATGGATATTTAAATCTTTAATCGTAGCATGAAGACAAAAATATTTTTCCTTTGAGCCTTTTATAGATTCCTGCCTGTCCTCTTTTCAGGTAGGTCGTGTAAACTCTAGATATCTCTATACAGAGAGGTGGAGACTCTTCATGAAAGATGGAGCCATTCTGATACCACCAGTGTTAGGGTACATGAAAAAGTAGCAGGTTAACGCGAGTCTAATTGTGTTTGAGGGCTGTGCCTAGTGTGTTTGGCAGTGTGATGTTTAAAGTTTTTTTTCTGTCATGTGGAGTGGTATTACCTCCTTTGATATTTTGGGGAATAAGATGCACTGTAAGTACTTATATAAGCCTGATTTATCCCACTTGTATACCTTTTCAGCACACTGATGAAGCCGTGCCGTAAGTTGTCATTGGTGGCGTGAATTTGTACAGCACTTAGTTTTCAAAAGCGATTTGCCTCATCCTGTGAAGTAGATTGGGTGGTAGGTGTTAGATTGGGTAGGTGTTTTGCTCTGCCTGCAACTTTGGGTGCGTGCTCAGAGTCTGGGACTTGTCAGGGCCAAGCATCTATTTAAGCTTGAGTTTGGCTCACTCGGTTCCCAATTCAGCGCTTCTTCCCTGTCTCCCTCCTCCCCCACTGCCACTGGAGCATGAGGCCAGTGGTGGAATCACCCTTGGGCCTGTGCTTAGCGACCCAAGTCTACCCCACTGCGTGCCTGTTTTCAGTGTTTGTCTGTTTTGATCAACTTCATCATTTGTGAGACACCTTGGGGTGAGCCTCATGTTCTAAAAATTAGGAAAATCGGCAGTACTGACTGGTCTGTGGGGACCACAGCTGTGGGTAGGTAGGAAGTTGTAACCAACTGAGCAGTACTGTCCGCAGGTTAAAATGAGTCGAAGAACCAAAGAAAATTTGAAACGTGTTATCGGGGCTCTGGTTGAGCCCCAGTGACGCAGTGAGTTTGATCATTTACTTTGCCTCTCTGTGCCTGTGTTCTTCTGAAGGCAGGCAGGGAGTGCTTAGGGCTCTCCAGGGTGGTGGAAGAATTTAAAAATAAATGAAAGGACTAGCTCTGAAAGGAAAAGTATTCTGCAATCCTGATGGTGGGGTGGGGAAGGAGAGGAGAAAGAGGAAAAAAAAAACCAGACGAGAGCTGAACATTTCCAAACTCTGTGTGATAGTTCAGCAAGCACAGTGTCTCAGACCATATAAATTTTGGAGTGAAACTGCTTTCACAGTTTTGATGTGTGCTTTAAAGTTTCTCTTTAGAAAGAAATGGTTCTTTAGTAGTGTTTTAAAAGTGTTAAGGTGGAACGGTTAGGGATTCACCTGTGGGTTAATTCCTTAGATGGGACTCTTACTATTTGTACGTTTTACCTTTCTTTCTGTTTTTTAAACCATTGGGTTTTCAGTCTGCAGTTTCTCATTTTGAGATTTTTTTTTTTTTTAAGTCAGTATCTCAGAATGGAACTGACCAGCTGGCGTATAGGAACTTAGAGTTAAGCCCCACCTTGTAATACAAAGAAGGTAGCTGTCTTCAAGGTTGGAGTGGTTCCCCACTTGATTTCATTAGCCAGGCCTGTCCTTTACAAGTAGAAGTTAAGAGATAAAGCTCCCTGTGTTTAGAACCTAGATTCCGAGGTGCAAGATTAGCCTTTGTTTTTTATTGGCAAGCGGGGCGGATTCTTCACTCCTTAAGCAGCACCCTCCTGACCCCTTCCACAGCTGGGCTAGTTGCAGATTTCTGTCCAGGGCCTGGCCTAGGGTGAGGTGAGTGAGGCCTTTGCCTCCGGCACAGAGTTGAAAGGAGGTGTCAAAAAGTTTAGCACTCAAGGTGAACAGTATTTTTAAAATTCAAAATTAAAACCAAAAAACCCATGAGGAACAAAATGTCAGCATTTTATGTAAGGACAGGATGTGATAGGGTCGGGTGAGGCCAGGGAGGCACGTGTTGGGTCAGAGAACCTCCCTCACCTCCCCTTTGTTCTGCCATCTCCAGAGGGCTGGGCTGAGGCCCGAATGTCCCGCTGATCTCTGGGATCTACCTTGGTGTAAGATAGAGTGGGTTAAGGTCACTTATTTAGGGATTTCAGTTGGTGACTGGGTGAGTCATTAACAAGGTGCCTGGCCCTGGTTTCCGCCCGCTCTGTAAAAAGGGTTAGACTAGGCAGGCCCTAAAGTAGGGCTCCTCTCACCAGAGGGGACTCATTCCTCCAGAGGCATGAGTCCCCGCCAGGCTTCGGAACCCAGCACCTTGTGTGTGTCAGTTAAGGAGAGTCTGCCCAGGGGGCTTCAGATGTTCCTCCAAACAGTGTTTATTAAGAAACACAGAAAGGAAAATCTGTTCCTTTAGCAAGTATTTAAATAAATCATGTTGTATGGTAGTTACCCTAAAGATATATTCAGTTACTGGCTCCTGGAACCATTTTGAGTTTCGCTAGATCTAAGTCTTCAGCTTTTCTATTATTAAACTTCTGTGGTCTCTAGAAGTGGATTAAACTAAGAAACTGACTGGACTCTCATTGAGGTTTGATTGCCTCAGTCATGTCCCGTGCCCCCCCGCTACCCTTCCTATCCATGGTGCTTACTGTTGCTTCAGGTTTTTAAAAATTGAAATTCTCAGGACTAGTACTTTTAATGAGGAATATTTGGTGTAATGGTTTTTAATTAAACTTTAGAGAGCTGTTTTGGGAAGTTGGCTTACTGGACAAGATTAGGCATTTATAGCTTCAGCATAGTGTTTGCTGATGGGATCGGTGAGTTCTGTAGTGAGAAGTGTGCCGTAGGATTGTTCCATGAACGTGGCTTTGATGTTTGAAGTAGAGTCTGTGTTTGTGGGGGGGTGTGGGTGTAGGCGTGGGCCTTCAGGTGTGGGAGAGATTTTCTAATTTTTTTCTGAGGCATGGTTTGATCAGAAAAATGAAAAAAGATTACCAAAATTTTAACATAAGTTAAGAGATTCATATGTTACCATTCACTTGGTTAAAGAAAAAATGGTCTCTAAAATTGTTTGAAAAACCACCATGATTACAGAACTGCTCAGTTTATAGAGCACCCAGTCACCATAACACTTTTTGTGAAACTCCAAGAAACGTTGACAGAAAGTTTTAACCTGTGATTTCACACAAGTCTGTATTTCATTATTTTGCATTTCAATTTTTAGTAACTACTAAGTTTTTAATTCTGTTTGTCTGCTTTGAAGCAACATACAGTCATAACCATGAGAACATCGTTTACCCCCCTTCCCCAGCATGTTTTCATACTAAGTATAACAAACACATTTTTTTAGTTTTTCTAGTAGTATTATTTGCTACTTAGTCATCTTTGACCACAAAATATGTTCGCGAGAAAAGGGTAGTGTGAAGCTTATTTTGGGTATAAGGAAAAAATAAGCTAGAAGAATTCTGTGCGTTGAATCAATTTTTTCATCTGCCGAATAGAGAAAAACTACTATTAAGTGTGGTAGGTGTACATTGCTGTGCACGCCGGAAGGGTAGTGCACCTATTTCCAATAGATACTCATTAGATAATCATTATTCACTTGATAAAGCAGAATCAGTTGTCTTTGAGAATGTAGGTACATTTGAACTTGTGTGTCCAACTCATGCAGTTTGTTAAACCGCTGAAATACATGTGGTACTAGACCGGGTTCTTTGTTTTGGTTTGTTTTGTTTTGTTTTGGCTGCACCGCACAGCTTACAGAATCTTAGTTCCCCAGCCAGGGATTGAACCCATGCCCTCAGCAGTGAAAGTGTGGAGCCCTAACCACTGGACAGCCAGGGAATTCACTGGACTGGGTTTGATATTAGTGTCATTGCTGATCTAACTAGCTTATTAATCTGCGGTATTTTGTGCAGCCTGTCAGTAAAAAGTTTAAAAACATATCCCCAGACTTGTTTACTTATAATTTATAAGTTCTATAAATATGTTACTGTACTGGTATGTTGTATACATGTATAATACATGGAAATTTTAAATGAAGGGGTTAAAATCAAAGTTCTTATATTCTCAGTGCTCCCTATTGGCTTGTCCAGAGTGGCCCCTGGGACACTCCCACTCCACGGTCAAGACCAGTAGCCCACATTTTAAACAGCCTTGGAACGCTCGCCCTGGAAGGGAACACCTTTAAGGTGGTGAATGCAGAATTCCTTTAGGGGCATGGGTCTTTTGGCCTCCTAGGTATGCCTGTTTATTTCTGATTTTGACTTCCCACTCCGGTAATTGCCTCTTTGCCCATCACTCACAGCCTTGTGTATCTGCCTCTGGTTATTGTCTCTGCCAGTCTTACTTGGTTACCTCTGTCCTCTTCCCCCCAGGCCCTTTAATCCAGCCAGATGGGTCCCTCCTTCATACCTAAAATACGTTTTGTGTTTTTCTGTTTTCCTAAAAGTCCAGGCTATTTTGTCAAACTTCACATGGCCTCCTTCAGTATCCTTCAAGGTCTAGTTCAAATACCAACGCTGCCTGTTTACTTCAAGGTCTTCCATGGCTGCTCCAACAGGAGGCTGTCACATCGCTTATTGTTGCTCTGACTTTTGTAGTATTGTTTTTTCATGTGCCTTTTTCTGTTATTCCAGCTGTGTTGCAGTCTGCTTGAGGCTTGAATTTGAGACTTGCATCTTCCCTTCCCAGTGAGTTCGAGTAGGCATTTAAGTAGCATTTAATGTGCCCCTTAGGTAGAGCGGTAGTTGTCACTGTTTTGGATCCTGAACCCGTACGAAAATCAGGTGAAAGCTGCTTGGCAAAAAAAAAAGTACACCTTTTAATACACAAGATAGCTTTGCCCAACAATTTTGGCTGTTTGTGGACATCTTAAGATCTTTCAGCAAGTCCTTGGAATCCAGATTAAAAACTTGGATCTGCAGTACCAGTGTGGCTCCTTATGCTAAAATTAAGAAGGAAATGTTTGGTTTCACTAGATGTTTTATCGGATTACAGTTCTAATCTCATCCAGGCACTTTTGCTCAGTTGTTTTTCTTTTGGAAAAGTGATTTATAGTCAAATATCCGCTGAGGCTTCTTAATGGGGAGTTTAATTATGGTAATATATTTGGGTTTGTAGTAAAAAAAAAAAAAAAGAGAGAGAGAGAGAGAAAACAAAAGTAGCATGTTTCTGAGGCCTGGGTTTCCTTGTGAATTGAATGTGTGCACGCATCACCGCCCTGGGAACCACTGCTCATCTCCTAAGGGTGACCACAGCCACTAATAGAGCTGTGGATAAGTTGCATTACACGCTTCTCCAAGGCATTAGACTTGACTTGGTCACCAGGTTTCTTAATAATAATGATTATACCCACTGATTATTTACTTAAAAGTCTTTACAGAGTCCCTCCCCCCGCCCCAAACACTTTTGTTATGAAGAATTTCAACTATACAGAAAAGGAGAGAGAGTACAGTGAACACCCTGTATTATACCCACCTATTTGATACCAGGAGTCTATAAGGTAACGTTTTTTGTAACATCTGCCTGTCACGTATCTTGCATATAGCTTTTGCCCTCCCCTCACCCGAAAGATAAATAGATAATTCAAGCCTTTCTTTAGCAGCCAGCTCCATTTGAGACTGATGCACATGAAAGTGGGAGTTCCTCAGGTACACTTGAAGAATTCCATCTGAACAGGTGTTTATAGCATATTATAACATTTTCCTTGTTAACTTGCCTTTTCGTTCTTGGCGTGGTTGTATTAGATGATGCACCATTATGTGGTGTCAGGGTGGTTGCTTTTCAGCTGTCACCTGAATGCAGAGGTTTGTACTTAAACAGAAAAGCCAGATTCCCCTTCCCAAGCCCTTGTACCTTTTGGCCTTTGATGACGCCCCTTTAAGATGTGATCAGCATATTCACTGGGGAAACAGCTTTAGTGTTTATAGGTGGGAAACCAGGAAGTGATTGTGCAAAAGGACTCTGATTTTGAACTCTGTGTGGATGGAAGCTGTCCTGGTGGAGAATTTAGGTTGGCCTCAGAGGCCGTGGGTGGAATAGGGGTGTGAAGTACCAGAAAACAAAACCTCTTTGAGGACCCCAGCATGTGGAGGAGGCTCTCCAAGGCTAGGGCCTCCAGGAGCGCAGCCTTTGTCTGTCCTTGGCGCCCTCTTGATGCCTTGAGTAAACAGTCGGGCAGAGCCTCTTACAAGTAAGGTGACCGGCCAGTGTATTGACACGCACAGACACAATAGAAAACTGCATTAGGAGGCGAGCCATTGGGATTTGCAGTAAATATATTACAGAACACAAGTGACTTGCCGATACTGCTTGTTTAGCAGTTTGCAAGGGCAATGGCAGTATGGATTTTTGAATTAGAAGGGAAGGGCTGTTCTTTCTCTGTGCAGGAACATCTAGTTGATGGCTGGGGAGAAAATTGATTTAGAGAACAAAATGCAGCCGCCTTTATTTGTGCCACTTGAAAGGCTTCTATGGATTAGCGAGTGAAAATAAAAAGGTCGCTCTCAGTTTAGGAAAGGGGGTCTTAACATTGATCTGCATCTTGGTCTGGTATGGACAGAATAATGGATGGGCCACCGGGATGGAGGAAGGGTGTCCAGTGCCCGCGCAGCCTACAGCTACAGGTGCCCGCTCGGTTCTCAGACAGTTGTCTATTTCAGCAGTTTGGCTTTCAAAAGTCAGCTTCCTGGGTTTATTGTAGAGTAAGCTTATTTGGGACATTAGAGTAAGTAGTCATAGCTCCATCCATTGAGCTCCTTGTGCCCTAGGAACTGTACTGTAGGAGCTCTCTGTAAATCCCTCCAGTCTCCCTTGGATACTAATTATTCCTCCTTACAAAGAAAGAACAGGCTAGAACGGGGGTCCATTAGCCGTCCGAGGTCTGTTAGGATCCGGGCCGCACAGCAGCAGGTGAGTGGCGGGGGAGCAAGCGAAGCAAAGCTTCATCTGCCACTCCCCGTCGCTCGCACTATCACCTGAATCATCCCGCCCGCCCCCCAGTCTGTGAAAAATTGTCTTCCACAGTAGCAGTCCCTGGTGCCAAAAAGGTTGGGGACCGCTGGGCTAGAAGGTTAGGGGATGACAGTAGCACCTATTGGATAGGGTAGTTATCAGGATTGAGTGAGTTTCTGTGTGCAGGAGTCTGGCACTTGGGCACTCTCAGGACAGCTGTTCTCAAAATCTGTTACCTAAATCTATTATTGTCCCTTTAAAACTGTACCCTGCCCTTGGAATTCTAGGCCATGATTCCATCTTGTTTTTCCAAGCCCAGTTTCCTTCCTTCCTGCATCTGAACTGTTCACTTTTCATTATTTCTCCTCAATTACAAAGTTTTTTTATTCTCAGATCAGAAGCATTTATCTCTAAGCTCCAAAGGAGACTTCTTTTTAGGTTCCTATTGGCAATCTCTGTTGTCTAAAGAATCCAGAGGAATTAAGATGCCTTATTTAAGCCAAACAGCAAAATGTACCCTTGGAAGGCAACAGCCTTAAGTTAATACGACTACCAGTGAGAATAGCCTTGTGTTGAGTTTTTTCATTTAAGGGGATGGATGAACAACAAAGAGGATTTGGTTCATTTTATTGAAGTGAGTTTTGGCAAAATAAAGGCTGGGAGGTGCGTTTCTGATTTTTTTATTTTTAATGAAATGTGGAAAATCCAAGTTTGAATTTGAAGAGAGTTTTGTCATCTTGGGAAAAAAGGTGTGTGTGTGTGTGTGTGTGTGTGTGTGTGTGTGTATGTGTGTGTGAATTACATGACCGAGTTGTTGCTTTGTTGGAGAAAAAAAAATTGTGCGCCTTGATGATGTATACATATGTATAGTTTTATTTTGGCTATGAAAACTTGTGAAGTGCGTGCAGAAGTTTGAGTAGATAATTGTATTGCAGTATTCTCCAGGTACTACGTGGGCTTGAGATTTCTGTGGACTGTCAATTCACAGCTGCTGCTTATGTGCTAATATTTGAGGAAGCAGGGAAAACACAGGAGGGAGAAAAGCCAGGGCCATTGGGATTAGACAGACTGGGAGTTTAGGCTGTTGACTCTTATTGCCAAGCATGATGCAGTAGCAACTTTTTGTAAGTATTTGGGATAAAAGAGGACACAGTCGACAATACCTGCCAATACCTGCTCTCACACTTGCTTGAAAGCTCGGCTGCCTGCTGACATCGGTGTGCTGAGAAGCTCCACGTTGCGTCTGTTTGTGTTTAGCTTGAGTCCTGAAGTCCTCTGAGTGTCTGTACGGGAAGCACGAGGTTCTTGACAACCCCTTCGGCCTGCCAGTTGGCCTGGGTTCCAGAGCCTTTTCCTTTTGTAACCCGGCTGGCTCTCTTACAGTGCCTGGGCCCTGAGCTCCCGTGGAGCAAATCTCTTTGCACAGCTACTGAGGAGATTGGAATTGGACCACTGAAATGTGTCCAACTTCTGTACTTTTTAGCTGACCAAAGGCCAAAATCATACCACTAACTCAAGAGCGGAACTGCTGACTTTGAAATCTTATAAGAAATCTGTATTTCATAATTGACTGCCCTGGATGCTGTGATACTCATGAATTAAATGAAATAATAAGGGGGTGTCACATTTCAACTGTGGATTTCTCTAAGGGTGCAGAGATTTTTGAACTGGTTGCTAAATCTGTGTTCATTCTTATTTCTTACAATGTATCAGATGTAGCTTTACCCACCTAAAAGAGCCCCAGGCAAATCAGTGTTGGTGTACTACTGTCATCTTGTGCAGCCATTGTTTTGCTCATGATTTTATCATAAGGGCAAATAACCCCAAAATGCTGTGGTTTTTATTTTATTATTATTTTTTCTGATTAGCATGCAGAATTATTCTTGTCAGTTTCCCTCAAAGTACTGAAATTGATCAAGGTTTATATGGAATGAGCACCAATTGTTCCTTCTCAAATTAAAATAGTATAAAAGGGGGCTTTTGAGTAGAGTTTGCACAGTGAGAATATTGGTATTGACACCACTTATACTTTGGAGTAGAGTTTGAAGACCAGATTCTACTGTGTGTTGCATACTGGTTGATATGGCTGTAAAGAGGAGATGAATGTGGCTACTTTTCCAAGTCTATTACTCAGGAGGACTGTAAATTTGATTGGCTGTTACAATTCTAGCAGAATCATTCGATTTGAGAGCAATAGAAAGATAAGATATCCAATTACCCAAATGATTTGCAGGGTTAGCCAACGTTGTCATGGAGACACGAGTTGGAACAAATTAAATTTTAAGCAATAAAATAATCTTAAAGCCCGTCTGGGAACAAGAAAATTTGGCAGTGGCACTTACCTGAATTGAATCTTAGCTTGACACGATGTTGTTTGACATTGATATACTGTGGGGGCCTCAACTTATATATGGTGCAGCCATTACCTTCAAAAAAGGAGCTTGGCCTCACCGGTAAAGGGGAGTATTAGTGTAAGGTTAGGATATTAACATTTATTCCACGGCTTAAATGATAATTGGGCTCTGGGTTCCCAGGAATATTTTGTATTTAAGGATTGAAATGCCTTAATAAGGATTAAGCAGCATTAATTGGACACTTGGAAAAAAAGACTTATTTTGCAGCAGCGCAGTTTTTGGAACTGCTGTTCCCCTTTGTGTGTGTGTTAGCAGACGTAATAGAAATCGTGTGGATGTCTTTTGGTGGGGGGGTGGAGGTGTAAGCATGCATATATTTGCATGTACAAATAAGGAGATTTCTGGCACATGCCCCAGCTCTGCAGATGATTCTCCGTATTCGTTAAAATTTCTGCTTTGCAGTACTGCTTGCAGACTGGAAAATTACTTTCCAAACTTGAGCTGATGACCTAAAACCTGAGTAAGTGTCAGTCTGGGGCTTAGAAGGTTATTTCCCCTTATTAATGTATTGTTTAACTGGTTCCTGGCTTGTGCTGCGGATTTGAAAACAGCCGAGTAGCCCAGAAGGAGGGAGGCTTTTTATCCACATGTCTATTAGACAGATGGAGATGGAAATTGGTCTGAGGTCAAGCCATTTGCAGCGTTCTCACAGCCTTCGATTTTCCTCTCATCCTCACCGCAGATCATCTCAAATGATTCAGTAATGACCAAAAGTGCAACATTGACCTTTATTCCTGGTGGATTACTGTGTTTCACAGTCCAAATGGCAGGAAGTCTATTCTGTTCTTCCAGAAGGAGGTCGACATTATTGAGCCAGCCCAGCCCTGTGGGAACCACACGAGTGCAGACCAGTGTAACACAATACGTGGGTTAAATTTGGTTTCTTGTGCTCTGGGAAACAAGAATTGACATGTCCTGAACCCACATAATTAATGGGAGAATATCTAGGATGCTTTCTAAAAACACACACAAGCACAGAAATTGATTTGTCCACTTGTAAAATAACTGATGAGTGATAGGAGTGATAACTTCTGGTGGCCCCTGGTTTAGAAATTGTTCTCACTTCCGTGACCCAATGTTCTTTTTTAAAATTTATTTATTTATAAATTCTTTTATTTTTGGCTGCGTTGGGTCTTCGTTGCTGCACGCGGGCTTTCTCTAGTTGCGGCGAGCAGGGGTTACTCTTCGTTGCAGTGCGCGGGCTTCTCGTTGCGGTGGCTTCTCTTGTTGCGGAGCACGGGTGCTAGGCACGCGGGCTTCAGTAGTTGTGGCTCGCGGGCTCTAGAGCACAGTCTCAGTAGTTGTGGCGCACGGGCCCAGTTACTCCGTGGCATGTGGGATCTTCCTGGACCAGGGCTTGAACCTGTATCCCCTGCATTGGCAGGAAGACTTTTAACCGCTGTGCCACCAGGAAAGCCTGACCCAGTGTTCTTTTATCCCTTCTTGTTTAATGCTTCCCCAGTAAATCTTAGACAACACGTTATAACACTGTATCATTTAAAAATTACAAGTTGAGGGACTTCCCTTGTGGTGCAGTGGTTAAGAATCCGCCTGCCAATGCAGAGGACATGGGTTCAATCCCTGGTCCAGGAAGATCCCACATGCCACGGAGCAACTAAGCCTATGAGCCACAACTGCTGAGCCCACGTGCCGCAGCTACTGAAGCCCATGCACCTAGAGCCCGTGCTCCACAACAAGAGAAGCCACCTCAGTGAGAAGCCCGTACACCACAAAAAAGAGTAGCCCCCGCTCACCGCAACTAGAGAAAAACCTGTGCGCAGCAACGAAGACTCAATGCAGCCAAAAATAAATAAATAAAATACAAAAATTAAAAAAAAAATTACAAGTTGATATGATTGGTCGTAAGGGGGTTTTTCTTTATATACTTTTCATTATGTATACTCCTGGTCAATCCAAGTGACCCTGAGTAAATTATCCTCATAGAGCACACTTTGTTTTCCTGAACTTAGCTTGATTGTTATCTTGGAGAAATGATGATTATTTTTCTCTTGCTTAGATTTCTCTGTGGATTGTATTGTGTTGTGATGATCAGTTTATTTTGTTTTTTTAAGAGTTAATTTGTGGGGACTTCCCTGGTGATCCAGGGGTTAAGACTCCATGCTTCCAATGCAGGGGTGCAGGTTGGATCCCTGGTCAGGGAACTAAGGTCCAGCATGCCATACGGGGCGACCAAAGGAAAAAAAAAAAAAAAGAATTAATTTGTATTTAAAATATTTCTCCTTGCCTCCACCTGCATAGCTGGCTGAGTTAATATTCTGTGACTTTTGAATGCATTCATGAAGTCTGTTGTCTAGTATCCTTGTACTTACCATCTTGTAAATACTTAAAACTTTTCCAAAAGGGTATGCTTTGAAAATTTTCTCCAGCCTCCCAGATTCCATTTCAGTTATGATCCTAAGGTGTTTTTTAAAGAAGATGTTGGGGGTAGGAGTTTATTAATTAATTTATTTATTTTTGCGGTGTTGGGTCTTCGTTTCTGTGCGTGGGCTTTCTCTAGTTGTGGCAAGCGGGGGCCACTCTTAATCGCGGTGTGCGGGCCTCTCACCCTCGCGGCCTCTCTTGTTGCGGAGCACAGGCTCCAGACACGCAGGCTCAGTAGTTGTGGTTCACGGGCCTAGCTGCTCTGAGGCATGTGGGATCCTCCCAGACCAGGGCTCAAACCCGTGTCCCCTGCGTTAGCAGGCAGATTCTCAACCACTGCACCACCAGGGAAGCCCCCTAAGGTGTTTTTGAGAAAAAAATTTTTTTTTTCACTGTTGACTTCGCTGCGCACAAGTTCTGTCTCTGCCTCAGTGGCTGCCAGCCTTCGATGCCCCTCTGGCGCTTGCTGGGTTCAGCAGAGCACTGTTCTTGAGGCAGAGGCCGATTCCCAGTTTGCAGTAGAGCCCCCTCCCTTCAAATTCATCTTCTGGCCACGCTGGGGGGTAAATTGCATTCTGGAGCTTCGCAGGTTTCTTGGCACATGGTGTTGATTGAAAAGAGAACCCCAGGTTTCCACTTGGAATGCCAGGAACCTTGCCTTCCTTCCCAAAGGACCACCTCTCCAGCAGCTCAGCCTGTGAGGAAGAAGGCCCAGGGATGGGGCTTCCCAACTGAGACTGAGTTTGGGACTCAGATGGCCTTAGCAACGCATGCAGACACACACGTCTGTCTAACTTGGGGCCGTTCTGCTGCCATGCCACACGGCTTTGATGGCATAGGCCTCTTGACGGAGTAGCTGCTTTCCCTACGAAGTTGCTCTGGAAGAAGAGTGGCAGCCGTCCTTCGTGTGTGTGGGTCATTCAGCTGTAGCACGTTTTTAAAATTAGGGAACCACGGTCCCATGGTCACCTAAGGCAGGAAATTCCTTTCCCACTCTCTAGATTGGCTAGAGATTCCAACCTGTTAGGGAAACATTCACACCAAACTGCTTATTCAGTGATTTCCAAACAAGATGTGGGGAAGGGGATGACGAGAAGTGCTAAAGCTAATGATAAATTGTGCTTTATAGTTGTGGGCACTGGGTGTTGGCTTTGTCATGATGGAAGTCAGGGACATAGTGACACAGACCCTTGGAAGTCAGTACCAACCAAAGACGGGTTACACAGGCCTAAAAGATTGCCATGATGAAAAGGAAAGGGTTTAAGTGTTATTGCGAGGAAAATAACATTCCAAGTTCTGAATAAAGACCATTCTCATAAACCTGGTTTTCCGAGGCGACTTGGTTTTTGCATATTCCCGTGCAGTCTTTGTCTTTACATAGGCATATTTTATTTTCGTAATTGTAATTTTAGCCTTCATGCCATGATGATGTAGCTGGCTCTTCCTCCCACTGATCTTCCTGCTACTGTATGATATTATCTAATTTCTCATGAGCTCCCTAATGACTAAGACCTGTGAAGAAGGTGAAAGGTGTAGGCTTGCTCTCTTTCCATTCCCAGAACAATAGGTGGTGACTTCACGGTAGCGTTCCGTGATTCACCCCGTGGCGTTTGTCTTGAAACCCTTCTTGTGGTGCACAAGAGTGCATTTTCCTTTGACACCACCGAACGCTGTCTTTTTCCATCATGGGACAAGTCATTACAATTTCCTGTGAACAGCACTTTCTGAACTCCATAACAAGGTTTCTGAATGATGGAAATGTGCTGTTCAGGCACTGAAACAGCTGCGATGCTTTTGTCAAGGATGCATCTTTACCAGAATGACAAAGTGAAGCCCAAATGCACTGCTTGGCAACAGTTGGGTCAAAACATTTAAGTCATTAATTAGAAGGAACTGAAGGGGGAAGAATTTACACAAATACACAGCGTTGCAGACTCAACTTCATCATGGAAAATGCAACTGAATTCTTAAAAAAAAGAGGGCAGCCCTCAAGTGGAGCCTGCCAAGCTTGTCATTTGCAAATAAATCA
This sequence comes from Orcinus orca, assembly GCF_937001465.1. Classification (NCBI taxonomy): domain Eukaryota; kingdom Metazoa; phylum Chordata; class Mammalia; order Artiodactyla; family Delphinidae; genus Orcinus; species Orcinus orca. Next base: position 81,925,067 of record NC_064564.1, on the reverse strand, counting down.
GAAGACCGTCATTGCAGGAAGGAGGACCAGTGAATAGAGTTGCTTTGTTATTCTTTGATGGGCCCCACACTCAAGCCTGCTATTAAAAATGAATGCATTCAAGAGGCTCTGCATTAAGAACATAAACAATTAAGGGCACTTGAGTTGCTCTGCTGAGAGCTGCTGCGAAGATCCCAGAGCTTTGTCTGGAGATGCGAGCCCTTGCAATCTGCCTCTCGAGGAGCCGGAGTACAGGAGCAATTAGTGTTGCTATCTCGCCTCGGCAGCCTTCAGCAGGTTATTCTTTCCCTTTATTTTAACCCCTTCTTGTTTGGAGAGAAGCTGTGAGTGTGAAAGGTGAGCAGTGAAAGGAGAGAGTCTGTGCCCCTTTGGAAAGGGCTGGGGTTTAGAATGCTTGCTTGCAGGAGCTGCCAAATGAGGGGGGAGACGGAACATAAAAGTTAGGATCTGCCCATAATTGGCGACTTGTGTTCTGATTAATTGAGCCACTGATGGGGTTCTGTCATCTGGTACTCTTTGTTTTGCTTTAATCATCAGGTTGAAGAAGGGGCAAGATTACATTGCCACAGGTGGACTCATTTGAATGAATATTGTTTGAGGTTTCCCACAGTAGTCAGATGGGTTCCTCCAGCCCCAGTTTGTGTTCTTGCCTTGGTTTTGTTTTGTAAAAATGTGTGGAGGTACATGTAAAAGTATGAGATTAGAACACTCCCTAACACCATACACAAAAATAAGCTCAAAATGGATTAAAGACATAAATGTAAGGCCAGAAACTATGAAACTCTTAGAGGAAAACATAGGCAGAACACTCTAGGACGTAAATCACAGCAAGATCCTTTTTGACCCACCTCCTAAAGAAATGGAAATAAAACCAAAAATAAACGAATGGGACCTAATGAAACTTAAAAGCTTTTGCACAGCAAAGGAAACCATAAAGAAGACCAAAAGACAACCCTCAGAATGGGAGAAAATATTTGCAAATGAAGCAACTGACAAAGGATTAATTTCCAAAATTTACATGCAGCTCGATAACAAAAAAACAAACAACCCAATCCAAAAATGGGCAGAAGACCTAAATAGACATTTCTCCAAAGAAGATATACAGATTGCCAACAAACACATGAAAGAATGCTCAACATCCTTAATCATTAGAGAAATGCAAATCAAAACTACAATGAGATACCATCTCACACCAGTCAGAATGGCCATCATCAAAAAATCTAGAAACAGTAAATGCTGGAGAGGGTGTGGAGAAAAGGGAACACTCTTGCACTGCTGGTGGGAATGTGAATTGGTACAGCCACTATGGAGGTTCCTTAAAAAACTATAAATAGAACTACCATATGACCCAGCAATCCCACTACTGGGCATATCCCCTGAGAAAACTATAATTCCAAAAGAGTCATGTACCAAAATGTTCATTGCAGCTCTATTGACAATAGCCAGGAGATGGAAGCAACCTAAGTGCCCATCATCGGATGAATGGATAAAGAAGATGTGGCACATATATACAATGGAATATTACTCAGCCATAAAAAGAAACGAAATTGAGTTATTTGTAGTGAGGTGGATGGACCTAGAGTCTGTCATACAGAGTGAAGTAAGTCAGAAAGAGAAAGACAAATACCATATGCTAACACATATATATGGAATCTAAGAAAAAAATGTCATAAAGAACCTAGGGGTAAGATGGGAATAAAGATACAGACCTACTAGAGAATGGACTTGAGGATATGGGGAGGGGGAAGGGTAAGCTGGGACAAAGTGAGAGAGTGGCATGGACATATATACACTACCAAACGTAAAATAGATAGCTAGTGGGAAGCAGCCGCATAGCACAGGGAGATCAGCTCGGTGCTTGGTGACCAGCTAGAGGGGTGGGATAGGGAGGGTGGGAGGGAGGGAGACGCAAGAGGGAAGATATATGGGAACATATGTATATGTATAACTGATTCATCACTTTGTTATAAAGCAGAAACTAACACCATTGTAAAGCAATTATACTCCAATAAAGATGTTAAAAAAATAAAAAAAGGGCTTCCCTGGTGGCGCAGTGGTTGAGAGTCTGCCTGCCGATGCAGGGGACACGGTTTCGTGCCCCGGTCCGGAAGATCCCACATGCGTGGAGCGGCTGGGCCCATGAACCATGGCCGCTGAGCCTGCGCGTCCGGAGCCTGTGCTCCGCAACGGGAGATGCCACAACAGTGAGAGGCCCGCGTACTGCAAAAAAACAAAACAAAAAGAAGTGTGGAGAAAGGCAGTCATCTCTCACTGTGGCAAGGCTTTGGAGAAAGGCAGGCCTGACCTCCCCTCCTGTTTCTGACCTAGGTGAGTTATTTTAACCTTCCGGTCCAGTCTCCAAGGGCACCTACGCTGACTGACGCTTAGACCCTGGATGTAATTGGAGCTGGTGTGTACTAAGTAGTAGATGCTGCCGCTGTCATGGTTATTCATTGGCACTGTTCTCAAAGTGTGGTCCCTAGTCCAACAAGCTGCAGAGCACCTGGGGCCTTGTTAGAAATACAGATGCTTGGGCCCCAGACCTCCTGGCTGAGAAACTCTAGGCGTGGGCCCAGCTGTCTATGTTTTACCAAGCCTTTCAGGTGATCCTGATGCATTCTTATGTTTGAAAACCGCCGATAACCTCATAACCATTATGTCATCAGCTTAGAGACCCCAAGTCCTTTTCATTTGGATTTCCCCCAAATTGTGGTTAGTCATTTATCGACGTCATTATATTTTAAACAGAGCTACTCTGATGCATTAGAACTTCAGATAAAATTCGCTTTTCATGAGTGTGCTGGTGAAGCATGGTGCTAGGCTGGGAGATGGTCTGGTGACTCGCCAGTGTTCTGAAGGAGGTCTCTAGGCCAAGAAGCCTTTCCCCCTCCTGTAAAGGGGTGGGGGGAGTGTTGGAAGTTTATTTGCAGAGTTTTGCGTATATCATTTTGGGTGTGCAGTTTTAGTCAAACACCTTGAATTTTCTTTAGGCACATCAGCTGTCATCTTCAGGAAATAGAGATGTAGTTGAGGATGTGTTTTTGTGGATTTTGCTTTATTGGTGGGCCAGGTTGTCTGATGTTAGGCCTGAGGCACTAATTCTCTTTGCCTGCGAAGGGGAGGACAAAAGTGCAGTTCGGCTGCTACTTGTTTATTTAAGGTTTGCAATTTATAACTGTGGCTCCTTGTGAAATGCCTACTTTGCCTTGCACTGTACTTCTGCCAAAGACAGCAGGAGTACAGTGACCCTGTCAGTGACAGACTGGGGCCACTTGTTGTAGTACCGTTGTTGGCTGAGCGATGACATGGCCTTGGCCTTGTACTGCTGTGGTCCTGTTAGGGCTGTATTGCTTTGCAAACAAGGCTGAGTACATCAGCTTTGTTTCTGGTCTAGAGTATGTTCCAATTTCCCACTTCTGCTTCCTGGAGAAAGGACTAGGCAGCAACGTGGCTTTTAATCTTTATGATCCTGGGCAAATCATTTCCTTTAGGCATTGACTTCTCCATATGTGACATGAAGATTGTTAGAGGGCCGGGCACCCAAAGGGTTTCAGGGTTTGCCAGCATCCTTGTGACTCAGTGCCAGGGTCAATCACAGGAGTGGTGGGCCTGATCACCCTTTGCTCCCTTCCCTGTTTAATAATACATCCAAACGATAAATCAAGGGCGGCATCTGCAAGGTCACTGGAGGGGGGAAAATGGCACTGATAACCCGGCTACAGCAGGATAATCACTGGTTTTATTTGGGGTATCAAATTACAGCGCTTGGCCACATGCATATGTTGTAAAACAAACAAAAAACAGTCACACTAACAGCACAGCTTTGTTCTTCCCCTCCTGCTTCATCTAGTAAATGTGTTGGCCATTTAAGCATCATTATCATAAACATGACTTTAAAATGGTTACTTGCCTTGGCTTTGGGTTGATGTCGTGTATTTAACCCTTTCTCCTAGTACTAGAAAACTGATTTATCAGGAGGGCAAATGTTAAGTTTTTAAAAAGCTGCAGATGGTTGTGACGTGTTGAACGACTGTTACATTTTTACCTGACTTTTCCTCTTTTGCTTTGAAACTCGTGCTGCAGTGAGCAGCTTCATGCATGGAATGCTTTTCATTTGAACTATTTCCTTATGATAAATTTTTAGCTGTGGGAAGCCTTACCAAAAGGTTTGAATAATTTCATGCACTTGAAACACATTGCCCGGTTGCTTTCCAAGACAACTGTACCGATTTACTCTGTCATCAGTAATGTGTGATTGCTCCAGTTTCCCAGAAGACTCATCATCGTTGGATTTCATTAATTTATTTTTAATAAACTAACTTAACTGGCGCAGAATGACCCACTTTACTTACAACAACATTTGCATTTTATTTGGTTGCTGGTGAGGTTGAACATTTTTCTGTATTGAAGGCTGTCATTTCACAGACTCTGAACCTTCTCGTCAGAAGGGATTTAGAGATTATCTATTTCCTTTTGTGCGCTTTGTTTTCATGTTCTTGCCTGTTTATCTGTTGCCAGGCACTTCTTACCAGCTCTCCACCGTGTTTTTCTCTTGGCCTCCTGCTTGGTTTGAGGAAACAGAAAGATCAGTTTGCCAGCCCTCAGCATAAGCGGCATTTTTTATGATTCATCAATTTGCAATTTAATGGTGGTGGAGTTTCCCCTCCGTAAGCTGACTTTGGGCCAGGTGCCATTGTGTTGCTTTGAGACCCATGGGCAGTTACTCTTAAGCAGTCCTCGCCCTGCTTCCAGCCTACAACAACCTTCATTATATATTACTCTGTGTGTAGTGGAGAAGTGGGCAGCCGTTGGGGAGCAGGCTGGCTCTTCAGTCTGGAAATTAGATGAGGTGGGAGGAGTATGAAAAGGTGGAAAGCCGAGCTTTTAGGAATCATGAAGTCTAAAAACTGAAGTTCAGGTGCTCAGAAGAACACGTCTTCAGTTTAAGAGCTCTGCAACATGTACCAGGGTTTGGTTCATTGCCGGCCTTTGAGATATTTGGCCTATTTAACTCAGTTAAAATATACACGTACCTGAATCTTGTACCTACTAAGATGCAATTTCTTACTATAAACGGAGCTTTATTCTGACACTGGTTAGGAACGGTTTTTGTGGTTACATCTTGGTCATTGAGTTTAGGGTGTATGGGGATTCCGTTTTGGTTCAGCGAGGCATTCCTTTGAAAGTCCCCCATGTGGAATGTGTACCCTCTGGTCAGTTTTGGTGGGGAGGGTTCAGCGAGGAGCTGTATCAAAGCATTCAGCCAGAGTCTTCTGCTTCCCTGTTATGTTGAGAAGACTTGATGCTGGAAGCTGTTAGGAAACTGTCCAGAAGCTTCACGTAAGATGTGATTTTAAACATAAAGTCTTAGTTTGCCAAATGATGGTAAATGCTTTGGAGGATCTTGAAGGGCCTAGAGTTTGTTTGTTGGTGTTATGGGAGACAGGCAGCTTCTACATGGATTTGAGGTAGGCCTTGAAGGATTGGGATAAGAGCAAAGCACTTCGTAATAGTGCAGCTGTAGTTTACATATTAGCTTACTTGATTCTGCTGAAACACTGAAGTAGGTTGGTGATAAGAGACCTGAGGCTCAGTGGTTGAAGTGACTTATCTCAGGACACCTAATACTAGTGTGCTGAGATGCAAACCCAAGTGTTTGGATTATGAGGGCCAACCGTGTTACCATAAGCAAGTCAGTGAGAAGGGAGTTGGCCTTGACAGGGAGAATAAAAGCTGGTTCTAGACAGATAATTTGGACTCCTGCTTCCTGCTGCCTCAGTGGGTGGTGGCTGTCCCTGAAGTAAGGCCTGATGCTGGGGCCTTAACCAAGCTGGTTAAGTTTCTGGGCACAAAGTTTCCACACAAATCTGGTTTAGGGCTAGCTCTTGAATGCTGACTTAGTTTTGTTGCCTTACATGGTGTCAGAAGTACAGGCACAGGGTAAGTTTCCTTATAAACGTTATGATGTTAGCAGGTACCAAATACGTCTTCAGCTTTGGGCAGGAAAATGATTTCCAGGTGGGAAATACAGTTAGCCTGCAGTTTGTTTGTTTTTTTTTCCCCACTGGAGTTGTCTAGTCTTTGGAAGAGGTAGAAAGAAGGCAGTCTGAAAAGGTTACAGAACTTTCTTAACACCTGCTTAAGCAGGGTCAACTATACAGTTTAACCTGCTTGTAAACTCTGTGGTCAGGAATAGAAGCACGGGTGGAAAACACTACTACTTGTTAATTTGTGCTAAATTAAAGTTCTTATCAGAATACTGTTGTGTTGAAGCAAGAGATAATACTAAAGAATCACTGTCAGTTCTTATGCTGCCATCCAGACTATTTTAAGGGCTGGGGTGGTGGTGATGTCTTAGACCTCCCAAAGCACCGTCAGGGAAATAAGTTGCATCCTCACGCTGCTAGGAGTAGGTACTCTATAGCTGGCTCGGAGAATTTTAAGGTAAATCAGAGGTGAGATTTGAATCCAGGCCTCCGTGATCAAAGTTAAACTCACTTGTCAGAGGATAGTTTTAAGATTAGGGTTTATAGACCTGGCAGAGGGAGGAGACAGCTGGGATAAGATCCTTCTCTGTTGTTCTTATTTCCGTTTCTTCTCCAGACCATTTATTTAGAATTCCCAGGACAAATGGAATGGCTTTTGATGTTTCTTCATCAGTTTGAGCTTTGAACTTTAACCCTGGTCCTCCTGTTTTAGTCTTAGCTACTCTAACTCAATTTTATGGTCTGTGCTTTAATCTGTACTTCTTTTATTTTGTTCTTAATATTAAATGTTTAATGTTAAAGGTTTACAAGTTGCTTTCATTCAGACCAGGTCTTAACTGTTCCCTGACAGTCAAGTTCACTTCTACCTTGAAGCCACTCTATGTAATAACATATATAATTATTAATTAAAGAGGAGATCATCTTTCCTTCTTAAACTAAAGTAAATTCTGTGTAGGTCAAGTGATTAACTGCAGAAAGTACAGCCATAGCAGCACTAGAAGAAAATTAAGAATGGCTTCTGTAATTTGGGGGTGTTCTAATCCTGACCCAAAGGCCAGGAACGTAGGAAGACTATTTTTTAGTTTGACCACGTAAAAACAAAGTTATGCACAGCAAAAAATCCATCATAAGCAAGGTTGAAGACAGGTAACAAGGTGGAAAAACTGGAAAAGTCAGTATTTGTCATATGGAAAGAACTACTACCAAAAGACAAGGATGAATAAATACCAAAAGAAAAAAAGAGAAAGGAAAAATAAAGTGGACCAGTCAATATATGAAAAGATGTTTAACTTCAGGAAGAATCCAAGTAATGCAAATAAAAATGAGGTCATTTTAAAATCTATTAGATGGATAAAGATTTTTAAAAGGTTAACAAAACCCAGTATTGATACTGGGTGGGGGAGCAGGCACCCTCATAGACTGGTGATGATGTAAATTGGTAAGCTTCTCTGCTGGGCAGTTTATCAGCATGTGTTACAGTTTAAAATATGCATACACTTTGACCTAGCGATTTCACTTCTAGAGATTCCTTTTAGAGATCCAGGGAGAGAGTTATTTGACATACAGTGTGTAATTGTGGAAAATTAGGTGAAACATAAATATCCCCTGATATTGGGAGTGTTGAGACACCCGTCTGCTTGTATAGTGGGATATATTTGTGTGTGTGTGGGGGGGGGGGGTGGGTACCCGGGCCTCTCACTGCTGTGGCCTCTCCCGTTGCGGAGCACAGGCTCCGGACGCGCAGGCTCGGCGGCCATGGCTCACGGGCCCAGCCGCTCCGCGGCATGTGGGATCTTCCCAGACCAGGGCACGAACCCGTGTCCCCTGCATGGGCAGGCGAACTCTCAACCACTGCGCCACCAGGGAAGCCCAAGTGGGATATATTGATGATGCCCTTATTCATATCTGTTTTTATTGAGTGGCAATAACAAATTACGGAAAAGCAGTATACGTATTGGGACCCCTCTGTATCAAAGTGTCTCTCTCCACTCTGGGCTTGTGCGCACACAGGTAATGAGAGCCTGGGGTGCTGCTTCCCAGGCTCACCAGAATGTTACTGTGGTAATCTCTGGAGGGTGGACTTAGGGTTATTTTAACTTTCTTGTATATTTCTATATAGTATACATCTGTGTGTATGTGCTCAAAGTGAGCGGATGTCATTTTTAAAATTGGAAAACATGAAGGGCATTTTAGAGATGGGAAAAGTACAGAATGCTGCTGGAATGTATGGCAGGTAGGAAGTGGGGAGCAAGGACCTCAGAGTCCACAGAGGGCATCCCTACTCCTTTACATCTACCCAGATATATAGTGTAGAACCCTGTTGCAAAGGCAAGGGTAGCCCGCCCATGCTTTCATGACCTTGAGTTAGCTTGAGTGGGTGGCTGTGATCAAATGAACTGGGTAGGGCTGACCCAGTTCTGTGTTTGCACCTAGTACAGCTGCACCCTTTTTGCATGTACGTATCTGTTTGCCCCGCTTGTTCAAGCAAGGTCATGGGTTTGTTCTCTATACCAGTCCTTTCCCCTTCCAGTACATTTCTTCCAAGGCACTGTCTGTAACCCTGTCTCATTGGTGGTCAGGGAGAATTGAGTTGGGTTGGCCTAAATCCAATCCCATAAAACCAAAGGCTTGTTGCTCAGTTAACTGGAATCATCTCAGAGGACAAAAGGCAGCTCTTTTTTATGTACTTGATTATACAGTTCCTGAGGTTTCTACTTCGTCTCACTTATTCCATTCTCTCTTTCTCAAGGGCATGGATTTTGCGCTTCATAATTTTCTTCTCCTCGTAATGCTTTTCATTGCCTAATTCAGTAATAGAGGCAGCATTAGTAAGCATTGACAGAAAATGATGAAATAAATAAGGCCTATGTGGGACTCTTCGGATGACTTTTTTTTTTTTTTTTTTTTAAAGCAGAACTGGTTCTTCAGAGTTAGAGGAAAGCAGGGCTCCTTTGCATTACTGGAGGGTGTTGGAGGTGGGGTGGGCATGTGGATCCTACCCTAGCCTGGGAGCAGAGCACACTTCATTCCCTTCTTTGCCAGTTTGTCCCTCTTGTAGAGGGACTGCTGTGCGTTTGGAGCTGAGCAGGGACTTTTCTTACTTTCTCTAGAGCAGCCCGTGCTGCAGACACTCAGGACCCATTTTCCTAAACTCAGTGGAACCGTGGGCCCTGTCAGTGAGGTCCTGGCATTTGATGCGGAATTGTGGCGAAACGTCACAGATAGCCAGAATACCTTGACTTGACTGTCACTCTGGACTTGAGTTCTGTTTCAGCAGTGTTTTCTAGGCTTGTTTGAAATTTTGAGGCTCAGCGAAGGCTTCCTAACATTAACTTCCTCTTTCAGTTGTGCAGGCATTGAGACAAGTGGGAAGGAGGTCTTCTTCCACTTGCTCTAGACCTTATCTTGAGAGCTAGACTGCTTTGGCGGTGCCCCTGCTCCCCAGGGTTCTGACTCCGGCTTGAATGAACTTGCTGTATGAATGTGCCCTGATATGCCGTTATTGAATAAGTGTTCGGAGAGGTTTGCAATCCCACCAGGTTAAATGATTACATAGCCTTAAACCGTGTAGATTTTCCAGCTCAATTAAACTACCCATTATCTCTTAAGTGACCAATAACGCGTGCGATTATGTCTTACTTTGCAAGTGGGATTAATATCTGCTGTTTATCTCAAGATAAATATTGCTAACATAGCCTGGGAAAGCAATTTTATGCCCTCAAGAGTGAGGCAGTGGAGGACTCAGATGTTGGGTATGAAGTTTTATCTTTCTGAACTGATTATGAAATATACTAAACATTTATATCGCTTTGTCTTTATAGACTGAAATCGCCAAGAGATTGAATACGATTTGTGCACAAGTCATCCCATTTCTGTCTCAGGAAGTAAGTAAAACTGTTCAGCTGTTAAAGTGCAATTATGTTGCTTCTCTGTTTGCAAATTAGCTAGTTTTAAGATGTTAATTTTATCACGAGGAACAAGTGTGAAGAACATCTGTTACAGTTGAAGTGTGTAAACCCCCTGCTGTCCCATCTAACAGATCTGAGGGGACACTGTAGAAGTGGTGACAATAGCTCAACCTTAAATTAATTTTTTTCTGTGGAAAACTGCAAAACGACTATCAAGCATAAAGCTTTTCTTTCCTCAGAGGAGTAGTATAAATAAGCTTGATAGCTACCGATGATTCACGTGTCCTTTCTCTAGAGAGCTTTTCGTTTACTGCATTTTAAAAATGGTTCCATCAGGGTTGACTTGACCACGGGAGCAGATATTTCCTTTGTCCTTGTACCTCGGGGCAGATTGACTTAATGCTGTCCATGGAGGGAGTGGATGCCAATACTATTAAGGATAAGACCATTCATGTTACCTGTTCATGTTACTTTAGCTTATGGAGTTATATACATATATAAGCCATTTTATTAGGTTACAGAGTAATAGAAGTTTACCCTTAATATTTGAGAGGGAAAAGCTCTTTATGTGGGTAATCTATGACTCAAAACTAGTTATGTTTTAGTTTTGCCTTTACTTTTGGATATAAGCTAATAAATGCAGAACTGTTTTAAGTGTGTACAGGATGCTTATATCTTGAGACAGTGAAAAACTTATGGGCCTTGGAGCTGGAATACTGAGTGTTTGCTCTCATTGGCATCTACTTTTCCATGCTGGGTAACACCATCTCTGCTGTTATTATGGCAGCCTTTTCCAGCATAGTATTTACTCGATGTTACAGTTTAGATTTGTTGGCCTTTTTTTTTTTTTTAATTTATTTTTGGCTGTGTTGGGTCTTCTTGCTGCGCTTGGACTTTCTCTAGTTGCGGCGAGCGCGGGCTTCTCTTGTTGCGGAGCATGGGCTCTAGGCATGTGGGCTTCGGTAGTTGTGGCTCGTGGGCTCAGCTGCTCCACGGCATGTGGGATCTTCCCGGACCAGGACTCGAACCCGAGTCCCCTGCATTGGCAGGTGGATTTTTAACCGCTGCGCCATCAGGGAGGTCCCCTATTGGCCTTTTGAAGCCTGTTGTTCATTAGATTTTAGTAATCCTGGTCTCTGCTACAGTCTCCTTTCTCCCAAAGAGACCTGTGGCTTTGTTTTTATTTGTGGGTGCAGCTGGGAGGTGCGCAGGCTATTTCCAGCCTGTGATCTCAGAGTGTGTGTGGGGAGGGCGGGGGGCGGGGTCTTTCCTTTCCCCTGTGGAGGGTGAAACATCTAGGGGCTAAAGGAGGAGAGGAATTCCCAGAGTTTCCAAAAACCAACTGGTGGGTTGAGATTTGTTGACCAGAGAAGTGATTGCAGGCTTAATATTTAAATTTTAAGTATCAAAAGGGGTGTTTTTAAATGGCTGTAAACTTTTCCTGCTCAAACTTATCATAGCAAACCCATTCTGAGAACCAGGGTGATCTTCCAAATCCCATACTGTTTATTTTCTAAGGCCTCCCGTTACCATTTTTGATGTCCTCCTTTGACTTTCTACCATTCCGAGCCCCAGATTCCCATCAGAAGTAAAGTGGTAACTGACGTTGGTTAGAACTAAGGGATGCACCGCTCTCAGTTTTCCTTTGCCGTTTGTCTGTGTGTTCTGTGGAACAATGTGTGCTCGAGCAAGTTCACATTTAAAGACATATTACACTTCAGTCTGCACCTCATGTGGCATTTGTCTTATTGTTGGAAGGTACAGTGAAGGTCTTGGCTGCCTTGCTAACACTTTTCCTTCTCCTTGTTTTCAAAGCATCAACAGCAGGTGGCCCAGGCTGTCGAACGTGCCAAACAGGTGACCATGGCAGAGCTGAATGCCATCATCGGGGTACGTGGCCTACCAGGTCTACCTCCTACAGTGTGTATAACCAGCTTTCATTTCTTCTTAATTTGTTGGCTTAATATATATCTATCTATATATAATGTTGTGTTGCTTGATCTTAACCCATTTGATAAGCCGGGGGTGGCAGTGTCAGGTATGCTGAGGTGTGTAGGGGAAGAAAGATTAGCATAAGGGAGATGATAGAAACATTTTTAGGAGGGGAAGAAAAAATAAATCTTCTTTTCAATGGAAAAATAAATGTAGTTTATCTTGCTCCCTTAGGTTAAAGCTTTGGCAAGGGTTTTAAATACGTACTTTCCTTACTTCTGTTGTATAAACTTTAGATCCCAGTGAGGTCAAGACGTAGCTCGGCATTATTTCATTTCGTTGTCTTTTGCTTTTTTGCCTTTTGCTTTCCCAGGGTATTAGAACCTATGCATAACTGTTTTGCTTTTCTTGTGCCTCTTTCATGAATTTTTAAGTGGCACCCCAATGAAAAGAAAGCCCTCTTGCCGCTGAAGAAGTGATGATTGTCTGCCCTAGTGCCCTCTAGCCTTTCACCAGGTTTCTGCTCTCCTGGGTTGAGTTCAGTTAGTGCTCCTTGCTGGCAACTGGTTGTCAATCACAAGTCATTTGCGCCGCATTAATGAGCCTGGTGAACTGTTGGGTCCATCCCCTGCATGAGTTCATCCCCCCGCCCCCTCACTGCAGGATCCAGGACGGTTCTCATGTTTTCTGCCCTTCCAGACTAAGCGAAAGAAGTAGCTGAAATAAGCGACCGTCCTTGCTGATTTTATTCATATGTGAGTGCCTTGAGCGGATTCAAATCACTCATTTATCAATTTATGTTAATTGCTTGTGAGAAGATGCCCTGCTGGTCTTTATAGTTCCCTCAGACACTTTGTAATGATAATTAGACATGCTGCTGTACGGATTAAGAGTGCCATAGTGCAGTGATGGCCACAGACAATGGAACCAGTTAATCCATCAGGGTTTAAAATTACATCCCAACTGGAGATGGAGAAAAAACATAAGAGCCAAGGAGGATTAAAGAATGAGCCTCAGCTTGAAAACTCTCCTTTCATCAGTTTCTCAATTGCAGATCTGCAGTCGGGTTGCCTGTGGTAAGCTATTGGCAGTCAATTAGGTGAAATAAACTGGGAGGGTGACCTTCATTTCCTTTTAATAGCTTTTCCTCCCTGAAATGGGGAGCTTCAGTGGATTTTCAGCTTAAATTTTATTCAAGCTGCTTTATTACACTTGACAGCTTAGCTCTGCATAAACAATTCTCCCCTCCTCTTCCCCACAGGTCTGGGCTCTGCATCTCTCCCCCTTAGTGTCACATTTTTGACTGTTACTTAGTGGGCTCTCTAATCACATTCAACAAAAAACACAATTACATCTGCATTTGTCTGCCGCCTTCTGTACGCTTTTCTTGTGTAATGAATTGCTTTATTTCAGAGATCAAATCAAATATTCACTGGTACTTTTGCATGTACTGTGTTTGATTAGCAAAGACTAATAGGGAATTGTACTTGTAGCTCGAGCACAGAAATTTTTAGCCCAGATGAATGAGGATGGAAAAGCCTGTTTTGATTAAAGGAAAACATGCAAGGCAGTTCTCAAGTACCCAGTTACACTTTGTGGAACATGTTTGTTTTCTGATAGGCTCTGAATTTTTACATATCATTTCTCAATGGTAAAACTTTGTACTCTTACATTCTCAAAGGCACTGCCCAATCCTGTCCATTAGAAAGGAGGAAATTGTGTTAACCAGATGTTTATAGGTAATACTCATTTTGAGTTGAATCAGAAAATAAAAATAGCAGGTTGTTCTGGAAGGGCAGATGAATCGCTAATTTTATGAATGGCTTTAGTCCAGGAAACATGTTGTTGAGATTATAAAGGCAGATTAGCTCCGATAGCTAGCAACAATAACCCAAATCAGTGAATTGGGCCCAGCACAAGACCTAACGCCAGTTGCAGGTCTTCAGCGTACTGGCATGTGCGGCTTTTATAATTGTAATTTTTGGATCAGTATATTAATTTATGTCAGCAGGCTCTTTTAAAGTTTGTAGTGATCAATAATTATCCCGCACCATAAGTTTCATGCTGTGGCATATGCTTGATTTTTGCTTGAAAGGAATTGTGCGAGTCCTGGAAAATCGAAGTAGCATAAAATTGGGTTGACAATTCAGCAGACCTTTGCACCCCTTCATTGAACATGCAGTGTGTCAGCCTGTCTCCCCAGAGGGGAGGAGGCTCTGGGAGGCTGTCTGTTCCTACAAGCAGCAGCTGCGCGCAGGGTAAATGCAGCCCGGTTTGATAGCAGCTGTCAGTATTGTTCAGGGACCGACTTAGGGTAAAGAACACTGGGAGAGGCCATGCTCTTCGTCTGCATCGACTTTCAAGCTAAGAAAAGAAATAGTAATTTAACGGTTTAGACATCTATTACAAGTGTGAAAGATCATGAAAGAGTACCCTTTAAAATGCAAATGAGCTGAAACATTCTCATTCCCTTTAAGGTACAATCAAGGAGCTTACTGCTTGCTTGACAGGGCTACAGATATTTCTCTTTAGCAAACCTGGAAAAAGTTAAATCTTCTCAAGGACACCAGGCTTCTAGGTAAGCTCAGCTGTGTCCTGGGACCGTGGCTGCTCTTTTAGGAGGAAGAGAGAGGTTATGGTTTTTTCCGTTTTTGTAGCGTGAATTAATGGTGCCCATTTCTCACCAGCATAGAAAACTTAGTTCTCATATCTGACGGAAAATACTGAATTTTAAATCTTTTTCACCACAGCACCTGCCTTCAACCTACGTAGATTCCTGGTATTTAAGAAAGATAAGCTTCTTAGATATTTGATACTTGGAGAAACTATTGAGATATTTTTTGTTATACTTTTTTTTTTTTAACAGCTTGACTGATGGCATATCTGGTAATTGGCAGACTAATAACTGCAACCTTACTTTTTGAATTTTGCTTTTTATAAGCTCTTTTGTTATTAAACGTGTTACGTTCTTGTAACAGTAAAAATGCAGAGATCTTAATAGATACAGGGTTTGTTTGGTTTGGCACAAACTCCCTTGTACTTGAGAAAACAAGTTCATTGTGGGAAGGAAACTTATGTATTTGAACCTTGGTGGTTTTTTTTTTTCCCCAAACATCAGGATAGTCTCCACAATTTAATCAGCATTCCTCAAAGATTTTTTTTTTAGTTTGGAATGCTATTAAAAATGCTCAAACCGAAGTAGGTTATTGACTGACGTAACATTTTATTTGTGGGATAGCTAATGGCTACCAGAAGGAAAGGAAAATTGACGGACGGGCTCTTCAGATCACTCCCCATTGTAGTATTTGGGGAGTTGGGAACTAAGAGCTCTCTTCTACCTGCTCTGATACTACAGAATTGATTTTAAGTTGAGATTGGGATTCCAAATAATTAGTGTTATCTTTTAATTGGGTTTATATCACGTATAATTAATATAAATCATATAAATATAGATATGGATATATACATACCTGTACACACACAGATTTTCTAAAAAATTGATGTGTAATTCACAGGTGAGATGCACACCTCCTGAGTGTACGGATTGATCACTGGCACATGCACACACCCTGTAGCCCACATTCCTCTCTGGGAGCAGATTGTTCCCACCTCCCCAGGAAGTCCCCTTGTGCTTCTTCTCAGCCAAGTTTTCCCACCCCCCTAAAGAAACATGGTTGCTTTTTGATTAAAAAGTAGAAGAGTAAAAGAATAATTAGCAGAGTGTGATTTTCTTTATTGAAACAGTTACATAGTTGTATATCTATTTCTAACCAAATACCTACTGCCTAACTTCTCAGTGTTTTATGCTCATCTTTCTAAGACCGTTTGTATTGTGTTAACCTGGACAAAGCCTGGGCCTAGGATGACATGCACTTGGTTGGGACTTTGCACTGCCACTTTTTATTTTTATTTTAAAAAAATGTTTATTTTATTTTTGGCTGCATTGGGTCTTAGTTGTGGCACATGGGATCTTTCGTTGCGGGGCACGGGCTTTTCTCTAGTTGTGGCACGCGGGCTGTCTAGTTGTGGCCTGCGTGCTCAGTAGTTGTGGCACACGGGCTTAGTTGCCCTGCGGCAAGTGGGATCTTAGTTCCCAGACCAGGGATTGGACCTGTGTCCCCTGCATTGGAAGGTGGATTCTTAACCACTGGACCACCAGGGAAGTCCCGGCACTGCCACTTCTTAGCTTTGTGACGTTGTACAGCCAGTTAACCTCTATCAGTGTCCTTCTACAGGACAGTGAATAATACCATTTACCTTCCATGGCTTTTGTGGGGGGTAAGACCTTGGCTGGCAGCCTTCAACGAGCATGTGGTGCTGACACCCTGAACTGAGGTTCTGTCTGCCTGGTTTCTCTCAGCACCTGTAGCAGATCTCTGGGTCAAGCTCAGTTGGCCAAGCTCCTGTGAAGGGGCGATTGCTCCTAGCAGCAGGTCACCTCCTCCTTTGTCTTTTCTGGTGGTTACATGCATGTTGGTGTTTGAGATTAGACCCAGCCAGATGCTCTGCTTCTGCCATTAAGTTGTCGTGCTTGAATGACTTTTAATAAGGACTCAGAAGTGCAAAAGCACTGCCATTTAACTTTTGACAAACAAACTTATTAAAGTTCAGAACCAGGGCGGAAAGCTAAGTTAGGGGAGCAGATGGAAGGGTTTGAGAAGCAAAAATGTGAGGACAAGGCATCACTGGCTTGCTTACTCAACGTAAAGAGGAAAGGGCACCAGGCCTTTTGCTGGCCCTGGGAGGTGGCGGGGATCCTTGTGATAGAATTGGAAGGAGAGAAGAGTCAGAAGACATGGACAGATGAACAGTTCCCCTACCACAGAATGCCGGATTTCTGATAGCTGCCTTGATGCTGACTGTTGGATATAAGAAAATTTAAACAATTTCCCATAGCAGTGCTATGAACATCAGGGAACTCAGGGAAATTTGGGGTTAATGTAAGCAGCGTTGTTTGTCCTTTCTCATTTATTTGGATGTGATCTGACTTACTTTGCACGACTATAACTTCTGTCAAGGCCTATGGGGCTCAGGTTTGGGGCGCCAGTTCTTGGTCATGTGTGTATACTCCTGTTCCATAGGCAAATTTATAATTCTCTATACTTTAAAACAACTTAGTATGAAATAAAAGAAGTCTAGGGTGGTCTGTGGTGTCTGACTCTGTGTATTTGTGTAGGTGATGGCTGTGAATACAAACTCCTGATGTGTCTGCAGAAGAAGCCTTTCTGTCCTTGAGAGATTGAGTTGTAGACCTAAAGGACTCCCTATTGTTGCAGGAGATGACTGGTTTAAGGATTAGCAAAAATGTTGGATTATTTTTTTCCTCCGGTTGTAGCTGTCAGACATCTATAGGATTGTAGTGTGGGAAGTTTAAGAGGATGAGGTTAGCCTCTTATTCTTATGAGTATGCAGTTAATCCCTGGAAAGCCCATCAATAACCCAGCTGTAAGTTTCTTTATAAAACAAATTCACCCTGAGAGAATAATGCATAGCCTGCTACCAAAGGGAGTAAATAAAATGATGACAACAAACATGGATCTTCCAGCTCCTATTTAGTGACATACCTGCCACTTAAATTCCACCAGTCTAGCCCTTTTATTAATTTTCCAAAGAGATGGTGCAGTATCTCAGAGAAGTCTTTTATGCATCCTACCTCTCCTTTAGGTCAAGCTAGTTTTTTTTTTTTTTCACTGAGGGTACAACTAGGTATCTCTGACAAATGCAGAGCTTGGCTTCAGTGTCTGGGTTCTAGTGAATTGGGCAGTGTGCTTTTTATTTATTAGGAAACTTACTGAAGCATTGTCTACTTGTTCATTTCCCCACATATTTTCGTATGATTTTTATTTGGATTTCTTAGAAGAAGGCATTATAACATTTTCCCTCTTTTCAGAGGAAGAAGAAAAATCTTCAGAAGAGAAAGTTGAGCATCTCATTTTAGAAATTAGATCTATGCAGTTTTTTTTAAATTGATAGATGACTTAACATACCATATCATTCACCCTTTTAAACACACACAGCTCAGCGGTTTTCAGTATATTCACAGACTTGCACAGCCATCACTACTATCTAATTCTTGAACATTTTCATCACTCCAAAAATAAACCCATATTCATTAGTAGTCAGGCCCCATGCCCCCTCCCCTCAACCCCCTGGCAACCACTAATCTTTCTATCTCTGTGGATTTGCCTGTTCTGAACATTTCATATAAATGGAATCATATGATATGTGACCTTTTGTGTCTGGCTTATTTCACTTGCATAGTGTTTTCAAGGTCTATAGATGTTGTAGCAAGTACTTCAGTCCTTTTTATTGATGAATGATACTCCATTGCATCAATATGCTGCATTTGTTTATCCAATCAGTTGCTGGTCATTTAAGTTGTTTCCACCTCTTGACTGTTACGAATAATGCTGCTGTGAACATTTGTGTACAGATTTTTGTGTGGACATGTTTTCTTTTACCTGGTGTTTATATCTAGGAATGGAACTCTGGGTCATATGGTAACTCCATTTAGCTTAAACAACCAAGTGGCTGTACCATTTTACATTCTCCCTAGCAGTGGATGAGAATTCCAGTTTCTCTGCTTCTTCCCCAACACTTGTTATTGTCCATTGTTTTGATTCTAGCCCTCCTGGTGGGTGTGACGCGCTGTCTCACTTGTGGTTTTGATTTGCATTTCTCTGATGGCTGATGATGCGAGCATCTTTTCACTGAAACCTTACATGGTTTTAGAAATGGATCTACCTAAGTAAACATGGCTTTTAAAAAACTTATTCTGGTTTAGGTCTTTTAAGTCACGACGGAAACAGACACCCAGGGCAGGTAGGATGAATAAGTCAGGGGGGTGATGCAGAATGAGTTGGCCTGTGCGGATTAGCTGAAATGCAGAAGCAGTGAAGACGAGTTTAGATGCTTTTCAGAATTTTAGGCCTTCATCCTGGTGCCTGCCTACGTACAGGCCATCAGTGTTGCTTCTGCATCTCATTTTCTGTGCGCTCCTGCATCGAGATGGAGCCTCTCAATGGATTTATGTATTTATTTATTTTATTGTCTTCAAGTGGCTTGCGAATTCTTGGCCCCAGCAAGCAGTTTCTGCCTGTTTATCACCCTTGTCCCCTTGACGCGAGAGGCCATCCACATATTGGGAGGTTTTCAGATAACTCCTGTAGTAGTGTCCTTGATGTTTCTCCTGCCACACAGCTCTTCCCCACTTTTCCCACTTGTTTATCATAGCATACCAATTTTCTTTTTCTGCACTCTCCCAAGATAAGAACTGAGTGTTTTAAAGAACAGAGAAATAGCAGAAAATCGAGGAAGAATGACTTGGAGAGAACTGTCAATAAATGCTACTTTTCACTCCCCTCCCCCCCTTTAAAAGTGTTTAAATACCAAGTGCTATAAATGCCACTTACTGTCACGCTTTTAGCATTAAAGATGCTATTTTGGGGCATGGTTTTAGTTCTGGTTGGGTTCAGTTTGTGATCTGTGTGACATAGTTTTCCCAAAGGTTATAAAGTGGGTTAAATTTCAGAAATTCAGTGGTTGGTGATAAGGAACTTATTAGCATCTAGTGGGAATGAGAGGGACGTTGGCCTTCGTTTTTATTCTGGTGTCCTTTCCACTTGTATAGGCAGCTCTGTGGTGATAAACCCTGTGCCACACCTGTTTTAGAAACAAAAATGTAGAAACCACTGCACAGTTATATTAAGGCTCTGAATGTAAACGGCAAAGTCAATTTCATATAGCAACATAATTGACCCAGTCTGCACTGGGTAAAATGTGAATTAAAATTCTAAATGTGTGGCTGTTGTTTGACATGGATGAGGTTATTTTATTCCTTGCGGGTTTTCAGTATCACTAACTCAGTGTTTGGTGTTTGTTTTACTTGTCTCCTTCCCAGCCTATTCAAATTGTTTGGGTTAAGAACAAGTACAGTTATCTCCTTATGCCCCAAACTAAACCTTTCCCTAATCACCTTTGAGGCACCAGAACAGTATGTAAAAGTTCCCATTTAGCTCTTTTCCCCAATTGTTTTGTAAAATGTGAAGTTTCTGTTTGTTTGTTTTGTTTTGAATTGTTAGTGGAATCAGCATTAGGAAGCAGAGGCTCATTTTTTTTTGAGCTGTGACAGGGTACTCGATGGGGAAGGGACAGTGAAAAGTTAATATTTTAAAGTACTTCTGGTTTTTAAGCAACAATTTGGCAAGTCCTTTGGCATATAAGAACATGGTTTCTAATGTAATGGGACAGAATTCCAGCTTAGATTGAGACCAGAATTTCTCACCCTCAGCACTGTTGACGTTTTGGGCTCGTGAATTCTCTGTGCTGGGGGCTGTCCGGTGCATTGTAGGACGTTTAACAGCATCCCCAGCCTCTACCTACTAGATGCCAGCAACACTTCTACTCGTCTTTCCCTCCCAGTTGTGACAACCACAGATGTCTCTAGATGTTGCCAAATGTCCCCGGGGTGGGGAAAGTGGTATTGAAATTGTTTAAGAGCTACCAGTCTAGATTGATACATATTGCCCCAAACCACCACTGTTCATCAGAAATGCCTTTTCTGATAGCTTTATAAACTGTGTTGCTTATGTGTTCTGTGGTGTATAAATCTATAAGCGTTAACTTAAAGAAAATGTTTACTAATTAGTTCAAGCTAATGAATGGGTAGAAGGTTGAATTTTCCCAGCCAGCCTTGCTGTCACGTTGAGAAACATTTTACAGTTTCCCCGATGACTTGGGTAGGTTTGGGTCTATGGAGGACTGATTCATGTAAATTCCCCTAATTGACGGAGCCATTGGATTTTTTGATGTGTTGCTGGCTATATAGCAATGTCAGGATCTCTTTTCTTGTAGCATATATTTTTAAGTAACATTCATATTTCTTCCTTTTGGTGAAGGTGATGAGTACTAGTCTGTTCCAGGTAAGCCGTGTTGAGAAAAAAATGTTCTTTAGGACACATGGGGCAAGTGGGCTGCCCTTTTGGAGTCAGTTGTTTCAATCTCCTGGATGTGGGCCCTCTGTTCATTTCAATAAATATTTTATCTTAGAAATAACACTTATTACTTATTAAGCATCTTCTTCTGAGAGAAGCCAGAACTATCTCTGTTTCAGCTTGATGATTCTTTATCGGCTTCCTTGGACGAGAGCTAGAGCAAAAGATACTTTCCTTTTTCAGATGTAGGGTATTGGAAAGTGGGGACTGGAGGGATGGCACTCGTGAGTCATAAATCTAAGAACAAATTCCCATCTGTCACTGCTGATGAGGCTGCATCGTGAAGATGGTTTTATTTCCGGGTAAATGCCCAATAGTGAATGTGGATTGTCTCTGGGTGTGCAGTATTGCATACCCTCAAGAGTATCTCCTTACCTGGGAAGGGAGAAACGTGAGGTCCTCCGTGGAGAAAGAGATTGCCCTCTTCCTTCCCCTTGCTTGGGAACACTAGGTCTGCAACTGATCCCTTGTGAACAGGACTGGGCTGCTGGGGTCACAGGAAAAATGCTGTTCTGGGGACTAAAAGCTTTGCAATCATTGTTCTGGCTATGAGCCCCACAGCAAGCCACTCTCTCATCTGTGAAATGGGAGCCATTATGCCCGCCCACCCTTCCTCCCTCTGGTGTATTCCGAGCTGAGGCCAGATAAGGAAGCTGGAAATATTATCTAGGGGCACTGCATGGCAGGATAAAGAAGGAGAATGTGGGGCAGCAGTATCCACATTTCCTGGGTCTACAGCATCTTCAATAGCTGTGATTCATCCTGTCGCTACCTACTTAGTACTCCTTTCATTTTGTGATAGGATTTATGCTTTTTAAAAAAAAAGGAGGAAGAAGGAGCTTTCAAGATCGCCAAGCTAAGGATGGAAGAACCTAATTGCCTCTAATAATGGGCAGTGAGCTATCTCTTCAAGGGGCCTGGAAAGCTAGAGCAGGCTGGAGGTGGGACTTACTCATGGCCAATTAGGCTGTTGGATAGCCCTGTTGAGAGCTATTTGCCCGAAGGTTGAGTTTAACTTTGCAGGTCTGTTTCACAGCTGTGGCAAAGCCCCTTTATTTTATAAGCTTAGTCTTTCTTTTCAATAGTACATCAGAGAATGCTTTCCAGTTCATCTTTCCAAAAACCAACTTGGGCTTGGCAGAAAATCTGCTTCCTTCTAGCATATCCAAATATCACCTGAGACTGCCTTTGCTCTAACGTAAAATCACACGTCTGGAGTTGTGTTTTGGTGTCTCCGTTTGGGGGGGAATGTTAGAGGGGGACTGGGGGTGGGGTGCAGGGAAGGGTGATAGGGTTGGTATCCTCCACCCTATAGTTAAATTCCTTCCCCTCTGCTTAGCCTCTCTCATCTTCTTTAATCAGTGCCGTGCTTAATTACCCCACCGCTCCCGCTTGTGTATGCATCACTGCCTTTCCCCCCAAGAAGCCGGACATTGCTTTCACTCTGAGTAATGATAGTAATCGCTGGTAGGGCAGACCTGTTCCTCATCTTTCTCCGAGCACATTTCTTATGGCAGGTGTCTAGTTCCTAATTAAGTGCTAATGAGCATGCCTAGTGGACCGTGATGCTGCTGCCAGCTCCTTCAGTTTTATGTCCTGCTACTGCCAAGCTCTTAAAAGGTGACGGAGCAAGAATTAGTGTCTTTGGGATGACAGGAAGGTGATTTTATGCATAAAGAAGTTGTTATTATGATCTCAAATGGTGAATGAGTAGTTTATAAATACTTTCCAAGAATACTATTAATGCTGCCTGCTCTGACCTCACCCCTTTTCCAGTTTCCCTCTCATTAGAACTGTGCTCTCTTTGGAAGGAGTGGAGGTTTAAAGAGAAGGTTGGCACCTAAAGATTTTTAAAAGGTACTAGGAGTGGTTGAAAATTTACTGTAAAATGACTATAGATGCTGACTTCTGCCTTTTAGATGCTGCTTTCTCTTGCTCTTGAGTGCCGGAAGCATAATGTTTAGGATTCAGTCAAAGATCAGTGGTCAGGGTGGAAATTGCTGAAGATCTGGTGTGAAGATCTAATATATTCAGTACGTGCAAGGGTGTAATAAATAAAACGAGTAATTGAGTCCCAGGGAAGTGAGCACAAATCAGAATCTTAAGAATTTCCTAACATTACACCTTGGAAATTGAGCTTTAATCGTTTTTACTGTCTCATCAGAAACGAGTTTTATGTTGGACAGCTGAAATGTGGCCAGATTTATGGTGCAAGGGCCATTGCTTGGATACTTTTTCGGTTCCTGCAACAAATCTTAAATATATGAGAGCAGTGATACTCTAATGTGAACAGGTTTCTAACTTCTGGAATGGGTTAAGTGATAGAGGCGAAGGCATTTGGGAATGGGGACTTGGTCATCATGGTTGGAGTCCCACACAGCTGGTGGGAGTGCCTTCCTCAGCAAGGTTCTTGGCCTGAGTCTTGGTGTTTTCCTCTGTGACACGGGAGGGTCACACGGGAGGGGGATGGGTTTGGGGCATGGGGCCCAGGAGAAAGGAAGGGATAAACAAAGTTTTGTCTCTAAGTTTCCTTCCATTTGTCACATGCGTGGCTCCCTGAGGGCTCCCTCTGTATGTGGTGGTACCATGACTAGAGCACAGCCATGAGGGTCCTTCCTACGTTGACTTCACTTCCCTGCCACCTGGTGGGAGAAACTCAATGCCTTGAGCCCCATCTGTGAAATGGGAATATCAGTACTTCCTCCATTCTGTGAGGGCTTGATGGGCTAAGGGCACACAAGTACACGAGAGATGCTAGTTCTTCCTGCTTTCTAAGTTCTGTTAACTAAAGATAAAGTTTGGTTTTGTCTCATCCTAACGTTGTGGTAAGTTAACGCAAGAATGCTGGGGTGCAATGGAGTCACCTAGTAACTGGTGACTAGTTGAGAATATAGTTTCTGTATATTAGGATGCATATCTGCACCTCCCCTATTTTAACCTTTCTGAAGTCAGAATGAGTCTGAAATCCGTGGCATCTTAGATTCAACGATGCACTGGATTTCATCCTTGGAGGCGCTTAGAGATGGAACTCACCACCGTGTGAGGGCTTACTAACTTATCCAAGGTTGCTAATAATCAGTAGCTACACTTTCAGGGGGTGAGTCAGGCCAGAAAGTGACAGTGTCGATCTGAGGATTATGTTTTGGGAAGATTATATGATATCAGGTAACTGAGCAGATGAAAGCTTTTGATGGACTGAAAGTGCTAACCACATTTTTTTCTCTCTTTCCTCCCTGTCTCCTTGCTCCCTTCCTCTGTGTGTGTGTGTGTGTGTGTGTGTGTGTGTGTGTGGAACCTCCTGTTCTGTCTCCTCCATCCTCTCCTGTCACGTCTGCTGCCACCACTGCCACCACCCCCCTCTCTCTCCCTCCTCCTCTTCCTCTCTCACCGCCACCACCAACAGCAGCAGCAGTTGCAAGCTCAGCATCTTTCTCACGGCCATGGACCTCCAGTGCCCCTCACCCCTCACCCTTCGGGACTTCAGCCTCCTGGAATCCCGCCCCTCGGCGGCAGTGCCGGCCTCCTGGCGCTGTCTAGTGCTCTGAGTGGCCAGTCTCACTTGGCAATTAAAGATGACAAGAAGCACCACGATGCAGAGCACCACAGAGGTGAGAGGCCGGGCAAGCCGGATTAGGACCTTGCCCTAACACTCTTACAGTGCTGCAAAGTTTGTGCACCGCTAAAGAGAGCCCCAACCCATTCAGAGAGCAAACAATGAGCTAAGAGGAACTGTCTGTCGCACAGCTTGGCCACTGAAACACAGTTCACCCTGGAGGTTTTCAGGGTTTAACGTGGGCATCTGTAGATTTCTCCATCTCTTTAGATGGCAGGCATCTTGACATCTTGGCAACTGCCTCATTAATGCCAGTGGCCTGTACCATATTATGGAAAACTGTTAACTGCTTAATTGGGTAATTTTCAAAGAAAGTAATGTTGTTAAATGGGGCGAAATAAGAAGTTAAATTTGAAAGTGAATGTGTTCAAATGAAAGGTTTGATAATTGCATCTGTTACTACTTAGTTTCATAGGCTTTAATTCTAGTATGCATTAAATATTGGGCAAAATTGCACTTGACTAATTTTTGAAAAAAAGTAATTTATTCTGTCAAGAAATTTTAAAAAAATAGGCTTTTGTGTATGGTTAAACTGTAAATCTTATGTTTACAAAATACTGTAATTTTCAGGAAATCACTGTATTAGGAATGTGCAATGACTTATATAAATAAAAGCCATTTTAAAACTGTTTGGGGCTTGTGTTCTAATTATTCCCCCCTTTTTTTTATTTCTGTTCTTGCCTCTGTGTCTGAACGGGCATGTCTGTGCGTTTCTTGGTAACCTCGGGAGCAGACAGAGAACCAGGCACAGTAAGTACCCTGACGCCTGCTGCACATAAACGCGTTCTCCCCCCCTGCAGTGCACCCTCAGCCGCCTTTCTTTAAACACAGGCACAGACACGTATATTCTACTCTCTCTCAGCGACCTGTTGTTTTTCTTTGTTTTTTAAAAAAATATGACTGTTTCCCCCCACCCTTTGTCTTTTATAAAAACTTCCATCAGGTGAGAGGGAGGCAAAGCTGTTTGCTATGATTACTCACTTGAAAATACACTTTGATCCCTATGTGCCCCAGACCCATTTAAAAAATATGTTTATCATTGCACTTCGAGTCCAGGTTTACCTGTAGTTTAAGAGAGTATTCATTTTTATCTTAAGTCAGTTCTGCAGGCAAGAGGTCACCCATATGTGAAATTAGTTAGTATTGTGTTATTTCTACCTAAACCATTCATTATCCTCTGCGAATGCGTCTTAGTTTCTAGGTTTCCATATCTAGTTTTCTTTTCATAATTGTCTTTGGAGTGTGAACTTGAACTTAACTTTATTTTAGTCCAAAGAACTGAGTGTCTGAGTAAGCTCTCAAAACCAAGGAAATTCAGTGCACGGGGCTCTGTGCTTATCGAGTTCATTTTTTTTCCACCAGCCTAAATCTTACTCATTTTACATAAAGCACGTTTGATCTGTACACATATCTGCCGGTTACTTGTGGGGAGACCTGTCTCTAAAATGCGTCTTTTACATGTTGTGGAACAAACAGAATGAGAAATTGGCCCCTTTTCAGCTCAGATAACCTCCAGTTTTTGCCCCCTTCCTTCCTTCCTTCTTTCTGAACATGGCAGTATTTTGATCATCTTCAATCTAAATATTGTTAAAAAATAGGATACTGAACTTTTAAATCACTCTGATACTTTCTTATGTTTGGGGGGATGATGTGTAAACTTTTTCAGTTTAGGCACCCCTCCACACACACCTTCTGTGTAGAATGGTAGCTATTTTTAAAATTCTCTTTGGGACAGAGCTTTGTTTTACTTCATGTGTCAGGATGTATTGGTGGAATGGATAATGGTGAAAGGATGAGGTAGGTTTTCTTTGGAAAATGTTGGGAGGAGAAAAGGGGAGAAAAAAATTAGATCTAGGGAATAAAATTACCTACTCCGAAAGTATGGACCTAAGTAAACTGATTTATGGAGGTGACCTTTCTATTTTGCTGTTTCAGTGTCCCTATAGATTGTCATCTTTTCTGTCATGTTCATTCAATAGAGTATCACATTAAAAACCCTAATCCTGGGCCAGAGAATAGAGATGGCAGAAGATGATGCTGGGAATGCCCACATGCATTAGTCTGCTGCATGTTTTAATCTATTGAATTTATTCTAGGTTTGAGACTTGATTTCAACTTTATGTTATCAGTACTACTGTTCCACCTTACGTCACGGTATATTTATTGAATGCTTACTATATGTAAGGTAATATAGGAAATATATCTGTAGTGAGGGATGTGTAGGGATATGTAGGTACATGTATCACAAGCCCTTTCTCAAAGAACCAAGGAAAAGCAACAAAAATACTAGAAGATACAAGGCTGCAGAAAGTTTTAGCAAGAGTTCTAGACAGTTGTGGAAGGGATACCATGGTGTATGCCTCTCTGAAATGCCAGTGGCAGGAAAGAGTAGAATTTGCACACTTAAGCTCGTAGAGGCATTTTTCCATAACTCGGTATGACTGTATTTCTGAGTATGTCTAATAATCTGTGTGTAATTTTGGCTGGAAGATGTAATCAAGAACTTGACTGGGGAAGTGAGGGGGAGGTGGACGAAGGTTAATGAGTTGTACCCTTAAAGAAGTACTAAATCGTTCTTGAGTTTCAGGCAGCTGTGGATTGTTTTCAAGTCTAGTTAGTTTAGTTTGTAAGTCCGTGTTGAGTTAGCAATCTGAACTTTTAAGTCCAAATGTGGTAGATACATTGCATAAACCAATCTATAAAATAATATAAAATACATGGTTACTTAATGTGTTATTTGCATGTCTCCTTTTTCACACCAAATTTTTGTCAAGTCTTAATAATAATTTCAAAGAGTATTTCCAGAATAAGTATATATGCTGAGTTTCCTGTGTAATTATTACAGAAAACTCATGGTAATGATAATATAAAATGGAGAAACGACACTAATTTTTAATCTAAAAATTTAATTCAGTCTGTAGAGAGGAATTAAATTGTTCACTGTCCGTATAAGTGGGATTTTGCTGCAGTTACATAAAATTAACTAGCTCTCTTCAAACTTTGTGTAAAATTAAATATGAGACTCAGTGGGTAATGAGATGATGTGTACTGTTAGCTCCTAAAATATTATAGTACTTATCTGTTTAATAAAGTGGTTTGAATTATGAAGTTGAATTTTACTTGGCAGATAAAGTCAGTTCATTGCTCTGTACTGCTGTTTCGTTTGTTCACTCATCGAGGGGTTAAGAGCAGTGGCTATAGGGCAGCGATTTTCAAACCTTATGGTCTCAGAATCTTTTACCCTTAAAGTAACTGATGACCCCAGAGAACTTTTATTTATGTGTGTCATATATTTTGAAAATTTTCTGGGTTAGAAATAAAACATTTTAAAATCGCTTAAACAGATAAAGAGCTACCTGTGTTAGCATAAATAACATTTTTAATGAAAAATAACTATTTCCCAAAATAAAAAATTGCAGTGGGAAGAGTAGTTTAGTTTTTTTTGCACATTTGCAGATGTCTTTAATGCCTGGCCTAAAAGAGGGCAGTTGAATTCTCCTGGGCTTCTGCATTCTCTTTGTTGCCATACATTGTTTCGGTTTAAGTACTGGAAGAAATCTGCCCACAGAGAGACACCCTCAGGGTCCTTGGACCAAACTCTGAGAACCTCTGCCATAAAGAAGACCAAGGAGTTCTAAAAAATTCTAGGCTGGCATATAGTCTTGTTTTTTTCCTGCCCTTCCTTCTATGTTGAACAAACATGTTTTTTATATCAAGTTCAAAAAGCAGGGACTTATGCCGGAGGGAGTGTGAGTGTGTGTGGATTGTTATCGGTGAGCCTAAAACTGGTTCATAGATAGTTTATGTTTATTTTTAGTGACAGATTATTCCATTTGCTGGTTTAAGGTTTTATGGTAGGAAAACAAATGAACCTTAATGTAACCTGTTTAATGTAAAACCCAGGAAATAAAGGTGCTGAGAACAGAGAGAAAATACGGACACTATTTTTAAGTTTCTTGTTTCTGAAAGGGATGAATGATAAAGCTAGTAACTTTTGAGAGGTGTATTTTGCTGTTTGGCTGTTTTCTAATTCGCAAACCTTTTTTTTTTCCTAACATAAGCCTATTTACCAGAGTGCTACTACTGAGCAAAAAAATGACCTAACAAAAGCCCTTACTTCTTCAGGAGTAATAAAAACTTTAGATATCCCAATTAATTTAAAGATGAATTGCACTAAATTTTGGCTGAAGGGAATGCACTTTAGATACGTCTACTTGAAAGACCTGGAGTTAGAGAATTGACACGGAGTTGTATGGGTTTTAAGAAAAATGGTAGAATGGATGTTTAAATACTCATTCATTTAGCATATTTATTGACCACTTACTATGTGCCAGGCACTGGCTGAGGCACTGCGTATACTTGCTGCCATTTTGCAGTGATAGCTTTTAATGTCAAAGTCAAATTATGTGTTGAACGAAAAGCACTGAAATATCTAACTCATGTGATCGCTATTTGGAACATTTGGAAGAGGGAGGAGACTTGAGGGGGCTATGTGGGAGAGACTCAGGACAGGGACGATCTGTAGACCTAAGGCGGGTTCCTAGTGGACTTCAGAAGGTCCTGGGACCCCTCTAAAATTGTATGCAGAGTGGGTCAGTGCTCTTACATAGTGCTGAGGAGAGATCATAACATGCATTAAATTCTCCAAAGGGGTTCCTGGCCCAGAAAAGTCTAAGCACTTTTCATCTACTTCAGAGGTCAAAATGGTGCGTCACCATCATTTTCTCAATAAGACACCAAAGTAAGGAGGTTGGGTGTCTTTGGTCATATAGTTAATTAACAGAGGTGGAGATTTAGATCATGTCTTTCTGAGGGACCCTGTTGCCATTCCTATAACATTTCTAAAATTATGTTCACATTTAGAACTTATTTAAAAGTAGTTATGACAGCCATCACTTTATTTAATGTAAGGGGGTGTCTTTATCTTTTTCTTTTCTAGCTGTTGTACTTCACTAGTTTATTGGCAGAGGTAGGACCAGATCCTAGTTACGGACCACCCATCCCTTCACTCTTTTCTAAGACGACACTCAGCAGTATAGAGAGCAAGGAGGAAATAAGGTGTGAGGCTTGCTTTGGGGAATACTTCACTCTTGGCCTGTTTCTGAAATTTTATTTTTTTGAATGTCACAGCGTCTCCCAGCGGCTCTTCAGGACCGCGGCACTGTGGGTGTGGGGGGAAAAGGGACAGCGATAGAAAGAACATGGGTTTTGGACAAAGGCAGACCCCAGTGGAGTTCTGGCTGCACAGGCAAGATTTCTCATCCTTCTATAAAGTGGTGATGGTGGCTGTCTGCAGGGTGAGGGTTTAGGGACTGCAAATGGGAAGTCGTCAGACATACCGTAGCAAGCCTTTAGGAAAGTCCTCCCTGACTCTACCTGCAGGGTAGCCAGACAACAGTAGATGCGTTGTTAGTCACCGTCAGCGTAGTTACTTGTGGTTTCCTTTTTAAAAAATGTGTGAGGCTGTTGTGGAGGTGAGGGCTCACATGACCGGTGACCATTCCTAATGATTCTTAGTGTGTCAGCATCACAAAACCCATCCCAGCCTCTTAGGAACTTGATCAGTCTCACGGTGCTCGAATTCATCAAAGGTAAACAGGGACCAGGAGGAGGTGTTTTCGCCTAAATGTTGTTGACCTGACTTATGTCAAGGAATTGCCTGGAGATAAAGGATAAAACTGAAATGAATCACCTGAAATCTCAATATTCAGGCGCAGCGGAAAACATTAAGTTTTCTTAAGCGGTTGCCTCAGTAGATTTTTCTTTTGGCAGAATTTAAAACTCTGTGCTTAAAAACATAGATCTTCTGGGAAAGCCAGCATCACTGCCACGAGAAGGGTGACCCCCTGAAGGAAGGAAAGCACTGGCAGCTTCTTGCTTGTCGGGAGTGGCGTGTTCCTGTGCCAGGTGAGGTGTCTGCTCGCTGTGGGGCCGGAGCTTGCCAGGCAGATGTCAGGACCTGTGCGTGACCAGAGAATGTTCAGGTCTTACCTCCCTGAGATCTCAGTGAGGATAGGGCATCTTTAAACAAACAGAAAGCAGGTAGAGGCTATTTTCTCCCTCCACAAACTTTTTTAGGCTTCATTTTGTGTTCTGTAATTAGAAACCTTAATGCCCACCCTTTGGAGCAGATTTTGTAAACTTTTATTTTCCTTTTGGCCTGATCATCATCTTCAGTATTCCCTCTAGAACACAGTAAGCAATAAACTTTGTGTCTCGGTCTTTCTGATGAGGAGAGATGGGTTAAGTGGCGTCCGATATCCAGATACCACAGTCAAGTCCTGACCCAGTGCTTTCTAGTTTCAGGACCTTTTCTTGCAGTAGAAGCATCTCATCAGGGGCTGAAGAATGACGAGCACTTCGAAAACATGCTTCTAGAAAAGGTTTGAAATACAAATTTGATTTTGGCTGTGACCACGGTCCTGATTAGGGGAATGAAGGTGTTACGAGGTCATTTAACGATTATTTTTAAACAGTTATATTTGTTATGAGCTCCAGAGTTTTTTTATTGGTTTTATTTTGTTTTACGTGGAGAAGCAGGGTGGAAGGGCAAGCTGTGGATGTAGAGAGTTGATGCCGAAGGCATTTTGTGGTTTAGTACTTCTTCCAGCCCAAATACTCACTGGGTGTGTATGTCTGGCTCCGTTTCATTCCGAGTATCCTCCTGTGTCGCCCGTCTGCGCCCGACAGTGCCAAGTTCTTAGATCGAGGTGCAAGAACACCCTGTTTTTTTGTTTTTTCACATATTTTGCCTTTAAACAATATGAAAACTAGACATGTACCCTTTAGGCCTGCTTCACAGCCAGTCTTCCAAGATGTGATTTCCACATTTCCACATGTCTCCACTTGCTTCCACTCTTCACTGTTGACAAGTGGGGATCGTTAATCTTACAGGTTAAAAATGCATTTGTCACACAGAATACTTGAATGACCAACTGGACTGCAGCACGAAGTACCACACAGGGTGATGGCTTAATTGGTACCAGGTGTGGATGAGAAGGCGCAGAGATGTGATGGGGTGCGTCCTTACCTCATTGTTTTAATGTTCACCGAGAAGTTAATTGTCAGTGTAGAGTGTGCTAGCAAATTAGGTTCCCACTGCCTTAGTGTAACTGAGGATAAATGAGGTGTCATGAGTTTCCAATCTGTACCTCTGACACAGACACTTTTCCTGTGAGGAGGACACCGTTCCCAAGGGGAATTAGCATGGCAGCTAAAGAAATCCATTTGAATAATGTGTATTATTTTCACATTAGGGAAACCTGTCTCGCTTTTGCTGTCTCCATGAACGGGTTTTCCTTTCACGTTTGCTGCTGGTGGCTTCAAGGTTTAGACTTGGTTGGCAGAAGAATTGCTTTGAGGTCTCAGGATAGATGAAGGATACATGAATACTCTTATAAAGGGTTTTGGCCACACTGACAATGTAAACATGCTTTCTTTTATATATTCTGGAGTTTACCTTCCAAGATACCTCTGTATACATGAACAACCATTCCTGTTAAATTGCCAAAGAAAAGTAAAATTCTTGGAATAAGAATTTAAAGACTATTTTTTATTCATATTAAAGCAGCTGAGTCTCTTTACCTTGGTCTTGAGGGGGTGGGTGTTCAGAGCATGAAATAGAAACATGATTGTCTAGAATGGTCAGAACAAAGGTGGTACAGGGTCCAACTCTTGACATTTTCTTCTGATTCGACTGAATGCTCTTTGAAGTTCAAAAGACTCTTCTGCTTACATGGTAAGTTCTTATATGAAGGTATGGTTCAGTACTTGTGTGTTTGCATGTTTATTTTTACTTTAAGAGAATACACTGTCCAGTTCTACCCACGGGGTTCACATTGCCACCAACTCTAGTTAACGTGCCCACTCAGCAGGGAACGGTTCTGGTGTGTGTTTTTATAAAACATGGTTCACCTATTTGGGAAATGGTGCTCTGGATCTGACCACTCAAGGAGTGCACACCAGTCGTAATATTGGAAGACCTCCTACTTTTTCTTTTCTCTTCTGAGCAGCTTTTCTGCTCACTCTTGTACCTGTTCTTTTTTTTTAATATATAAATTTATTTATTTATTTTTGGCTGTGTTGGGTCCCCGCCTCTGTGCGAGGGCTCCCCCCAGCTGCGGCGAGCGGGGGCCACCCCCTATCGCAGTGCGCGGGCCCCTCACCATTGTGGCCCCTCCTGCCACGGAGCACAGGCTCCAGACGTGCAGGCCCAGCAGCTGCGGCCCACGGGCCCAGCCGCTCTGCGGCATGTGGGACCCCCCCAGACCAGGGCCGGAACCCGCGTCCCCTGCATTGGCAGGCAGACTCTCAACCACTGCGCCACCAGGGAAGCCCCTTGTACATGTTCTTAACCATCACATCACTGTTAGTGCAGGAAGTGACCCTCAGGAAGCACAGGGTAACCACAGTGAACAATTTGTCTGTTGTCAGTGCCGTTGCCCACTGAGGTTTTAGGTTCTCAGATATTTCAGATTTTAAGAGGGATGGGTCCCTTCTTGTGGTTCATAACGTTTTCTCTGTTCTTACACCTCATCAAGTCATTTCATGTGTAGTCTCATATATATAAATGGAGAGAAAAGCATGCCTGTTGGGCTAACAGGTCTTT
This sequence comes from Orcinus orca, assembly GCF_937001465.1. Taxonomy (NCBI): domain Eukaryota; kingdom Metazoa; phylum Chordata; class Mammalia; order Artiodactyla; family Delphinidae; genus Orcinus; species Orcinus orca. The sequence goes on along the minus strand of NC_064564.1, from coordinate 81,892,026 downwards.
TGGACACTCTGTCTTTGGTACTGAACATTTCAGAGGGCGCTTGTTTTCTTCAGAGACTTCTCTGGTCTGCCTCTCCCCTTATCGTTTTACTTGGCTCTATTCCCGTCAACGTGTGCAACTTGTTAGGTGCAGAAAATCATCATGGTTTTCAAATTTTAGCTTGTTTTGAAGACATAATGGGCTTTTAGATCTTGATATGCTCAGATTTGTAATATCCCCCATGAGCTGTATAAGACTTCTACTCAGAGTTCTTGTAGAAGACATAAGGTAAATAAGATGATTTTGTTTGGTTCTTAAGAAAATTTTGAAACAAAGGAAAACTTATATACAGTCTGGAAATCCCAGTTCTCAGAACATTTGTAGAAGTCTGCCCAATAGTTACAGCGTTTGAAAAAGTCTGGGAGATGATTAAATTTTACCAGCTGCAAGGTGAAATAAAACATCAAGTTTCTTGGCTAGAATTAGAGTATAGCAGTCAGTGTGGTAACACTAATTCTCATGTTGATTAAAAAACTCTGGCAAATAAAAATTTGAAAGGGGAATTTTACTTGATGAACGCTGTTTGGTCGATACATATCTTTCAAGATATGGACTCTGGGAAGAGAAGGCTGCAGCAGCAAATAGGTCTGTGGAACCACTATTCTTGGTGGTCGATGTGGCATGAAGCCAGTGCTGTGAGTACCTGGGCTGCTTTGTTGCTGTCTGCTGGGGTCTTTGTTAGTGTGCATCTTGGGCCGGATTCATGAGTGGAAAGCCAGGAACTTGGGACTGTTTTCAGGTCATTTAAAAGTAGGCTGTAAAATGTTCTTTTTTTTTTTTTAAATGTTCACAATTTTGTTATGGTGGGCCTCTAACCAAGTAAATCAAGATGTGTCTGTGATTAGGAGGTGGGGGGAATCAGAGATAGCATGCAGTAGGCATTATTATGTCACATTAGAATATGAAGCTCAATAGGTTAAAGAGCCAATGTGACTTTTAAATGAGAAGTATTTGGGGGTCAAGTATTTGGGTCCAAGTATTTGATGTATATAAACTGAGTTTAAAAATCACTTCTTCCCGGAGCACAGGCGAGTTGACTTAAAGGATAGTGCTTCTTGACTTTAGGCAAATTGCCTTCCCCTCTGAACATCCTCTAGATAAATTGAGGAGGGTGAAGAGGGTGGATATGTGTTAAGGTTGCTTTGGCGTCTTGAGAAGTTTGGTCCTAATTATCTTCAGTGTTTAGAATGCATGACTTTTTCAGTAACTTAAAGCGAAGCAACCTCAGTTTTATTCTTTCACAAACAGGCTTTTAATCAACATTTAAATGTTGATTAAATATTAAATTTTAACGTTAAATTTGAGTCTGTCTTCTCCTCGTTCAAATCTAACAAATCAAGGTAAAACCCTAAATTTTGAAGGATCCAAAGGATATTCAGTCAGTACGCATTCTCAAAATATGTGTAAAGTGGCTCAGAACAACCATCAAAATGACTGTATTCCACTTCTGAGCCCTGAGGAACATAAGACGGTACGTGAGAACAAAACGCAGCATGAGGGAAGAAGACTTAATGGTATTAGGAGACGTCCAGTACTACCCATGTAGTCACTTTTGGGTTTCTGGGGAGCAAGTGAGGTAGCCAAGAGGATTAGGGTCACCTAGGCAGTAGTTAAGCAAGACTGTTTTTGTTGCCAACAGCAAATGAAGTCCATTAGGCTGGAACTATTTGCTTAAGTCAAGAACAACAATGAAAGCAGTGTCAGGGCTGGAGGATGTCAGGGACAATTACACACAGCAAGCAAGTTTCATGGGAACAAGGGTAAAAGAAAGTGGTTCGTCTTTGTTGGGGCTGCAGCGTGAGCCAGGCACCCCCTGACTCTGGACTGTGGCTCTCCCAGGCCTCTGCCGCCCATACTCTTTGCTGCCTTGTTTTGAATCAGTTTTACAGCATCAAAGGTATGATGAGACATTTCGTTTTGTAACTTGTCTCAATCTTCCATCTGAATGGAGCCAATTTTCAGATAAGCAAGGGTGCTAATTATCAGCCCCATCTAAATTTAGAAGAACTTTCAGAGCTTTGCAAAACGCAGTCAGATTACAGGCCTCACTTAAGCTGCTCAAACGGGAATTTAACTTCTGATACGGAGACGCAGAAGCCTCAAAGCTTGACGGGCTCACAGGTCCAGCCAGAGGAACGTTATTGTTTCTAGCAGAAATTGCATTGTTCCTAATAGGCGTGTCGTTTACTTTTATGTTCACAGTACCACTTGACATTCAAAAAATCAGATCATTAAAAAGCTGTCTTCGGATGGCTGAGTGGTTTGGATGCCCCCTGCTAATTACAGCAGGAGGGCTACACAGGGGACCCTGGGGAAAGAGACTTTTAAATTGTGAGTGGACACCGACTCTATGCTACATTCTGCTGGGCAAGTGGGTAGATGTCAAGTTGAATATGATACAGCCTTGACCTTAATGTATCTGGTCTGAGTCTGGAGGAGGAGACTTGGGGGCTGACATAATCTAGAAGACAGACAGGTGTGTATGGACACTTTTTCCACATGAGCTCAAGCTGCTTCTCCCCTCCCCAGCATGTAAGCACTTTGCAGTTTTGTTAAGTCTCCTGCGACCTGTCAGGCTGTGGGTCTGGGTCAGAGGGGTTAGTTTTTAGCAGATATTTACCAATGTAATTAGCTCAGGGATCCAGCCAGCTCACCTTTCAGCCCCACACTGAGCTCAAGACGTTATTCTGAGCTTCTCTATATTGAATTGCATTGGTCCCTCCCTGCTGCTTTTATGTAAGCCTCCTGGCATTTGTGGAGCTTGAACGGTCGTGAATGAGAGCTCAGCTGCTTCAGAGGCAGCCTCTGAAGTGGGCAAAGAGGCTTCAGAATGCCTTCTGATTCCCACTTTTGATTTCCTCCTGTGTGTGGTTGAGATGAGAACGTTCCCATGGTGGGGTTCACGGTTTTCACGGGGGAGTTTTGAGAGCCAGCCACCTGGCTAATTTCCTTGGGCTGGTTAGGAACGAAGACCCATCCATGGCCTCTAAAAATGGACCATTAAAGATTTGCTCATGGTACGTAACTATTGCTTTAGAGATGGTCTAACTTAAAGGTTTCCCCAGGCCCCTTCTATTTTATATTGTGGCAAAGAAAGGTAGCATTACTGTTTGTTGGCCCTGGACTCCCCGACTTAGTTCTTCAACATCTTTCAGAAACTGAGGTTATCTGGGCTTTGAGAAAGAAAGTTTTTGCACGGCCCATTCAGCATTGTTCAAGGCAGTAACACACCACTGAACAAATTGCCCCCTTGCGTATGCTAATCCCGCACTTAAAAGAACTCATTGTAACATGTTCTGATGCTTTAGCCCCGAGGGGAGATGGGAATTGAAGGGATGTCACATCGTGTCATGTGACCCTCAAATATCTAAAATGCCTGTTTTCTTTGGGTCAACAGTTCATACTCAGCACATGTGAATGAAAGTATCCTGTGTGGTTTGTGGAAAAGATTAGTCCTTGTTCCCGCTTTTGTGTGTGGGAGCTGGCCTTGCTGTTGAAGATTCACTGGCTGGAATTCCTGCTTTGGGTCTTAAATTTCAGTGCTCTTGGCAAGGAACACCAAATCTTATTTTCAACAATAAATTAGAAGAACTCAAAAGAGTTCCTTCATTGTGACTGTGGAAAATGTGATTTGCCTTTTAGGAAACCATGCTGTTAATCCCACCCGTTCTCTTTGTGTCTTTTTAGAGAGGCACACATTGACTCTTACAGTCACAGAATATGTCTAATAGAGTGATCTCAGGTTTTGCTCATAGGCCATTCTTATTCCTGACCAGGGAGTCTCAGTAGGAAAGAATGAAAACACATCCGCATATAAACAGCAGGCTCCCATTTCTCTAACAGCAAACAGAACAGAAGAACATTTTAAGTGAGCAGGGCCTGAAGGATCCACCAGGCTTTGGACGGCTTGAGTGCATAGTCAGGGTCTCCCTTTTAAGTGCCTAAATCTCTATAAATGTTTGCCATCAAAGTCTTCAGATGAGACGAATTAAATGGAATGAAAGGCCATGTAGGCATCACCTTTCTAAACCAGCTATCACATCCAGGTGGGGTTTTCATGTGTACAGGGAGACCTGGGAAGAAATCTTTGATTAATTTTTTTTGTCTTGCAGAGTAACTCCCTCGTGGTCCCAGACAGTCTAAGAGGCACAGATAAACGCAGAAATGGACCCGAGTTTTCCAATGACATCAAAAAAAGAAAGGTGGACGATAAGGACTCCAGCCACTATGTAAGTAAATAAAGGACTTGAAATAATATTGGTTTGCTTCCTTGCTCAGCTTCTAAGTGAGTATACAAAGGACCTCTAAGATCTTAGTGACAATTTCACATCCCTTAAAATAATAGTATCGGGCTTCCCTGGTGGTGCAGTGGTTGAGAGTCCGCCTGCCGATGCAGGGGACACAGGTTCATGCCCCGGTCTGGGAAGATCCCACATTCTGCAGAGCAGCTGGGCCCATGAGCCATGGCCGCTGAGCCTGCACGTCCGGAGCCTGTGTTCCACAATGGGAGAGGCCACAACAGTGAGAGGCCCGCATACCGCAAAAAAAAAAAATAATAATAGTATCAAGAGGATAGATTCTTACATTGTAGGATATTATTTCCATCTTGAGCTGTAAATTATGCATCTGCCAGGCTTAGTATTAAATTTTAGGCTTTCTGCCGTAGTTACTCATGAGAGGGAATACAGAATTGTAGGGCTGGCTTCGTGGTGTGCAGCCTGTGTAGCTGCACTGACCCTGGTCTTGCAGGGGCCCTGCCTCACCATTGGTTTCATGCTGTGCTCTCCAGCTTCTTCAAATTCTCAATTTTGAGGCTAGGGCCTGCATTTTCATTTTGTACTAGACCTTGCAAATTTGGTAGCCTGTCCTGCTAAAATAACAAGGGCAAGAATTCGGTGTCACCAACTTACCTTTTTGAATGCCATTCTGGTAATATATTCAGGCTCTTATCATGTCTTAAGGCAGAGTTCGTCCTCTTCCACAGGGAGCAGTGTAGTGATAAAAGTCCATGGTAAAAAAAAAGCCTGGAAGAAACACTGGGGGTATCTCGTTCAAACCCTACAGATGAGATCACACGACTGGATGTGAGGACTCTTGACTTAGATGTAGCTAAAACCACATTCATGAGGAGAGCAAACCAAGCCAAATGGCCATTGGTGCTGGTCTCGGCGTCATAAACATTGCAGCTGACAGATGCCTTGTAGTTTCCTTGTGTGTCCCCGAGTGTCTGTTTCAGGATGCACACATTCTCAGGAACAGTGTGGGAGTAGAATTCCAATTAGGCCACTCCCCACTGCCCCTGGAGGAAGAAGTGTCTACCTCTGGCTGGCTGCTGTGCAGGCTGTGCGGAGGTTTCCACGCGAGACCTCTGCCTTCTGCTGGCTGGCGCAAGCCAATGGCTAACCGTGGGTAACATTTCTTGGGCAACATCTCAAGTTAGCGTCAGGTACTGTGTGCTTCTACGTGGCTTGTTTCATTTAACTCTGAAAACAACCCTGTGAGTTTTGTATCATCCCTCCATTTCATTGATAAGGGAAGTGAAGCACAGAGCTTTTAAGTGATTTGCCCAAGGTCAGAATTAGCGGCACAGCCTGGAGACAGTCTGACTCCAGGATCCATGCTCTTTATCACCATGTTAGGATTCCCAAAGCGAGAGCCTAGGATTGGATATTTTGCCAGAGGTCCTCAAATTGGTCCATACTTTGTACCATAATAACATCCCAAGAACCCAAGTTGTTGATCTCCCCACCACAGCCCAAGCCTTTTTAGCACATATTTACCCCTTATCTTTTGCCCAGAGCCAGTATCCCACACAAGTATGTTTATATATGGCATCAACTGTTAATAAGCTAGTCAAGAAAGTCCACGACATACAGAAATTTGCAAGTTTGCCAATGATAGAATTCCGAGTTGCTCTGTAGATAAGTTATTTAGTAGTGAGGGATCTAGAATCCATAGCTCTGCTGACTTTTTTGTAACCTGTTTGTACTAGGTATGTCTAGTTGTGTAGGTAGTTGAGGGTGATGTATTGAGATGATGTTGGAGAACCTGGGGCAAAGGACTCAGACCTTAGATGTTTGATGACAGGTGTATACTGTACCGTGAAGGTTTATATTTGCAGAAGGGTCCAGTACAAAGCTAAGATTTAAATTTCAGACTACTTAAGGACTCACTGCACAGTTCCATTATAATAAATTAGTTATTTGCTACCTTTTGCCAGTTTGGTCTGTACATTACATTAACTGTTTTTATACTGGGGTTTTTTTTTTTCCTAAAGGGAATCCCCCTAGCCTTATACTTAGTCACCACCACTCTCGGTTTCTTTCTTTTTTTTTTTTTTAATCAGTGGCTTTTTTGGTTTGTTTTTGTTTTGTTTTGTTTTTTGGCTACACCATGTGGCATGTGGGATCTTAGTTCCCCAACCAGGGATCAAATCCATGCCCCCTGCAGTGGAAGTGCGGAGTCCTAACCACCGGACCACCAGGGAATTCCCGCACCCTGGGTTTCTTAACACCCGGCAATGTTTGTGCTTTTCTGTGGGCTTTACTAAGAGAAAGTAAATTTTCTTTAGTATTAATTTTTTCTTTTATTGCATGAAAATATTTCTTTCAATAGCCCGTTATTTTTAATTACCCAGGCTTCCTCATTGGTTGTAATCTTTTGTTATTGCTAGTGAGTTGCATGGTGCCTTTATAACGATGACTAAAGGTATATCTAGTAACACATTACTGAAGAAAGTAAACTGGATCTCCCGCACTTACTGCTTTAGGTATGGCTAGATAAAACATTTAAGACATGAATTTAGAGTTGAGGGTACCTTTCTAGCTGGACTTGGGGGCCACAAAAAGCTAATGGGTGACACCTGCACTTGTACTAATATGTCTCAAACATTATTTGTGTATTCTTATTTGACAGTGACATCAGTAAAAGCATTGTGTAGATCATAAACCAGGGGCCTGCTCCTTTTTGAGAATAGGACCCATTGCGATAACTTATTTTTCCGTATGTCCGTTGTATTACTCTGTACTAAAAGACATATAAGGCCTTTTGGCTAAGAAAGTAGACTTCTTCAGCCTGCCCTGAATTTGATTTAGGAGTGATCACGTTAAATTGAACAGCTTTTCTGAAGCTTTTTGAAACTCAGTGCGTGCAACCTTGGAGTTTCCTCTGATTAGCCAATTTTATGGCTTCATGTCAAGACATTAAAAGCCCTAATGTAGGATGCCAGGGCCCTCCAGATACTGCCATCCTATCTTCCTTCCATCTCAAGAATATTCCAAGCTGATTGCTAAAGAGCTTTATTCTTATCATGAGGTTAGATCTTGGTACATTATCCCAACCAGTAGCCAGCTTTGTTGTTTGTAGTTTTTTGTTTCCTTTATTTAATTTTTTGTAGTAACTAGTAACCCCATGGGAACAGGGTTCAAGTTTGTCTTTATAATTATGAATTGTCCATGAACACTAGAATTGATTGGCAGCCTTCAAGGTGATACACAAAAAAAATCAATGACGTGAAATTGTGTTCTTTTTAGTTTGTTTGTTTGTTTTTTGCGGTACGCGGGCCTCTCACTGTTGTGGCCTCTCCCGTTGCGGAGCACAGGCTCCAGACGCGCAGGCCCAGCGGCCATGGCTCACGGGCCCAGCCACTCCGCGGCATGTGGGATCTTCCTGGACCGGGGCACGAACCCGTGTCCCCTGCATCGGCAGGCGGACTCTCAACCACTGCGCCACCAGGGAAGCCCGAAATTGTGTTCTTAATTTGAAATCCAGTGGGGAAAGATCTCTGAGATAAGGATATGCAGATTTCAGATTATAAGAGAGATTCAGCTGCTGCAAACATTTATTGAGCCCTTACTGTGCGCCAGGTTTTACGGCTTGCCATCACCTGTTGTATACACATTGTGATTGTTTAGCTGGTGTGCTGCTGCAGCAGAGTTTCCTGCCTGGGTCTTTGCACGTCCCCAGGTCAGATGCGAAGGGGAGACGGTGGTATTAATTACCAGGACTGGCATTCTGGAAGGGAGCCCAGGTCATTTGCTAGTCTGTCTGCTACCAAGAGCTACAGAAATTTAATTGAGCCTCAAACCCTTTAGTAAATGGCATTAAAATTTCTTTTTTTTCAGGACAGCGATGGTGACAAAAGTGATGACAACTTAGTTGTGGATGTGTCTAATGAGGTAACCATTCTCTTTATCAAACTTTATTTTCAGAGTGACTTGTGAGAGAAAGGAAGTGGAACCACCATATTTTGGTCTTTTGCAACTTTACACGTTAAGGATTTAATGGTTGTTCGTGGATGGAACAATAAGTGTCTAAAACCGACACAAACTTTTGTTTCCTTTAAAAAAAAAAATCTGTTTCCCTAACCATTTTGGATTCCTAAGTTGGTATCTGGTGCTCCTTTCGGTCCCGTGCCCTCTGGGCAAAGTATCTGAGCATGAGGGAAGATACGATTATTTCTAGATTTGTTTCTTTATGGTGTCTTCATGGGTGCACTCGCAAACACCATCCTATTCATTGTAATAGCAGTATTAGGTGCACACCCTCAAATCCCCCAAATCTGAAGGACTTTCAGGGCTCTCCTTTAATTTGGCGAATTGGTGTGGAAAGATCCGTCCATTCTAAGTGAAATCACGAGCCCTTTGCTTGTGCTTGTTGAGGACCCCTCGTCTCCACGAGCAAGCCCCGCCCACTCACCCAGGGAAAATGGGATCGACAAAAACCGTCTGCTAAAGAAAGACGCCTCCAGCAGCCCGGCATCCACCGCCTCCTCGGGAAGTTCCACTTCTTTGAAATCCAAAGAAATGAGCTTGGTAGGTCATAAGAACTGTCACTTGCCTATTTAGCAGTTTAGTTTTATCAGGGAACCAGAGGTTCCCTAAAGTATTTGAAATGTGGGGTTTTTACTAATTGAGAGTTACATTTTTAAGGGTTTAAAAGTGAAGCTCATCATTCTGCTTTCTGTCCCCATGGTGATTACTTTTGCCCTCTGGGTCGTCTATTTTGGGCCATGATTAGAGAGAGATAACAAGCTTCCATGCCCATTTCCTTCTTACTTGGGGGATATGTTCCTGGCATAGGCTCAACTTCCTAGTTGGCAAATGGTTCAAATGCCTTAGGTCCTAAGGAGTCCTCATTTTCTTAAGCGGTACACTTCCCCTGGTTTTAGACTGACCCACCCTGTTGGGTCATGTTGTGATTGGGTTGCTGGGCAGATGGTGATGTACTCAAGGCGGCACCAGGGGAAGCCTGGAACTCGGGGGGGGGATGTGGGTACATCAGGCCAATTCATGCTTTCAGTCATTCAACAAACATCGTGGAGTATCTCATCTCTTCACTCACCATAACTGCACCATAACAACCCTGCAGTTAATCCCTACATAGTCCCTCAAGGCATTATCCCATTTCACTGATGGGGAGGGAAGCTGGAGGAATTTGCCAAGTTTGCACAGCTCGTCAGATCCAAGGCCAGAGGGAGCTGGGGTCTCTCTAACCCATGTTCTTTGCTACCCCAGAGTGCTTCTCAGACTATGATTAAAGGGACACGAAGGGTTAAGATGCAGAAGAAGATGCCCTGTGACCCTGTTACTCTCCTGACTCCTGAAGGCCCCTGCACTAGTGGGTCCACTCTGGTTACGTTGGCAAATGGGTGCAGCTGCTGAATGCCAAAGAGTTATTTTTTTAGGCACATCTCTCAAAATGATAGGACTAGGTCTAGGGCTTTTGCCCCTGAGATGCCAGTTTGCTTCTCATCAAATTGATGGCTCCGCTGCCTCTCACTGTTAGTCTCAATCCCACTGCCATTAAGCAGCAAAGGTAGAAAGGGGGTCCTCCCTGTGATATTCTCGATGACCGGGGCAGTCGCTTCTGAGTGACCGGGAACTTTCCTCTGGGTGGTCATCCTTCAAACTTGGCCAAGATCCAAAGTCCACAAGCCTGATGAAAAAATACTTTTTAAAATAAAATCTGCGGAGGAAGGAGTGTGATCATGTTCTGTGTCTCTAGCTAGAGTTTTAATTCTGGCAGGAAGAGGAAAGGTCAACATTTCTCCCTCACAAGTTAATGCTGTCAACATTGTGTGGATTTATGAAAATTGGCTGCGGGAGTAGCTAGAAGGTGCCCAGTGTCCCAGCTGCTGTTGTGATAAATTGTGTAATATGGCTTGGATTAAAAATAATACTCATTTAATTTGTTTAATGATACCAGCATGAAAAAGCCAGCACGCCTGTTCTGAAATCCAGCACACCGACACCTCGGAGTGACATGCCAACGCCGGGCACCAGCGCCACTCCAGGACTGCGTCCAGGCCTCGGCAAGCCTCCAGCCATGGACCCCCTCGTTAACCAAGCGGGTAGGGCATTGCCTCTTGTGGGCTGTGTTTTGTTTTTCCCTTTCCCAACTTGATTCGTCAGTTCAGCTCTCATGCAGTTTCCTCGTGAATATGAGATGCACTTTCTGCCCCCCTCCCTCCTTCCTATCTCTGAAAAGCCATGATAAGAAACAGATGTTTGTCCTTGGGTTTCAGCAGCTGCACCCTGTTCAGTCTCTGACTGTTTACATTTGGCTTTTCTTTTATTTCCAAATAATCCAAATCCCAGGGACTTCAATAAAGTTTCTGATAATTATTCCGCATGTAAGCTCCTTACCAAGCTATCATTGTGTGTCTGAGTTTGCTAATATTGACTGAAACAGCCTGTCTGACCGGCCCAAGTGTGCTTCTTGCTTGCTTTAGTTGGCCAGTGTTCTGCCGGTATATCCCTTAGGAATCATGGTCTCTCCTTCAGGAGAAATTGGGAGGGTTTCACTGGGACCCCAGCCCCTGAATAAACTCATAACTTTTAACTTTATCTTCCTCCCTGGCAAAGGAAAAATGTAACACTCTGGGCCCAGAGGAAGAGAGGCCCCAGCATATTCCCCCTAAACCTGTGCTCTGGTTTACATAAATCCAGGATCAGGTTTTCATTTGGAATTGGTAGCAGGTAATGGAAAATTGGGGCTGAAGGAGAAATCTTGGATTTTATCAAGAGAACCTTCTTTTGAGTTTAAGTCAACGGGTAGTGCCTGTGCCTTGGTTAGCCTTCTGTGAACTGGGTACAATGATGCTGCTTAATCTCCCTGGTTCGCAGTGTTGCCCAGTGTACCGACCAAGGAGGAAATATGTGGGCAGTTCTTCCCCTGGGGTCCATTCTTTCCTCGAGATGAATTCAGCTCCAGGGAAGAAGGAACCCTGTGTAGGATTTGGAGTTGGTACCACTCTGCTCCCCCCAGCCTTCTCTCCTCCTTCCCTATAATGAAGGGCACTGAAGAGGACCCTGGAACTGATGGTCAGGCTGGACCTGAGCGGCCAGGTGAGTCACGTGCAGCTTGTGCTTCCTTGCAGCGGCCGGCCTGAGGACGCCCCTGGCGGTGCCGGGTCCGTACCCTGCGCCTTTCGGGATGGTGCCCCACGCGGGCATGAACGGCGAGCTGACCAGTCCCAGCGCCGCCTACGCCAGCCTCCACAACATGTCGCCGCAGATGAGCGCGGCCGCGGCCGCGGCCGCCGTGGTGGCCTACGGGCGCTCCCCGATGGTAGGGATGGCGGGGATGGCAGGCAGGCAGCCGTGGGTGGGCGCAGGCGGGCGGGCGGGACCCAAGGAGCGGCCAGCGGCCTGCAGTCCCCACGCCTGCAGACAAAGACCCAGTGTCCTCGCTGCGCCCGCCTCCCTCTTGTCCGCCTTCATCGGCATGCCGCTTCATTAAGTTAAGGCCAAATGCTTTTTGTTTTACTGTTTTTGTGGATGAAAAAAGGCAGTGTTTAGGAGCTACTTCAGCGGTTCAGGGGACATCTGGTTTTCTCCCACCAAAGTAGTTTTTTTTTTTTTTTTTTGGAAGGCGATGAAATGACTCAAGTAGCTCACAGAAGCCTTTTCATTCGTTTCTTGAAGTTGTTTGTTTTTTTTTTTTCTCTTTAATTCTTAGAAAAAAATATTTGAGGAGCCGTAATTTTCTCATTCCATGCTTATATTATTCTTTAAACCCAATAGCGTGACTTAGGTGTAAGAAGTGATCTCAGCTCAACAGGGAGAAACACAAAGGGACTGAAACCGTGGGGCAGGTTCTCCTTCTTGTCCTACCTTCTCCCACTGTGTAAATGGCCTCATGTTTGACCAGGAAGAGACAGAACTGCATGTGAAGGGGAAAATTGACTGTGTAGTCCTTAACTGCATCAGGAAAAGGGACTAGATTGTAACTCATACCAGATGAAAGTCCCTAAATCATTTCTGTTGGCTGTTTGAAATATGTCACGTGCATTTCTCTCCTCTCCCTTCTTCATTACCTCCAATAACTTGGGGTGATAGTAAAGTTCATTGTTTTTTCCCTTATGTTGTACTACTAGGAAAGGCTGTGCAGTGGAGGGCGAGATAATTTAAAGCAAAGGGGACAGCTGAGGGACTAGGTACCTTCGTTAAGGTGCACAAAATAGAGCGTCCATGCGTGAATTTCTAAGCAATGACTTAGACCAGTGGTATGAAACGGGGTGATTTTGCCCCCTAGGGACATTTGGTCATATCTGGAGACACTTTTGTTTATTAGAACTGGGGGATGCTGTTGGCACTGAGAGGGTAGAGGCCACGGATGCTGCTAATTATCCTGCCATTCCCAGGCCGGCCCCCACCCGAGAACTATCTGACCTAACACGTCGATAGTGCCGCAGTGGATAGGTTGTCCTGACTCAGCGTATTGCTCTTTGTACTTGTTTGGACAGGTAGGACATCCTAAGTCCACAGGGCGTATTTACCATGGGAAGCTGGTTCTCGATGCATGGATCAACCACACACCTTCCTACTTACCAAAAAAGAATGTCTTGTGGTATTTAGAGGCGGCTGTATTATTTTTTTGCATTATGCTCGTTCTTTTGAGAAATGCTAGCGCACGTCCCTGTTTCTGTTTCTGTTGCTTTGGGGATTTCTGAGTTTCTAGTGAAAAGTCTTTAGAGGTGTCACAAAGTGCCTACCCTGCATAAACTGAGTGTGCGATGCCTTATTCTGTTTCCAGGTTGGGTTTGATCCTCCCCCTCACATGCGTGTACCTACGATCCCTCCAAACCTGGCAGGAATCCCCGGGGGCAAGCCGTAAGTACCTCTAACTCTTCGGTTTTACTGTAAAGGTGGTTACTTAGTCATGGGTATCAGCAGACTCGAATTCCAAAGGGAGCACAGGCTTGGGCGTTTCCAAGGAGATTTCTAGTGTCTTTTCCTGAGGAGTGTTAACACTTGCTATAAATAGGCACCTGGTAGGTGTCACGCCTCTGTCTTCTCACTGTGGATGATGTCATGCATTTAGTTATTTCTGGAGAGAAGCTGTTGGGGACGGGGGCGAGGAGGGAGGCGAGAGCCAGGGGCGGTTGGTCCTCCTTGCTTGACCCTTCCTCAGAAAGCTGCTCTGCTTTGCCATTTGGTTAGGGGGTAGCTGCTGGAGATTTTCCACAGGACTGTGTTGTGGGCAATAAGCTGTCACAAACTTGAAATCTCAGAAATGGAAAACGTGCTGTTTCTTTACCCGGCTCAGTGCCACCTTTTCCTTATTTTGGTCGAAACGGGAGTTCCATGAAAGGTACATTCTGTTGGATGCCAACATCGGGGGTTGACCACCCCCCCTCCCCAGGAACCCCAAGTAAAGTTTTGCTGGGTGCCTTCCTCTGAGAGATTATAAAGTGCAACGTGGCTTTGGAGAGGAAGCAGGAGAGGTAGGTTAAAGGGCAAAAGAGCCTTCAGAATTTAAAAAGCCCCGTTGGTTATTCTTCCAGGGTCACTTAAAATCACCTGTTTTCCATAATATTGGAATCAGAAACATGATTTCAAAGAATTCCTAAAGTTCTCAATTTTTGTACAAAACAAACCTGAGGGCTTCCCTGGTGGCGCAGTGGTTGAGAGTCTGCCTGCCGATGCAGGGGACATGGGTTCATGCCCCGGTCCGGGAGGATCCCGTGAGCCATGGCCGCTGAGCCTTCACGTCCAGAGCCTGCGCGTCCAGAGCCTGTGCTCCGCAATGGGAGAGGCCACAGCAGTGAGAGGCCCGTGTACCGCAAAAAAAAAAAACAACAAAAAAAACCCAAAGTAAAACAAACCTGAAATGTGAGAGTCTGTCTTACTTCTCAGCAAATACTCTCTTCCCCTAGGATAGAAGATGGCAGAAAGCCAGTTCCAACTCATTGATTTTTCCAAATAGAGGTACATGTCACAGGCCTTCAGGTTTTTTTTTTTTTTTGGTTATACCTTCTACCTCCGAGTGGTTTCTTTCAGCTATTACTCATGCATCTGTTGCATATTGCATTATTTTGAGTGGTCCGTTCAACTACCTGGTCATCCTTCTGTGGTTTTTATTGCAGCCTTGCATCAGACAAACCAATAGCATGAGGAAAGATGGAATTCCTTACCCCGTCATCTGCTTTTAGAAAGCAGATTCCCATTGCTCCTCTTTCCCTGCGTTATAGTATCTGTTTCACGGTAATTTGACTCATGATGAAATGAAGCTTTGGTTTATACCAGGAGCTAGTAGCAATGTTAGGAATTTATGGTGACATCTAGGCCCAGGGAAGAGCAGGACTGGGAGGTGGGACGGCATCGCATATCCTTTCTTAGCTGGTAGATCTTTTCCGATTGAATACTTGTGAACTACTATGTTGTGTTTTCTTGGGAATGCCCCCACCGTGTCCAGCCTGGAATGCCACAGGGCACTTATGGGTATTTCTTACCTGTGGTTTTGCTGGCAGTGTAGCTAGCTGTTGTGTGTCCCACTATCTGGTGAGTGGATAAAGGGCAAATGGGGCCTTCCCTAGCAGTCCAGTGTTAAGATTCTGCGCTTCAATGCAGGGGGCACAGTTTTGATCCCTGGTCGGAGAATTAAGATCCCAAATGCCGCAAGTTGTGGCCAAAAAATAAAGAAGAAAACGAGCAAACAGTTAATGTTGAGCCAAGATGCAGTAATTAACAGTAACTGATGAATCTTCAGGGAAATAATAGGTAGCTAAGGCCAAGTTCAGCGAACCATTAGGGAAAGGCAGTTTCAGGAGTCAGAGCTGTGGGGAGTTTCCAGCTGCCAAGCCCCCCCGCCCTGCCCTGAATGTGAAATATGAGGCAGAGGGCATGGGGTGAGCAGAGCTGAGAGCCACAGAGCTGGTCCTCAGGGCTGGTGTGGGGGGGAGGGTTAACTTAGACCCAGTTCCTAACAACTGTGTGTGCAGTTAGATACAGTTTACACCTTCAGTGGATGACAGTACTGGTGTCACGCTTCCTGGAGCCAAAATAGTCATGTCTTTGACTTGTGAGAACCTTGGATTTCTTTGTGTTCACAGCTGCGTAGGCTAGGACCACGACAGTGGGCAGAGAGGCAAAGGTGTGAGACTCAGGTATGACGGTGCTTTTCTCCCCTTGGTCAAAACGGGCACTGGGCTGTGGATCCGAGGGGTCGCTGCTTTCTAAAACAGTTAAAACATTTTTTTGGATTCTCTTTCAAGTTTAAGGTGAGCCATATCATGGGAGGAAGATTGAGTAAATTGGTATCAGAGGGAAAAATGAACTTGCCCGTTGTCTGGGACCTGGGCTGCGTACACAGTCTTAGTTCCCGTATTAATCCATTAATTAGTATGAGAGGACATACTGTTCTCATCATTCAGTAAAGCAATACCGCCTGAGGTGGGCTTCTCAAACTGGCTATGATGGCAGCAGACCAGTTTTTCCCCAACATGACAAAGATTGAGACTCTTATAACAGACAAATACAGATGGATAGGGGGAAAAAAAGATACAGAATACAAGTCCCAGTTTTTTATTACAAGAGCCAGCAGTTGTGAACTGACTCTGAGTTGCTGTGTAAAAGTTTCTCAACACTTAGTCTTGAGGAGTGAGCACCTCGCCGGGGGCAACGGTGAATGTCAGCGGACCACACTGGGCAGCATCTGTGCGAGGCTTATAAGAGGAATGGTGACAAACCGTCATGTCCAGGGTAGTGTGAACAAGGTGGTAAAGGGTTTGCGAGAGTCATTCTCTGAGAAACACCAGTCGAAGTAATATTTGGGAAGGACAGACGGAGGCTCTTCGTGGATGTTTGATGGAGAACTGTGTGTTAGGCGCCTGCCGTGCTCCAGGAAAGAAAACGTTTGTCTTTCCGGCTTTGGGGGGAGCCTACTGATGTGGGGGGAATGTTAAAGGAACAGTAGATGCTTGAGTTAAGTTTGCGACAAATGCTGAGTGCTGTGAAGGCAGAGTGGTGGGTGATAGGCAGACAGGTAGAGAGTGACCAGAGTTAGGAAGGGAAGGCCTTCCTTGGGGCAGGGTGGATATGCAGGAAGCTGAAGCTGGTGCAGGAGGGATAAGGCCACCCGGCAGAGGGGGCCGGGAGGGTGGGCTGGTGCCAGTAGAGGGACAGTGGGCTCCCAGCACAGAGAGGGAGCTTGAGGGTTCACGGGCAGCTGCATGAGTGCCCTTGAAGAGTGGTACAGCCGGGAGAGTGCAGGTGGGACTGGAGGGACCTTAAAAGTGCGTCTTGGGCTTCCCTGGTGGCGCAGTGGTTGAGAGTCCGCCTGCTGATGCAGGGCACGGGTTCGTGCCCTGGTCCGGGAAGATCCCACATGCCGCAGAGCAGCTGGGCCTGTGAGCCATGGCCGCTGAGCCTGCGCTTCCGGAGCCTATGCTCCGCAAAGGGAGAGGCCACAACAGTGAGAGGCCCGCGTACCGCAAAAAAACAAAAAAAAAGTGTGTCTAGCGTGAATGCCCATCTGTGGTTCTAGTGGCCTCACCGAGTGGCTGCGCATCTCTGACCCAGCGCCTCTAGTGATGGCGACTCATTCTCCCTGGCTGTGTGAAAACTCTTCCAGCCCTTGAGTTGAGATCTGTCTCCCTGGAACTTTTACCCATCTGTCCTGTTCTTTCCCGCTCCCCGAGACCACACAGTGTGCTGCTACTCCATCCTCCTCAGGGCAGGCAGCTCTTCAGATATTTGGAGACCACCGTTTCTCCATGAAGGGTCTCTTCTGTCTGAGTATGTCCATTGCTTCAGCCCTGTGTTATGGGATGTGATTTCAGGTTCCCACACCATCTGCCTACTACAGTCTGGTCAGTCACCTCCCTCCTGTCCTCTGTTCTACAGATTTCATCAAAATCTGCTGACTAGGCATAGAGGACCCTATTGGGAGCTCACAGCCTAGTGATGGAGCGGTGGCATTAATCAAGGAATCACAAAAATAAATGTGTAATTATAATTGAGATAAGAGCTGTGACAGAGGAGTACTGTTTTTGTGAAATTCTGTGAAGGGCTGATCCCATCTGGAGGGTCAGGGGAGGATTCTCAGAGTGTTTTCAGAGCTGCAGTAATTGTGTAGGGGAAGGGCAAAAGACTCCAGGTGGAGGAACCAGCATATGCAAAACGCCCTGCTTCCTTCCATTGTTTTTATCCAAGTGGCGTAGAGCAAGATGACACTGCCAGTGTTCTGTACTTGTTTTGGTGTCAGAGTGATCTAAGATCTCAGTAGGGTTTCCCAACCAACCTGGACATTTTTTCTCTCTCCCACTTCTAACTTCTCCTAACTTCTTTTTGTTAAAGGCATTGTCCCTATTTTTCTTCTTTTTTTTTTTTCATTTCTCTTGAACTTTATTTTATTTTTTTTATACAGCAGATTCTTATTAGTTATCTGTTTTATACATATTAGTGTATGTATGTCAATCCCAATCTCCCATCTCCCAGCATTGTCCCTATTCTATCTAACATCTGGACCCAAACTTTAGCCTTTGGTACTTCCTTGTTTAATTCCCATTTTTACCCAGTCTTCTTATTTGTTAAAATCCTCACTAAGATCGTAGGTGTGTTTTTCCCTTAATGAAATATTTATCTGATCTTGTCTGTTTCTTGCTCAGATATCTTCAAAAGGTGCATATAAACTCCTGGTGTAGCCCCTCTGGTAGTATCACCCCAGCCTTTCTTTCCAGCCTTGTGTGCTGTGTTCTTTGCATCCTGTGCTCTGGCCAAATGGGATAACGCTCTGTTCCATGAAGAGAAGAGCCCTCCTCCTTCTACCTGGGGCAGCTTTCCTTCTCACTAGCCTCTACCTCTTCCTGCGGAAATATTTTCTGTCCTTCAAAGACCACTTCAGCTGCTGCCTCCTTCGTGAAGCCTCTGCTGATGCCTTTCCCTATGTGCTGTCTCTCTTCTGGCACCTTGTAATGTCTTGTGACACTTTCCACACTTTGGCCTTGAGTTATAATCCTATGTCCAGGTCATGTTTCAGTCAGCTTCTTCCCCACTAGAACTGAAGCTTCTGAAGTCCCCTTGAGCACAGATACCCAGTAAACAAATGTTTGCCCCGTTGACTGGTGTGGGGGGGGGGGCGGTGAGCCCAGGATTGCGCAAGACCCTATGATTCATCCTTTTCCAAGGGAGAGTGCAGTTTGCATTTTAGAGATGTGTAATGCTGATTTATAAGCGGTTTACCCTGACTGTGTTTCCAAACCCTCAAGGTGAAATTTAATTGCTGTTGTTTGGTCAGCTTAACTTGAACTCATTTTTAGTTTTAGGAAATTTGTTGCCTGAACTCTGTGGAGATCACTGATAAGAAAGAAACCTGAAATTTAGACAGATTGACATCTTCGTTGTACTCCACGCCTCTCTCCCCTCAAGGCATTTTTCTGGCCCCGTGACACCGCTTTCCTCTCCATAAATACTCGAGGGGCTGAGCTCTACCTGCTTCCTATAGTAGCACCTAGAGGTCAGTCATAACTCACGCTAATAATAGTTTGGCTTAAGATTCCAGCTAAGTTCCAGGTTCCTTTACCCTGTGTTTTAATGCTAGACACGTAATTGAGAAATCTTCCACCCCTTGTTTAGTGTTTAAATAAATCTTTAAACTACCTTTTTGGAGTTGGAGCCTAAAGGGAAGAGAAAATCTGAACTACATTTGGGGTAAAAGTGCTTCTTAGGAAAACATGATTTGCGGCAGTGAATAGGGGCCAGTCCGGGCTTCTGGCTGAGAAGATGTGTCAGTGGCCAGTCCTCCTCCCTCTGCCCTCCATTCCTCTCTGATCCCTCTGCTGACCATGTCTGGATTCCACACTCAGTTTATTTCGTGGATTTGAAAATTAGTTCAGCCCCCTTTATACTTGTCACGATATTTGGGTGATTTTTTGTCTTTTTTTTTTTTTTTTTTTTTTTTTTGCGGTACGCGGGCCTCTCACCGCTGCGGCCTCTCCCATTGCGGAGCACAGGCTCCGGACGCACAGGCTCAGCGGCCATGGCTCACGGGCCCAGCCGCTCTGCGGCATGTGGGATCCTCCCGGACCAGGGCACGAACCCGCGTCCCCTGCATTGGCAGGTGGACTCTCAACCACTGCGCCACCAGGGAAGCCCGATTTTTTGTCTATTAAATGCTAAAAGTAACATGCTTATTTTGTGCCATATTATCACCATGTGGGTTTTAGTTTAACTCTTGTTTTTCTACTTTTTGATGGTCTGGGAATGCGTAGCTAATTTCTTGGAGTTATATTGAGGTGTGAGGCCCTTCCTTTTGATGTGAGTTATGTTTAGCTGCTGGACAACTGTCCCTTCCCTCTCTCTCCCTCTTCACCTCTTCAGAAATAGCTTTCAGCTTACCAGGCCTAGTTTGTCTATCTCTTGATCGAATACTGCTGTTTGCCTGCAATGGTTGGTTCCTTTGCTAGGAATTTTTGAATTGACCTTTGAAATGGCTGTATATTTTAAACTTATCTTTGTCTTACTTTTCGGCCACGCATCTCTTGGTTTGTATCTTTGTCCTGCCTAGGAGCCCTGTTGCTGCCCCAGCACATTTACAATTTGGAAATGTTTAATTGATGGAGGAAGTAGGACCTAGAGCTCAGAATCATAAATGCTGACTTTGACCAGAGAACCTCCTAGTATATCAGCTAGGCCATCTCTTCTTCCTTACTTTATCTAGTAATTTTTTCCTATCCATTTTAAGAAGTTCTGCATTTGCTTTTTTAAAAAATGAGGATAGCCGTGCATTCAACTAAATAAGGAAACAAAGAAAAAGTCTTCTATCGTAAGGCTTTGAAGTCCTCAACTTGTCATTTAATTGTTACTAAAGCCCTCCATTGACGCAGAAATGCTGTCTTCAGATAGGGTAGGGATTGCACCTGGATCTGCATGTTTGAGAGGATGCCCGGATGCCAAACTAGAAAAATCCTGTGGAAGAAGTAAAGGATTTCACAGATGTTAGGAGTTAGGTGTGCAGACCCTAAAAAATGTTAAAGGTAGAGCTTGTTACATTGGCAAAGAAAGAGGTTTTACCAGAAGGAGATGAATTATATACCTGAGGACATTTTTGTCCCTGAAATCTTAGAATAATATGGCTCTGGTTTTCTTTTCTTTTTCTTTTTTTTTTTTTTTTGGCGGTACGTGGGCCTCTCACTGTTGTGGTCCCTCCCGTTGCAGAGCACAGGCTCCAGACGCACAGGCTCAGCAGCCATGGCTCACTGGCCCAGCCGCTCCGCGGCATGTGGGATCTTCCCGGATCGGGGCACAAACCTGTGTCCCCTGCATCGGCAGGCGGACTCTCAACCACTGCACCACCAGGGAAACCTGGCTCTGGTTTTCTTATCACCCCACATCACAGCATCCCCAGCCTCCACCTTCCCTATACTAGTTCTTCAGGCAGAGAGCATCCTCCAAAGTCGTAAGTTAACATTATTCTCATCTGTCTTAGAATGAGCCAAATGCCCCAGCTCTCAGCCCTCAGAGCCTCCTGTGCCCAGGGCTCCATAATGAAGCACATCAGTGACGCTGACATGCCTGGTGTTCTCCTTTTGTGTAGGGTAGGCGTCTCCCTCCTGATGGGCCCCACGAGCCCTCTTGAGTCGAGAGTGTCTAAGGTAGTGCTGATGTGGAAGCGAAGGTAAAGGTTAGAGCCCCACTTCTGTGGTTGGCTGACCTCTCCTGCTTACGAGCTGAGTTGGGCCTGTTAAGCTCCCCTGTGCCTCTTCCCTGCTGTAAATAATAAGGGACAGCGAGCTGCCTTCTGTGACGTGGGAACCAAAGGCTGAATCTGTATTGTGCTTCGTACTTTCCTACGTGCTTTCATTTCCCCCACACCTCAGCAGTCACGTTGGTAGGGTAAGTTTTGTCAGGGCACGTTGTAAAAACAGGGAAATGAGGCCCAGATAAGTTCCGTGTGGTCCCCACATCTTATTAGTGACTAAACTGAAACTCTGACCTGGGTCCCCTCACTTCCTGAACTTTACTGCATGCTCTTCAGCCCCTAAACTCATGACCCATGGCAACTTCTGCTGCAGCTGGTATCTGAGGGGTTCCACACCCACCGGCTTCTACTGATGGGGTGGGCTGTGGATTTCACTGTTACTGTTGCTCTCGTTGCCTTTTGTTTTGCTCTTCATCAGCTCTTCATCTCTAGGGACTGCCTTCCCCCCTTGGGAAAGTTGGTACCACCTCTGAGCCACATTTGGTACGACGACTAGGAGTTCCTTGGGAGAGTTGCCTGGCAGAGCCCAGGTGGTTAGAGACTCCCCACCTTCTTGTAGCTTACTTTCCGTAGCTACACGAGAGTAAGCTACAAGGAGCAACCTGGCAGCTTACAAATGAAAGGCTGCTGGAGCAACCTTTCATGCCTCGATTTATAAGTGATTAGGGAGCAGTAAATGACTCGGGGCTTTCGGATTCGTTTACTGAGTGCCAGCTGTATGCTCGTTGGCGAAGTCATCCCAGAGGACTCGGGCATGAGACAGACACATGTAAACGTGGGCTGTAGTTCTCAGCGTGATACCGATTTATAGGATGAGCCAGGGTCCTGGGGAAGGACTCACGACACCTGGGGAGTTGAGGCAGGCCGAGGGAGGGGGAAGTGATGTGCGCTTAGGGGGACGCCGTGCTATTCTAGGCAGGAGGGAACAGTTTGTGCATGACGTGACAGCATGCGATATTTTAGGGGACTGGCCCGTTGTTCCGTGCGGCTGGGAATTTAGGATACAAGGCGGTCGTATGAACTGAGACTCATCGACACTCAATTGTGAAGGGCTCGGTGAGCCGTAGAGCCGGAAGAGCCAGTGGAGGTTTTGACATGATCAGATTCTTTTTGATACCTGTTAATACAGCAATAGATTCTCTCTGAAGAGGGCCAGGTTCACAGGCAGCGGGGTCTTGGCCGCAGCCTTTACCTCTGGTGTCCGTGGTTCTTCATCCTTGTTCGCTGGATCCGGCCACTGCCGTTCCTCTCTACTTCCAGCAAACCAACAAGTCTAACACCTGTTTTCCTTTGCCCACGGAACACAGCGTAGTTTTATTAACAGGAGCCAGTCAGCTAGGGAAAGACAATGTGCTTCCCCAGAACGCAGTCCTGTTTCCCAGTTTGTAGCACCTGTGGGGACTCTGAGTGCCTTTACCTCTGCCGTGTGCCCAGTGACTGAAGAGTTTGAATGAGTTTGATTTCATTCCGTTTTTAAATCTGTGAGGTCCAGCGGGCTTTATTCTGTTCAGTTCTGCCACCACATTTCCGAATCAGATCCTGATCTGCAGGCGCTTGATTCAAACAGCAGGGGGACTCAATTCTCTGAGGCTCTGGGATGTGGGTGGGTGGCCCCTAAGCAGGGCCCCAGGGGCTCCTTCTTTCTGCCCCACAGTTTGCCACCATCCTCTCTCGAAACGTCCTCCGCTCCTCTCTGCCCGGTGCTGTCTCCCCACCTCGCCTTTTAGGATTTATGAATTTCCCGGTTTTCCTGGCCTCACCATCGCCCTGTGCTTTCCTGGCTCCCACCCCACGCCTTCCTCCCTTTCCGCATTCCTGGCCCTCACACTTGTCCCCTGTTTGAGATAAGAGCCCTGGATTCAACATAGCCTCACTTTCCTCTTTTTAAGTCATGGGTGTTTAATATTGATGCTGTCATTTCCCGAAGGCCCCTGCAGGTGTCGAGCACGGTTAAGGGTTTTGCACTTTTGCAGCTGTTTTCTCTCTTTTTTTTCCTTACAACAACCCCTGCGACCCCAACATTGTATTATTATTTCTATCTTGTTGATCAGAAAATGGACACATTACAGGGCTCAGGTAGTTAGGCCTGTTTGGAAAACCACGGTCAGTGAGACCTCGAGCCGGGGGCCCCCGCATCTCAGGTCCCTTTGAATCCAGAGTCTGGGCTCTTATCCTGGCTGTGGACCCAGCCTACTGTGTTCATCGGTCGGGAGCCTCCTCTCACCTTTTTCTTGAATAAACAAATAAATTCAAGTTTTTAAAATTGAGGTATACATATAGAAAAAAAATGTACACATCATGTGTGTATAGCCCAGTGACTGCACCAAGAGCACCTGAAAAACCCCTTCCCATGCCCCTTCCAGTCTCTAGGGGAACCACCACCCCAACTTCTTATACCAGAGGTGAATCCTGCCTGGGTTTGAACTTCTATAAATGCAGTTGTACCATATGCATCCTTTTGTGGCTGGTCTCTTTCTGAATTCAGGCTTGAGAGATAGTTATAAATGTACACTATCCGTTTATAAATTCGCCCTCCTGGTTGATCTTACTTTCCCTAGTTCCTCAGTCAGTAAAGAGGGTAAGTTTCCTTCTGGGATCTCTTGAACGTTGTCACGATGCGCCGTCAATGTGGACTTTCTCCAAGACGTGTGTGTGCTTCCCGGAAGTGAATAACAGATTCCAAGCTGTCTTGTTTGCTCCCCTGGTTTTTCCTTCCTGTGGGTCCCTCTGTGAGCCACACCCGCCCTGTGCCTCACTGGGCTTTGTTCATTCGATTAGGCCCTCCAGCACAGCAGACAGCGCCAGCTTCCTCCGAGGCCCCCTCTGACTGATGTATTAACAGCCATATGGGTTTCCCCTGGGACAGACGAATGTTCACAGCTTCTGGCAGCAGTTCGCTGCACTGTGAATCAATTTTAAACTGCCTAAGTGTGATGATCACAGACCTCCTGTGCGGTTTAAAGAAGAGGACACCTAGGGGAGAGGTGGGTATCTTCCAGAGACAAGCATACAGCTCTCTGTACTTTGTGCATCTATTTTAATCTGGAACATTTAACTCTATAATAAGCAGAGTTCCAGTTGAAGTGAGATAAAATTTCCTTCCCCTAAAAATCAGGAATTGCTAAAAGGGTACCTGATGGAAACTGCCCACCTAGAGGTACCCACCTTGATTTATGGCGAACAGAAAAACTAACCTTCACATCTGCCATTTTCCTCACAGCACAGAAAGTTTTAAGAGGCAAGTTCTCTCCCCACGTTTACCACCGTTCATTTGTTATTTTCAGACCCAGGTCGTGGTGCCTGGTATCTGGGTCACATAATTTAGAATGTGAATAGACTTAAACCCCAGTTCTCGTGGTCTCATCTTCAAGGGCAATAATACAATGCTATTTGATTCCAACTCCAAATATCCTATAATAAATGGCATAGGTTCAATTAAGTGTAATGTGCATGTATTGAAATATCATGTGGGCTTGATACATTACTAAGGACACTAAAGGATACTGTGAGCTAAAAATAGGAGATATAATAACGAAAAAGAAACAGACTCACAGACGTAGAGAACAAACTAGTGGTTACCAGTGGGGAGAGGGAAGAGGGAGAGGGATAAGTAGGGGTAGGGGATTAAGAGTTACAGACGATTATGTATAAAATGATCTGCAAGGATATATTGTACAACACAAGGAATATAGCCAATATTTTATAATAACTATAAATGGTATTATTTTATGAGTATATTATATTTTATAATTATAAAATATATTTTATTATAAAATGAGTATTATTTTATAGTAACTATAAACTCACAACCTTTAAAAGTTGTGAATCACTGTATTATACGCCTCTTACCTATATAATGTTGTACATCAAATATACTTCAGTATGAAAAAATAGGAGATTTAGTGGTTTGGTACTAAACCAAACCCTTGACATAAGGGCTTTGAGCTGTAGTTGCTTTATATGCATACTTATTTTCTAGGACATTCTTTGTGGTTCCCATTATGTGTACTCAGTCATTCAAATTAAGAGTAATGTTAAGGATTTGGGCCAAATAGCTGTATAAGATTAGTTACTGGAACCAGTTTGCCAGGAGATAACATATCTAAAATTGTGTCCTTTGGTCAGGGAGAAGGGGAAGTTCTTTTAAAAATCTTTTCATATATTTGATATTTTGTTTTGTTTTTTTAAATTTTATTTATTTATTTATTTTTGGCTGTGTTGGGTCTTCATTTCTGTGCGTGGGCTTTCTCTAGTTGTGGCGGGCGGGGGCCACTCTTCATCGCGGTGCGCAGGCCTCTCTCACTGTCGCGGCCTCTCCTGTTGCGGAGCACAAGCTCCAGATGTGCAGGCTCAGTAGTTGTGGCTCACGGGCCTAGTTGCTCTGCGGCATGCGGGATCTTCCCAGACCAGGGCTTGAACCTGTGTCCCCTGCATTGGCAGGCAGACTCTCAACCACCGTGCCACCAGGGAAGCCCGATATTTTGTTTTTATAGAAGGAAAATAACAGCATGTATTTTATTTTCAAGCTAAGGAAGTATGTGGTTTTATGTGCAGGCAGGTAGAAACCTGATGTCTTCTATCAATTTTAAGTTTTGTGCATGCTTAGTTATTTTTCAAAATTTGAGTTAGCATTAAAATGAAAATTTAAGTTCTGTATTAATGCCCAAGGTCTTTAGGATCTGTAAAGGGACTGCAAGGTGCCAATGATAAATTCCAGAAAGGGCCCAGACTTATTCCAGAAGGTTATGGGAGGGAGGAAGCCCTACGTACTTCATTTATTGTTTATGTATGCAGACCTATAGAAAAGCTTTAATGTTGAACTTCTAGATCACCGAGTGATGCTTTGGATAAGAAGAAAGTGAAAGCAGTGGTCTTCAAAGTGCCTAGTTCAGATGTGGGTGGGAAATAAAACGTTAGCACTCCTATATCTTCCATCCTCTACAGGGTCTTTTCTTTGTGCGTGCTTTCTAGTATTTGTAGTATATGAGTGCCTGGAGTTTAAATAATTAGATTGTTAGAGAAAAAATATGCTTTAAGATTTTAGTGTAGAAACAGAAGTGTGCACTAGGATTAGGTTTGTTTGTATTTAACAGGGAAGAAAATAATAGCTTAAGTAAAATAGAAGTTTATTTCTCTCTCCCATAAAAGATACTGGCTGTCAGTAGCCCAGGGCAGGTATCACAGCCCCAGTGATACAGCCCCAGGTCTCACAGTGTCACCAGGACCTCTGCATTCTATCTTTCTGTTCTGTCCCCCTCCGCAATTGAGTTCCATCTTCAGAGTCACCTTGTGGCCCAGAAATGCTGCTGGAGCTCCAGTCATCTTGCTCATAGTTCAGGTAGCAAGAAGGAGGAAGAGAAGAAGGAAGGCACTCTCCCCTCCCTCTTTTTAAATTCTTTTTCTTTTCTTTTTTTTAATTTTTTTTTTTTCCCCCGGTACGCGGACCTCTCACTGTTGTGGCCTCTCCCGTTGCGGAGCACAGGCTCCGGACGCGCAGCCGCTCCGCGGCATGTGGGATCTTCCCAGACCGGGGCACAAACCCGTGTCCCCTGCATCGGCAGGCGGCCTCTCAACCACTGCGCCACCAGGGAAGCCCCTTTTTTTAAATTAATAAACTTATTTTTTAGAACAATTTTAGGTTCAGAGCAAAATTGAATGGAAAGTACAGGTAGTTTCCATGTCCCTCAGGGTCCCCTTTCTTTCAAGTTATGAACTAAGTGCCGCCCAGCACCTTCTGCCTACATCTCGTCGGTCAGCACATGGGCATACCTGGCTAGAGCAACGCTGGGAAGAGTAGTCTTTTAGTTGAAAGCTTTGCTGCCTTCGATAAAACTGGGCTTTGTGGCCAAAGCAGACAGGGAGGTCGTTGAGGAGGAAACTTGAAGTCTTGTCACAAAGCCATTTGATGTAAGAGAATCTCTTTATTATTTTCTGTTAATTATGCAAAAGAGAGTTTAAGTCCAAGCCTTAAACTGGTACGTTTAGAAAGCTGTTTTTGTTTGTTGATGTGGAAGTACGTGGTTTACCGTGTGTAATCATTACGAGCTCTCAAGGGCTTCATCTTAAGCATCAAAAATAATCATTTTAAATTATACTAAGGAATCATACAATTATACAGGGTACAAGAAGGAAGTATTTTATGTTAATTTGGAAGCACATGTAATGTTTTTTAACAGGATTTGAAGGAATGCCTTACGGAATGAAGAGCACAGTTTAAAAATCTTAAAAACGTTTTTTAAAAAGCATTTAATATATATCTTTTTTAACACCCTGGACTTTGGCTGTTATTTATTTCGTTTGTTTCATCAGTAAACACTTCAACTTATACTGATTTCAAAAGGAAGTCGTGGCAAGAATCTTTGCTCTGTCTTTCTCATAGAAGCGTGCTGTGGTAAGGACTAATTGCTTTATGATAAATGTTTTTTCTGTCTCCTCTCCCGTTCTTCTCTCTTCTCCCTAACCATCCCCTCCCCAAAAGCGCATACTCCTTCCACGTTACTGCGGACGGTCAGATGCAGCCTGTCCCCTTCCCCCCGGACGCCCTCATTGGCCCCGGCATCCCCCGCCACGCTCGCCAGATCAACACCCTGAACCACGGGGAGGTGGTGTGTGCGGTGACCATCAGCAACCCCACACGACACGTGTACACGGGCGGCAAGGGCTGCGTCAAGGTCTGGGATATCAGCCACCCCGGCAACAAGAGCCCCGTCTCTCAGCTCGACTGTCTGGTGAGTGAGAAGGAGCTGGTGCACAAGGGTAATTTCCTCCTGGAGACTCAGTAAGGAAATCGCTGTCGGGGCCTGGGTTTTATTCCCATTATGAGGAAATGGAAGCCCATTCTGTTTCCTGTGTTAGCTATTTAGCTCTCCCCACTCTCTCCCCTCAGCGCGAAGGTTTCATTTGTTGCTGTTTCAGTGGTTAAATCCCAGAGTTGCTGGATTTCTCTTAAAACATATTTTAACAGTAGTTTACAGAAGCGGTTCTTGTTTGAATGTGTATTCAGAAGGGGGTTTCCCGTTTAATGGATGGAGTGCAGCTAGGCCTGGACTCTGAGCCCTGCACTCCCCTCGACTTTTAATTTCCCTACAGCCTTTGGATAAATATTGAAGAGTAAACATTTGATAACGTGGCATAAAACCATTCTGAACAGGGTCTGTGTTTTCAGGGAGACCTGGCTGAGTTTTATGACCTTAACTTTACGAACGAGTTACTAGATCGCACTGCAAGAAATCAGGGCAGCCTTCAGCAGAACGGGGGTGGTGGGAATGCTTCCCCGCCTCCCCCCAGCCAATACCGGGTTGCCTTTTTCAGGATCATAGAATACATCAGGACATGTTCTCTACACAGTAGCCACAGGATTTACACACCACGTACCATTGGCCTGAAGTGGACTGTAGGCCGCCCTGCCCCTGTAGGGTGTCTGCCTGCACTTTGCTTCGGCATATGGTACACTTTACCTGCTGCCCCCCTGGCAAGTGGCAAGGATTCCTGAGAGGGTGTTTCCAAAACGAAGACTGACTGTGTTTTTGAGACGAAAAGCCTCTTTGGGCTAGTTCTTGGGTTTTTTTTTTTTTTACAATCAAATAACTTAAAAATATATCCATTAATGAAAGTTAAACATAGGGAAACATACTTGAACATCTTACGGAAAAACCCAAGCAAGCTTTTTGGCAGCCCAGTGGTAGGAGAGTTTTGTAACACTCATCATCTTTTTTGAAATTACATTGCTTAAAGTTTCTCTAATCTTTGAACAATAGGCCATGGTTAAAGCATACGAAAGACTCTGACTGTATCTGTTTGGGTCAAAGGATAGCAGTTATTTCTTTGTTGGAGAGGGCGGGGGTCATTTTAGGTCCCACCTCCCTTTTCTAATGTGTTGGTTTTGATGGAGAGATGCCTTCTTTTTTTTTTTGGCCATACGCGGGCCTCTCACTGTTGTGGCCTCTCCCGTTGCGGAGCACAGGCTCCGGACGCGCAGGCTCAGCGGCCATGGCTCACAGCTGCTCTGCGGCATGTGGAATCTTCCCGGACCGGGGCACGAACCCGTGCCCTGCATCGGCAGGCGGACTCTCAACCACTGCGCCACCAGGGAAGCCCAGATGCCTTCTTTTATTCATTTTTTTGGCCTTTGGGTTGAGAGGCTTAAATATCACAGCAGCCATGTTACAACTTGAGAAAGCAGCTGTGTTCAAGTCTCAGACAAGGATCCATTTGGCTAATAAAGACACAGTACAAGCCTTAGGCAGAAACTTAAGAGTAATGAAAACCAAAGCATAGGTAGTATGTCTGCAGTTTCCAAATAGTAAATAACGGAGGCTGATGAGGTCAAAGATTTATAAACTAGCTGTGAAAAGTGGTTTCTTTGTAAAGAAGTACATGTACCCTTACCTTACATCCCCTGATCATCTCAGTTGCATCTACTCAGCAGGAAATTGGGCTTCGGTGGCAGTTATATCTAAGCCTTCACACATGCCGAGCAATCCTGTGAGTTTGCTTTGTTTACGACTTCAAAGGAGCCAGGGGCCATCAGATGCTGATCTTTACTACAGAACGCTTGCTTTGGTAGTGTCCACGAAATACCACTTTTTAAGTCAACAACGGAGACAGCAGTTAGAGAACATGGCATTGTTACTGCTTGGTCATGCATTATAACAATTGAATTATGTTTATTTCACAGAACAGGGATAACTACATCCGTTCCTGCAAATTGCTCCCTGATGGCTGCACTCTCATAGTGGGAGGGGAAGCCAGTACCCTGTCCATTTGGGACCTGGCGGCTCCCACCCCGCGCATCAAGGCAGAGCTGACGTCCTCGGCCCCCGCCTGCTACGCCTTGGCCATCAGCCCCGACTCCAAGGTCTGCTTCTCGTGCTGCAGCGACGGCAACATCGCCGTGTGGGACCTGCACAACCAGACGCTGGTGAGGTGAGCAGGGGTGGTTTCCTGAGTGGGGCTTCCCTGCTTGAGTACCTGGGTCAAAAGGCCCCCTATTACCCCTGCTTCTCTGCCGGCCCCCAGGCTCAGCCCACACGTGCCAGGCTTGGATCTGGGTGTCAGTACCGTATCACCGCCCTCAGAGGGCTTACGGTCTTGTGGCCACACTTGGGTGTCACCCAGGCTTTATATTTACCCCCCTAATGTTCCCGTTCTTCAGCCACATACACATGCCAAATTTGTTTAAAAAACACTCCTGGCTTTTGCCAAGGGGCAGCATACCATGGATTAGATGGAGGTACAAAAGGTCCTCAATACTAGATGTTTTTGGCTTTGCCTAGAACCTCGTATGTGCGCACAGGAGCCAGCTGATAAAGGATGACAGAAAATCAACAAAAGGACATTAGAAGAGCTTCCACGAATTTCACCCACAAAATGGTTTTAAAGTAGCTGTGTTTCTCAATAACTGAATAAGCTCTGTCCAGGGGTCATTTCACCCAGGAAGGAGCCCAGCTGCTTGGAATCTGCCAGCTTTGTGTCCCTCCTCGGCTCTGGCCAGCTCACTCCCTCTGGCTGAGTCGGTGCTCACGTCAGGGATGTTAGAGAAAAGTCTTTAGAAAAGGAAGAGCTAGTTAAACATCTACGGCAGAACGGGCCTGTGTTTCGCCCTTTCGTGTCACAGTTCATCTTCGCTCAGGAACACTGTTCATGGTGCCTTTTTAGACTTGGATGTTATTTAGCAGGGCTCCTCCCGTGCTTCTGGGCCCAGAGCTGGAGGGAAGGGACGGGCTGTGGAGTTGATTATAGCAGCTCACTCTTTCTTCAACCGTTTCTGTAGAAATCCACTAAGTGTCACCGAACCAGGCTCTGTCCCTGTGTGTCGGTGACAGTGTGGTTATTTTTCTTGTCACTCTCCGGGCAGCTCAGAATGAGCAAAGTGAACAAACGGAGCCAAGCCAACAGCCCCTTCAAACTTTCAGCCTAGCAAGTGTCGGCTGTTTTTTCTTTTCTTTCTGCTTTTTTCTTTTTTAAACTTAATAAATAGCTCTCCCAAAATATTCATTCGAAGTGCTTTTCAAATATTCATCTCTTTAATCCTTGTCGCTTCTGCACTGCTGTTATCCTGATGTTATCGTGGAGGAGCTGTAATGGGGCCCAGGCACTCTGCCCTCTTGTATGTTCTGGGCCCCTGCTCTGTGCCGGCCCCCAGGGAGTAAGTACCTGTTGGATACGTTGGCCTGCTTCACACATCTCTCCCTCTCTCAGTTTGGACAGGCCACACGTGGCTAGCGGCCACTCTGTGTGACAGGGCAGTACAGAGTCTCCTGAATATCTTTGTATCTGCTGTGACCCAGCACGTTCTGAACAGCCCTAGGATCTGCGTTCTAGGAGCCTGACCTGAGGGTAGCGCTGAGATAAGTGGACGGAGGGATCGAGGGACACCCACGAAGAGCTTAGGTCAGCAGAGAAACACAGTTGTTTTCAAGAAGTCAAAGTATTTCATGAGTTTCAGAGGTAAAAAAAAAATTCAGAGGATGAAATGAAGAGGAGGTCCCTGGGTTTCACGAGCTGTTTGAGGACAGAAAAGCAGCACTTTGGAAATGTGGGGCAGGACTGCTCCAGACCAGCGGGAAAGGCTTGGGTGCAGGCTGGGACGTTTGAGGCAGAGAGTTGGGGTGCATGGGGGAGAGGACCAGGATGGAAGCTCTGAGTAGTTTTCGGGGAAGAGATTTTTGGAGTGATGGTTCACATCTTGTTTCAGAATTCAGGGCAACAGTGGTGCTCTTGTCTTTTCCTCCATGCCCTTTAAATTCCAAGGTCAGCTTTAAAGTTGGGAGCTCTGCAGGAATACTAAGGTAATAGGAAGGAGAGGCGGTGGAAACTTTTCTCCGGGCATTGAAATTTCCAAGCAGTTCTCTCATGGATTCTGCCTGGTTCACCATCCTGATCGGACCTCGGAACACTTCTCACCTGTTCCAGTCACTCCTCTGCCAGCTCCCTCTTGGCCTGCAAAAGCAGGTCCACGACCCCCATGCCACCAGCCCCGTGGTGGCTTATGTCAACCTCCCCTCGGCAAGCCCTGCCTGGGGCCTGGCAGAGCATCGCACTCAGCAAATCCCTGTCGGCTCGTTGTCCTTGGTAGTGGTTCTTTGTTGTTTTGTTTGTTTGTTTTTTGAAGTATAGTTGATTTACAGTGTTGTGCTAGTTTCTGCCGTACAGCCAAGTGGCACATTCTTTTTTTTAATATTCTTTTCCATTATGGTTTATCCCAGGAGTTTGGATAGAGTTCCCTGTGCTAGACAGTAGGACCTTGTTGTTTATCCATTCTAAATGTAATAGTTTGCATCTGCTAACCTCAAACTCCCAGTCCATCCCTCCCAGCCCCCCACCCTTGGCAACCACAAGTCTGTTCTTTGGTGGTGGTTTTTGACTGAGGCACGAGGTTCCCCTTTAAGAGAACAACAGCCTTGTGCTCAGATTTGAGGGCAGGACCGTGCCCAGGGGTCAGTCAGCAATCAGCTCTGTCTCTGCCCCACACCTCTGAGTCAGGAGGCCGGCATGCCCCTTTGTCTCCAGGAGTCCAGATTTCCTAACGTGGGGCTCTTTTGAATAGAAAACGCGAGGTTGAGTAAATACATGAGCTCATGCTTTGTTGGCACGAAGGGCATTGCGGTGTTACTCACTCATGAAAATGGGAGTGCTCCTCGGCCCTGGGCTGGTGATGTGGTGATTCAGGCCTGCACAGTTATAGGCCAAGCCTGCTTCTTTCTTTAAGGAATACACTTGGGATTTTGTGTGTTTGTCTTTTTTTCCCCACTTTCACACTTAAAACACTTTTCCAGACCTAGGAGGAATTTTACCTTCCAGACAGATTTGTGAGAATAGCTATAGGAGCGTATTTAACTTCTCCTGTGTGGTGACCTAAAACGGCATTCCATTTCTTCAGCACTTGGATCATGAAAAAAGGAAAAGAAAGTCTGCAGGTGCCGTTTCCTCTCCTCCTCGGGGGGAAGGTTGGTTTGATCTTGCACATCAGCAGACACCGAGGAGGTGACACACGCACAGCGAGTCCAAAACTAACAACACAACAGTGTTTACCTTGAGCTCTGGCAGGAAATCATTATTCAATCTGGTTTGTTTTATCAGGCAATTCCAGGGCCACACAGACGGGGCCAGCTGTATTGACATTTCTAACGACGGCACCAAGCTCTGGACGGGCGGCTTGGACAACACGGTCCGGTCCTGGGACCTGCGTGAAGGGCGGCAGCTGCAGCAGCACGACTTCACCTCCCAGGTGCAGGCTTGTCCCTCCCCGGAACCCACGCGGTGCTCTGTGTGTGGTGCACGCCCTCCCCATACCTCCCCCGCTCCCTCCCACCCCCAAGAGTAGTAGCTAGACAAACACACACACACACACACACACACACACACACACACACACACACACACACACTACCCTGAAACACTTAGACTGGTTTTTAAAATGCTGTAGGTTAAGATGTGTTAGTTGTTTTACTTGTATATGAGTTGTTTCAGGAATTTGTGCCATGAAGAACATACAGGGTCTGATCTGTTGTCCATCTAATGTGGGGATGAGAAATGATTTTATTCACATATAAATAGACCTTGAGAAATATGCAGGGATATCACAAGGAGTAGAGAAAAATCATAACAGCTCTGCAAGTTGATTCATTTTGCTTAAATCAGGGAGCTTAAAAAATCCAGCAGTATCTCAGTGGATGCCCATTTTGTTACTCATCCCTCAGACACTGGACTCATGGCTGACTCGATTTATGGAGTTTTGAAATGATATAAAAATGGCCACTTTGTGGACTGTGGAGCTTATTTAGATGTCAAGTGTCTGAATCTAGGCCTGTTTGGGGAAAGATAGTGCATGCCATTTTAAGTGTTTTCTGTTGATGGTGGAATTGTCCTTTTTATTGTGACTTATTTACTTACTTTTTTTTCTTTAATAATTCCAGTCAGAAAAATAGGACAGAAATGGAAAACAACTACACGTGCAACTAAATTTCATGTCCCTGTCAAAATTTTGTTGAGTTTCTTATAGGCTTCCCTGTTCCCTTCCAGTCATGTTCCCATTATGGGTAGGATCCTATTTTTGGTCTGCCCTTTTTTAAAACTTCTTATGGAAAATTTCAAATATATTCAATTTATGAGAACAGAGAATGTTCAAGCATATATGAAAGTACAGAGAATTATATGATAAACCACATATGCCCATCACCCAGCTTCAGCAGTTACTAACACATGACCAGTCTTGTCTCATCTGTCATCCCTGCCCCCAAACACTGGATTATTTTTAGGTAAATCCCAGACGTTACATCATGTCATCCGTAAGTGTTTCAGTTAGTATCTGTAAAAGATAAGGAACCCTTTCAAACAACACACAGAATACCGTCATTATTAAGAACAATTTCTTGATTTTATCACCCACGACATAAGTGTTGCAGTTGCTTTTATTTTTTTCCAATTGTTGCATAAAGGCCTTTAACACTTGACTTATCTGGGTTGGCATGGTTGTCCTGTAGACTTTGCCTTTGCTTACTACCTCCTCCTGTTCTTGCTAGTTTCTCCCCTTTTCTTGCTGTCTGTTCACTTCCTAAGTCTACTGGGCAGAATACTCAGTGAGCCTCTTCTGCTGCTTGTAGATATTCTCCCTTGGTTATTGCCCAACTGGGGAGTGGCTGGCCGTGGGCATGGAGAGCAGCAACGTGGAAGTTCTCCATGTGAACAAACCTGACAAGTACCAGCTGCATCTCCACGAGAGCTGTGTGCTCTCCCTGAAATTTGCTTATTGTGGTGAGTTCAACTGAAAGGAAACCGGGAAATGTTGATGGCCTAAATGGAAAATACTTCTAAAAAATATAGTGGAGATGATATCTGGAAAAAAAAAATGTTGTTCTCTGAGCATCTGGATGCAGTAATTCTGTTGTCTTAAAATGTCCCTCAGAGCATAGGGATGTCTGTTTTCGTCTGTTTCCCTGAGTTGGGAAAAGTCAGCAGGTGATAGAATTGCCTAATACGAAGTTCTGACACATGTTTGTTTTCAGCGGGGAGTGTCAGGGGTGTGGGTGGAGGCAACCCCTCTGACAGGGGTTGGTGGGAGTTTATAGAAAAATGAGGCAGGAGCAGAGGAGGTTGCTATGAACTGACCGGGATGAGCAGCCCATGGGCAGAGAAGGGAACACTTAGCTGCACCCAGACCGTTACACTCTGCAGTGAGGATAATGAGGGAAGAAGTTCATGGGGGGTCAAATATTTATTCACGAGATAGATGGATGGATGGATGGATGGACGGACGGATGGACAGATGGATGGATGAATAGCTATCACATATTGACCATCCTATGTGCCATATGTGCTGTCTGCCATTTAACTTAGATTCGTCATTTAATCCTTCCTAGTCCCATTTTCTCATAAAGAAACTAACAGAAGACAACTTCATTGACTGACTATTCGAGGACCCACTGCATGCTCCGTGTGAAGCTACCTGTCATGTATCCGGTGGCTGACGGGACTGACATGGTTCCTGCCACCGCTTTGATTAAACCCAAGATCACAGATGGTTCACAGTGGAGCCCAGATTTAAAACCTGCTGTGTCTATTCATGTCATGGCCCAACCCCTTGGACATGATAGTTCATGATTAAAAATGCTCTGAGTTTGATTAAGCCCAAGTAGCTAATAGTATAGCAGGAATTCTAATCTAGTTAAGCCACAACCACATGTTCCTTTGCTAATTCTAGGTAAATGGTTTGTGAGTACTGGAAAAGACAACCTCCTCAATGCTTGGCGGACACCCTATGGAGCTAGCATATTCCAGGTAAGTCCGTGCGCCTTACATAGAATGACAGACAGTTGGACCACAGCATTGCTGATGACGCCAGCAGTGAAGGTGCCTTGTTGGGAGCAGGGCCCTGAGCATCTCTGTTCCACATTAAACACATGTCCATTGTTTTCTCTTCCAGTCCAAAGAGTCCTCATCCGTGCTCAGCTGTGACATCTCTGTGGATGATAAGTACATAGTCACTGGCTCAGGGGACAAGAAAGCTACAGTCTATGAAGTCATCTACTGAAAACATTATGTGGTTTAACGTTTATAGTTGAATTGGGCCAAAATGTTTTGAATTTGTAGAAATAGAAAAGTTGTAACTTTAAAAACACAAAAACCTGTTTCCAAACCTTGACACAAAACTACTTTGCGTCTACAAAGAGGAGGCAGTGAGCACATCAACAGAAGGTCACCTACCTACCTAGACCAAATGGAGCACCGAGGCAAAGTGGACAGAGGGGTGAGGGTTGTGGGCTTGAGGAATGGAGCCCGCTGACCCGGGCAGAGTCCATCCTTTTCTTTCTGTGAGATCTGCCGCGATTACCTTTCTGTTCCTTGCCGTTCCCCTCCTGTCTGTCCGTGGTAGAGCAGTGGTGTCTCCAATGAACTTGTTTCCTCGTTTTGCATCTTGTGAAATGTTTTTTTGTATTTTTGTTGAAGGTTAAACATTTGTATAAATTGTAAATATATTTGGTTTATTACAGTAAAGGCTTTAGTACCAATAAGTGGTTTTCCTTCTCCTTCTTCATTGTTTTTATCAACGCTTTGGGATCGTTGGTGCGGGTTCTATAAGCAAAGTTCAAACATTTGTAGAGGAAGTTTTAAAGTGCACTTCTTATTTTATAAATATATTTTGTCACGGACTCCCACTGCACTAGAACCTAATTAACACTTCTGAGTTAACCAGGAAGTCAAGACTAGGAATAATGAGTAACCGGAGGTTTATTAACGACGATTTTATTTGGGAAGCAAAAATAACTTTGCCAAGATTCCTTCTTTTGTTTGGATACTGTTGTGATTCGAGGTCACAAATTAAAGCTTTGCCTTTTCTTGGTGATTCACTGGGAGATAGAATATTCTTTTCTCTAGGAAAGCCTAGCATTTTCAAATCTCTAGTCTCTCCCTTCACAAGCTGCACATTTCAAGAAAGGGAGGTGACTTGGGTTTAGTGTTAAGACTGATGATATCCACAAAGCTGTGGAGTTCATTAACCTGTAAAAGAAAGGTGGGATGCCTGCTGGTTTTATCTCATTAATACTTATTTGATCTATTATATTAATTGACGTGAGCCAACCACACTCAGCACTTTGCTCCATCCTTCTCGTTAAGGCTTTTCCCTGCAGCTACAGCCCTGGCTCCCTGTCATTAGTCTGGTCCTTATCTTTGTGGACAAGCTTTCACTAATTTGATTAGATGAAACCTGTAACCCTGGGCTTTTAATAAGTTGCCATGCATGGTTCCTCCTGGAAAGGCTGCATGACTCATTCTTTATATACCTATTATTTACTGCTATATTTTTAAAAATAATGGTTAATAATTTTAAACCAGGTTTTCTGGCTGTTTAAAAATAGCACCTAAGGAATCTTTTAATGTTCTTATTTTCTTATGATCCAGAAAGTTGTTGGCAGTTTAACATTTTTCGTTTGTTATCCAGACCTTCTTGTTTTTACACACTTAACAACATTATTTTGTTTGCTTTTTGCCAAAATAATGTTTATGTACATAGTTCGTTAAATATTTTCTCTTCTCAGTAAGTGGATGGCAAAGGCCTAATTACTAAAGCTGATTTCTCTCTCATCCCTTCCTTGTATAATGAAGTAAGTTTCTGTACTGCAGACTCCGATGGCTTGTTAATGAGCTGTTTACCTCTTCTGTTCTCTCTCCTTCCCTGCCTCACCATCCCTGTTTTCTGTAGAGTAGAGGTTACGTTGCTGTAACAGCACCCAGCAGTACAGTGGCTTTGAGACCACAAAAGGGTTTGTGTCTTACCCACCTATGACCCAGAGCCTCAGGGCAGTGATGCAGCTCTGCACTTGCACCGTTATTCCCGTGGGCCTCCACTCCTAGTCAGCAGTGGGGAAAGAGTGGGAGTCCAGGGGAAGGGGTATGCTTCCAGGCAGGTGACTAGGAATTTGTCCATCACTTCCACTACTGGTCCCTTGGTGGGGACTTAGTCACGTGGGAGACGAGATTTCTCCTACTGTGCAGCGGGTGCTCCTGGAGAAGGGGGAATATATTTGAAGGGATTCTGGGTTAAAAAAATAGTCCTATTTTCTGTTGGTGCATTTTCTCCCTTCATGCTTTATGGTTTCCCAAGCTTCCGATATTCTTTCTCTCATGGGATCTTCTGAGGGTCTAGATCTTATCAAGACATCGATTATCTTGAATCTGATGAAACCAGTTCCATTGCTTTTGGATGAGACTCTAGTCTGGTCCTGGAAGAGGCGTTCTACAGAGCTCGTCCCTCTGCTCGGGGTTTGGAATCTTGGGGAATTACCGAGACAGTTGTTTCCTCACTTGTTAAACGGGAACGATAAAATAGTCATACCTCCTTCTCAGGGTCTTGAAGGTCAGACTCAGGGATGTGAAGCACGACTGGGACCACCAACTGTCTCACAGATGGAGGACATGAATGGGAGATTTCTTCCTCAACTGTGAAGTTAGGAGGCCCCACTTCTCTCCCCCGGGAGATTGGAATCATGTGATCGTTGACACCTGGGTAAGCCAAATGTTTATGTACCTCTTGCCTTGAATATGGATTATAAACTAGTGTTCAACAAATTCAGATCCTCCTAGAGAGCGTGCAAGGCAGGTTCACATATAAGAATATCAGGAGATGAATGTCATTATCCCTATTTAAGTAACCAAGGCTCAGGGAAGCTGTGTCCTCCTGGCCTCATGGGAGATAGAACCAAATTCAGGTTTGTTCTTTCTAGCCTTGCAGAGTGGCCTGTGATCGTTCCCAGCTCTCCAGGTTTCCTCTTCATTTTATCTGAAATATTTACAACTTGCACATTTCCCTGATGTATATAGGTGTGTAGATAGGTTTGTGTTTACTCATTTAGGACTGAATTTATGCAAATGATTGTTTTCCCCATTCTTTTTAATAGGTTTTATTTTATATATATTTACTCTTGTTTTTGTTCTGTTTTGTTTTAAATCACTCACAGTCTTAACCTTGAACGTAGGTGTCTGCCACGTGGCTCTTCCGTGGGATTGAAGTTTGCTGGGTAAAAATTGAAGGCCTAGTGAGACTGGTTTTGTAATGCCTTTTTTCGTAACTAGATGTTTCTGGTACTTCATAAGAAGAACAACATATTTCATCAATATGATAATTAACATTTTTAAAATTTTTGTTGTTTGGCAGATGATAGGGAAGTTTCTGACATAAATTATAATCATCCTCACAGTGGCTGAGAGATGGGATTTTTGATGGGTTAATTCTTTGACTGTTTCATGACTGGCAAGTAGCAACGGGCTCCAAAGCATTGATACAGGGATTTTTAAAATTGCACTTTCGCTAATGGCACAACGAGGTGGTGACTTTCCCAAAAGTTTTCCAGCAAATCAGAGAAAGGGATCAAATTCTCAGTTTCAGCATGCTGTTTAATTCCATCAAGAGATTGCTTCCTCTGCCGTCAGCTTGAGCGTGAGGGAGGACATTTCAGACCCTCCGCCCTGCTGTAGATCGTGGCTTATTTGTTTCTCAAGAATATCTTCTCTTCACTCTTCCTTCGGCAGTGAAATCGTCAGATCACCACAGGTTCAGGCTCCCCTGAGCAAGATGAAGCTTGTGTAAGGCGCATCTTCTGCCCCAGTGAACTTTCTCCCCAGACAGCCAAAACTTCTCTGGCTTCATATTTTGTCCTAGCACTTCAACAGTTAAGTGGTTTGGTGTTCAGACTTTATAGTCTGCATCAGAATCACCAGGAGGACTAATTAAAATTCAGATTTCTGGGTCCCAGACTCAGAGTTTTTGATTCAGTAGGTCAGGGTGGGACCTGAGAATTTGCATTTCTCAGACAAGTTCCTAGTTGTTCCTGAGGCTGCTGGTCTGGAGACTACACTTTGAGAACTGCTAATCTAGAGCAATAATCTTTACAGTAGAATTATCAACTATTAGAGTATATTCATATTCTCTTAAGACTGGAATAACCATATACTTTTGGCTTTGGGCTGAGGATTAAAAGTAAAATGACAATAAAATGCAAGGCATACGGTTTTGATGTTGCTGTTCTTACATTAGTCTCTGCTCCCAAAACTAACTTTTGCAGCTAAATATTATAATAGGTCTAAACCAAAATAAAATGCAAGGCATACTGTTTGGATGTTGCTGTTCTTACATTAGTCTCTGTTCCCAAAACTAACTTTAGCAGCTAAATATTATAATAGGTCTAAACCAAAATTGAGCTCTTAAAAAAGTTGCTTTTTTTTTTTTTTTTACTTAGCCATTACTCAGTGTGAATTATGTGAGTCTTATTATAAGGCTTGGAAAACCTACCATAATCACCTCATGTAGTGGAAGCCTCGAGAATGTACACAATGTTGGAGTGGTGATGCATAATTAAAAGTTAGAAATTGTTCTTCAAAAACCGGAATACTTACTGTATGTAGAACAATAAGCTGCTGACTTTATAGAATGTTTTTCTTCTTCAAATTATCATATTAGATTCAGTCAGTCAGCCAGTGTTTACTGAGTGGGTGACCTCAACATGGGGGCGGTCACTGGGCATAGGTGAAATTATTCCAGCAGGGGGCACTGGGGAAGAATCTACTGGCAGTAATGGAGGGGCATGTGGGTGAGTCACTGCCCAAAGGAGACCAACGGTAAGAGACGGGCAGGCAGCTCTCAGCAGTCTTGGATGTGAATTACTCATTTGACTTTAGCTGGCTAGGGCTGCCGGAGGCTGACGCTCCAGCAAGTATTTGGAAGAACTGCTGTGTTCCAGGTACTGGTCCAAGGGCTTCCAGTTGTTTTCTCATGATT
Source organism: Orcinus orca (assembly GCF_937001465.1). NCBI lineage: Eukaryota > Metazoa > Chordata > Mammalia > Artiodactyla > Delphinidae > Orcinus > Orcinus orca. The sequence continues at coordinate 81,851,228 of NC_064564.1, read as the reverse complement.
ATTTTTTTATTCATAAAAGTATCATATATCTCTGATTTTCAATTTGGAAAATATGGCAAGGTACAAAGAAGAAAATAAAAACCTATAATTGTACCACTTAGAAATAATATATTATTTTTATGCCAATTATATCAACTATAGTACAGATGATTAATAATAGCGAACAAGTGAACAATTTGTTGAGTGTTTTACTATGTGCCAAGGACAGTTGAACACTTTGTGTTATCTCATTGAATTTTCACAAAAGCCCAATGAGGTAGTTACTGGTTTCATACTCATTTAACCGCTGAAGAAACTAAGATTCAGTAACCAGCTTGAGATCACACAACTAATTGTTTGTAGAGTGAGATTGCAAAGCCCATTGTCTTAATTCTACTGTTCTACCTACTTGTCCATGTGGTTTTGGAACCTGCTTCTCACTTTTTCTTTTTTGTTTTCAGCTTGACATATGATTGACAAATAATATTTAAAGTGTCCAACATGATGATTTAATATACATATACATTGTGCAAGGATTCCCCACATCCAGTTAATTAACACATGCATCGCTTTACATATTTACCTTTTTTTTTTGGGTGAGAACACAAGTTCTACTTTCCTGGCAAATTTCAGTTATACAATACATTATTATTATCATCCTCTACCTTATTTATCTTATAACTGTAATTTTGTACCTTTACCAACCTCTCCCTATTTCTCTCAACCCCTGTCAACCATCCTCTACTCTGTTTCTATGAGTTTGAATTTTTTTTTTAGATTCCACATATAATGCACCATGCAGTATTTGTCTTTGTCTGGCTTATTTCATTAGCTTAATGCTCTCTAGGTTATTTCATCTTGTCACAAATGGCAGGCTTTCCTTTTCAAAGGCTGAATAATAATTCCATTATATATATATATATATATATATATATATATATGCATACATATACTTACATATGTCACATTTCCTTTATCCATTTATCTGTTGATGGACACAAGGTATGATATTGTTTTTGTACATTGGCTATTGTGAATAATGCTGCAATGAACATGGGGGTGCACATATTTCTTCAAGATGATTTCATTTCCTTTGAATGTCTACAAAGAAGTGGGATTGCTAGATCATATGGTAGTTTTATTTTTAACATTTTGAGAAACCTCTGTAGTGTTCTCCATAGTGGCTCAACCAATGTACATTCCCACCAAGAGTTCCCTTTTCTCCATGTTCTCGCCAGTGTTTGTCAGCTCTTGTTTTTTTGGTTATAGATATCCTAACAGATGTGAGGTGATATGTCCTTGTGGTTTTGATTTGCATTTTCTGATGATCAGTGATGTTAAAAACCTTTTCATGTATTTGTTGGCCATTTGTATGTGTTCTTTGGAAAAATGTCTATTTAGGTCCTTTGCTCATTTTAAAAAATTAGGTTATTTGAGGGTTTTTGCTATTCAGTTGACTTTATTATTAAAAGTTATTCACAAACAACTTACTATGCTGGGTTTACTCTAACTTGCCCTCTCTCTTTTATTAGGCATATAGGCTATTTCGAACACCGAGATACAATTCTTATAGAGAAAATGTTTGTATATCATATTCTCGCCTTACTCCTGTTCCTTTCCTTAGAGTTAATCCCAAGAAATGGAATTACTGCATCAAGAGATAGAGTGATATTTCAGATCATTGATATTATTCACTGCCAAATTGCCTTCCAGAAATATTGGGCCCATTTATACTACCCTCAGCAAAGCATGGCAATGCTAGTTTGTTTCAGGTTGACCACATTGTTCTTACTCTAAAGAATATTTGCTAATGATGGGCCATATATGATATCTCATTTCCCCATTTAGTTTTGTTCTAACTTATATTCATTCTTTGAAAGGATCCTAAAGATCTCAGCTGTTTGATCATCCTGTCCTCATACTTAATATGTCTGTCCTGTTAACAATTCCTAGAAAACCTTTCATAGACCCTTGCGAGTTTCTTTCAGCCACTTAAAGTGGATGTCCAATTTTTTCAAGATAGCTTTCTGTTGTATAAACTTGTGGGTTTTATTTTCAATATTAAGAATCAATAGTTTATAATAATTACATGTGTTAATTATTTTCCATCGTTACTCTTTGCTGGCCTCAAGGAGGTAATTTAGAAACCACAATGACGGTAAATGTTAGTAATGAGTTAAAAGCAGGGAACTATAACCTACTTCTATAGCATTTTTGTTGTTTAAAATAAAAGGTTCTTCTGTAGTTGTGTGAGTAATATCCTACTTGTAATGAGGACACAAACTGGGCACTGTTAGGAGAACACTGCATTTGGAATCAACTCCCATCAGGTAAGGATACTAGGGGTGATTCATATGTATACATATACCTACATTCATATGTACATGGCCTTGGGCAAGTTCTTAGTCCCTCAGGATCTTTCTTCAACTGTCAAATTGTAATAAAAATGCCTACCTCACAGCATTGTTGCAGGCATTAAATGAGATGCCATTTTTTTGAGAATTCAACAATTTTAAGAAATTTGAGATTTTTAAAACAAAATTTACAAATTTTTATCATTTTTTGAGACTTTAACCATGTTGAGAATTTAACATGATGCTGGCTGGTCACTCTTGTTTGAGAAGCTGCCACTTGAGTCCCTGTCTGGCTGACCACTGAACTTACCTGCTTCTTGTTATTTGTGAATGCCTTGGGCAATGAGGAGATGGTCTCAGAATGAACTCAAGCTCGCACATCAGTAACTGGCACTGTCAGCAACTCCAGTTTAGTCTGTTGAAGCACATCTGTGGGTCTTGTAAAGTCAGGCCTCTGTGTCCAAGACCTTCTGAGCTGGCATCTTTCCCTAGAAATAACCAAACTCAGGTGTCAACATTTGAAAAGGCAATTTCTAAAGAAACTTGGAATTGCTTTGCAGCACTTATAGAGGTGCTGCAGGCTTGTTTCGGTCCTGACACCGTCTGCTGGCAACTGGTGTAGGTCTACTCTTCATAGCTTATCTCAGCTCTGAAAAAGATGCTGACAGTGTCAGTAAGTATGTTGGGAGGGTACCGTTCATCTCTTAGAACACTGATCAGTCAGACTGTTCTCTCTAGGAAGAAAATGTATGCATCAATATTCCTTAGAGTTTGGATGGCATATATCTCTTGCAGTTTTAAAGGCTATACTATGCATTTCACCCAAAAGGAGTGTGCTTTAAGGCTTGCACAATTTCTACCTGTTTGTTAATTGTCAGTGTCAGCATTTTTTGGATGCATGTGGCCATCGCCCTTGCTGTAAGCAGAGCCTGATACTATTTCTTTATTTTCCTCCCTCTGTATCTAGTTAGAGAGCTAACCAGTGTAACAACCCAGTTTTATTGTATGCTCTGAAACCGACTGAGCAAGCAATAGCCAACATGCAAAGCCACTTACACAAGTAAGGCAGGAGGGTCCAAAAATCAGATTACTGTCTTTTATATATGTAGAATCTATACAGATCTATGTCACTAAGGAAGGAACTATAAAGCTTAAAAAAAACTGCAAACGCCTCCATCCTAATATTTCTATTTTTGCGGTATTTCCCTTAAGTCTCTTTCTATGTGCATTCACATGTAAGCACAGCACTCATTTCATTCTGTGGTATTCTGTTCTTCACATTAAACTATCACAAGTTCTTTCCCCCCATATATCTGCATAGTCTTCAGTTATTTTTATTAGTTCCATCAAATGATACACCACCATTTATTAGGCTACTTCTGCAGTGTTGCATGGTTATTATTATTTTTTTACCACATTTTAACTCTAATAACCACTACTGCATCAAGTATCTCCATGTATAGAACTTTTTTCTTCTTTTGAACTACTTCTTTGGTATAACCTCAAGCATGGGATTTTTAGATCATAGGGTGTGAATATATTATAAGCCTAGTTTTCATGTTTGTAGTTGGCTTTCTTGTTTGCATAAAAGTAAAATCTGTTCCCTCCACCCAACACAAGCGTCTCAATCAAGAGTTTTATTTTCATCAAGCATTTCAGTTGTAATATTTCATGAGAATGTTTTATATGGCAAAATGAAAGAAAGGAACACACTGTTTCCCTTTCCATAATACAAACCATCAGCACTCAAGTGAGGTCTCTGTGACAAAACCTATGCCCTTCTGGTTTTCTTATTGTATGAAGTGACCCGTATCTCACTTCTGTGTAAAAGACAGTTGATGAGAAAGACAAAGCTCTTGTTCTTTGGGTGAGTGATTCATTGGTTGATTGCCTAGAGTTTTCCACTTGGGAGCAAATTCCTTCTGTGGTTTCCAGAGCTTGAAGAGACATTAGTTTGCTTTTCAATTTACATGGCCATTCTACTGAATCCACTACACAGCACTCTGCAATTGTAATAGCCCCAATACATAACTTCACATTTGGAATGTAAAGTGCAACCATTCTTAATAGTTTAGTTTAATGGCCACTCTTTTCTTTCCCCTATGGTTTCTTGTATATTATTTTTTTAAGCAGACAGTCATTTTAATGCTACCACATTCTCCATTTAACGTACCGTCTGCAGTGAAAATCCTTTTAAAAACAACTATAGTCCCTTGGAAAGCAAATCACTCAGTATAAGAAAACACTGATCTACAGGAAGAAAATGACCCAATGAGCCCTAGTCTGGAATTTTCCTTTTTCTTTTCTTCCCCTCTAAGCAAAGTGAGCATGATGCATAAGAAAATGCATGAGTATGAGCCGTGGGGAGAGGAGCTGTTGAGACCTGTGGCATGGCACTTCTTAAGGTCCCTGGCAGACCATCATCTGTATATTTGTTTTACTTGAATGACTAGATTTTGAATTAAAGAAACCCTTGTTTTATTTTTTTTTAAAGCCTTATGAAGTTTCAGGTCACTTTAATTCCTTTTCTTCTTTCACCCCTTTGGCTGAACCCAGGAACCGTAGCCTTCATGACTCTCCCCTTCAGTGTTATCTTCCGAGATCAGTAAAGTAAGAGTTCCTGCTCTCAGCTCTTGGGGTGGGGGGTGGGTGGCATCCCTGATTCCGTTACCAGGGAAACCAGTATCAGATGGGTGCAAAGAAGGTAAAGGGTTCAAGCATCTTATTTGAAGTAATGAACTAACACAACCCATAACTCCCCCTTCCCCCCCCCCCCGCCTATGTAATGTCATGGAAACAGGAACAGAAAAGCCAGCAACTGACAGTGAAGTCACGTGTCTCCGTGTCTCTCTAGGTGTCAGGCATCCTTTTGATATCTTCAAATGCCAATCTGTACAATCCCATGACATATTGTTGGGCTCGAAAGACTTTTATTTGAAGAGTGAATAAAATAGAATTCACCCAGGCAAGATGTCTGCTCTTCTAACCTTTTATCAAACAAATAAGAATTCAGGAATATGGTCCAGGTGATTATTACTGCTTTCCGTCGTCGCCACTTTGTCAATGTGCAAACCTTGTCTACCATGTTTGTCTTTCTAATTTCTGAACTAATGCTTAGCAGCATGATGACTATCTGCTAGTGGCTGTAATTTATTTTATCAGATATTTTGACACTCGGAATACCTTCAGTACATGGAAGGTATTCCGAGGTGGGCTTTTCATACCTTCAGTACATGGAATGTAAAGCTTAGTGTTGTTTTTAATCTCTGCCTAAACATTTAGTCATATTGTTTACTAATTTATATCCATTTTAGATGTTTTCCCTTCTAGAAGATGTGGACTCTCAGGATGAAGTAGTTGGAAATCTTAACGTACACATCTAAATAACTGAAAAGTTCTAAGTCGTCTCTAGCATCTGTGGAGCTGAATCCCACACAGGTAAGGGAAATGCCGTTAAAAAATGCTCTGTCACGGCTGCAGTTCAGTTGAACATTTCAACAGGGGTTGGTTATTTTTTAGTAATGTGGGACAGTTAGTAGCAGAAGGGACGCTTTAAAAGGAACGGAGTGCTTCAAAGTCATTTCAGCTCTCACCGTTGCCATGTAGAGATGCTGGATTACTCACAGTATGAATTTTTGCCTTTCCAGTTGGCTTTTGTTAAAATAAAAATACACTTCAGTATCCCATCTATTCTGGGCTCCTCTACTAACATTAGACTTAGATTGTTTAGATTAAATTGACTAGATGTTCACTGTTTAAGTTTTAAACCTCAATGGATTATTTGCACTTGGTAAATATAAATTGCTACCTATTAATGGTGGTATGACATATATAAACTCAAATTTCTGTGGCACAAACCTGCCTGACTGATAAAACACATCTTCAGAGCAATACCCCTCTACAACTAGCTCTGCCGGAGACCACACTGCCCTAGTCAGCCACGTTCCTCTTCCTCTCGGCATCCCCGCCGAGGGAAGCTTTCCTTCCCATAAGCCACAACTCAACACGTTTTCTGAGGGCGAAGTGCTGAAGGGTTGGTTGGTTGAATGACTCACACGAGAAAAGTGCTGAAATGGATTTTGGTGCTGGCCTTTCTCCCCCTCCTGGAGAGAGAAACATGAAGATAAATCACCAGTTAGCCAATATTTTCACAAGCTGAAAACCGTTAAACTTACCATTTTCTCTGCTCCTCCTTCCCTTCTCGCTTTCCTCAAATTGACTGTGCGGCGGGCAAGGCCGACATCCCACCTGGCTTGTCTAAAGCCCTTGATGCACGTATGATTTCTTTGAAGTAGGCTGGGAAATACAGAAATGGGTATAAATAAGCCTTTGATCTGAGTTAAACAGAAAGTTCATTGTATGTAGTGTGTTGTTCCTTACGTTGTTAATTGACAGCTGCTCAGAAGCAGGTTATTAAATGCTTTGCCTTGCGTAAGTGCCAGAACTTTTGGAGTAGCTTCCAGGCACAGTCACAGAAATAGCACTGACTGTCCTGTTGGAATGGGAAACTTTTCTCCCGGCGTTTCCATAGGCTGTTTCACAAGATTCTCTTCTCATCACTGTCTATATTTTGAATGACTCCAGTTTACGGCTACTTCTGGTTTAGGAATTGCAGTTCTATAATTTGCCGGTGATTGAAATCCTCAGTCATTCGGATCCACATTTCAATGATTCTAGCATGTGAGGTAAATCATAGAAGAAATGAATGCCGATCAAGTAAAACTAGACTTGATAAAACATTAGGGCAAACCCTAAAGTCAGTTCTGAATTATACTTTATTTGAAGAAATGAATGCCGATCAAGTAAAACTAGACTTGATAAAACATTAGGGCAAACCCTAAAGTCAGTTCTGAATTATACTTTATTTTTTGAACTTTAAATAGAAAACAACCGGGGCTTCCCTGGTGGCGCAGTGGTTGAGAGTCCGCCTGCCGATGCAGGGGACACGGGTTCGTGCCCTGGTCTGGGAAGATCCCACATGCCGCCGAGCTGCTGGGCCCGTGAGCCATGGCCACAGAGCCTGTGCTCCACAACGGGAGAGGCCACAACAGTGAGAGGCCTGTGTACTGCAAAAAAAAAAAAAAAAAAAGAAAAGAAAACAACGACAGAGACATGTGCAAGCGACACTGCCTTGTGCACTTTTTATTGAATCATAATGTTATTTTATTTTTTTAAATAAATTTATTTATTTATTTTTGGCTGCGTTGGGTCTTCGTTGCTGCGCGTAGGCTTTCTCTAGTTGTGGCAAGCGGGGGCTACTTTTCATTGCGGTGTGCGGGCTTCTCATTGCAGTAGCTTCTCTTGTTGCAGAGCACAGGCTCTTAGCATGCGAGCTTCAGTAGTTGTGGCTCACAGGTTCAGTAGTTGTGGTTCGCAGGCTCTAGAAAGCAGGCTCAGTAGTTGTGGTGCATGGGCTTAGTTGCTCCACGGCATGTGAGATCTTCCCAGACCAGGGCTCAAACCCATGTCCCCTGCATTGGCAGGTGGATTCTTTTTTTTTTTTTGCGGTACACGGGACTCTCACTGTTGTGGCCTCTCCTGTTGCGGAGCACAGGCTCTGGATGCGCAGGCTCAGCAGCCATGGCTCACGGGCCCAGCTGCTCCGCGGCACGTGGGATCTTCCCGGACCGGGGCACAAACCCGTGTCCCCTGCATCGGCAGGCGGGCTCTCAACCACTGCGCCACCAGGGAAGCCCGGCAGATGGATTCTTAACCACTGAGCCACCAGGGAAGTCCCTTATAATGTTATTTTAATCACCAGTAGAATCCCAGAGCAAATGCATATCTGCATCACATTCCATAACAAGAGAGGCAGAGGAAACCAGGTTTTTTTTTTCCAGCCTGAATAGAAAATCCTTTCTCCATCCAGGATTCAATGGAAGCATTTGCTACCTAAAAGCACTAGACTTGACTTTTTAAAATGCAACACTTGACATGTTAGAGGTGAATATAAACACATGGACAGGCCCCAGACACCAAATTTGCTCAGCCTGACAAAACAGAGAATAATGTGCCTTTAAAATATGTGAAAAGTAAGAGGATACTTCATTTGTGTAAAAAGCCGTTACTTCATTCCACAAACATTTACTATGTGCAGGTAACTCTGGTAGGTGCTACTTGAAGGACATAATCGCACTATGGTTAACATTTATTGAGTACTTACTGTATGTCAGGTACTTTACTAAGTGCTCTACTTGCCATATTTTATTTAAAAAGAATAATAAGACATGGTTTCTGTCCTGAAGGAACTGCATCCAGGGCCAGGATTAGGGTGAGATGAGGACTGAGGCTCAAAGTTTAAGGTGATGCCAAAAATCTCAGTGATCAAGATAAATCATGTTTTACTGCAATATTTAAAATATCAAAATTGGTGTAAAAATCTGATGACGTGGATGAACACTCATTCATTGCTAGTGGGAATGCAAAATGGTACAGCTACTTTGGAAGATAGCTGGGCAGCTACTCGCAAAACTAAACATATAGTTACCATTCCATCCGGCAATTGTGCTCCTTGGTATTTATCCAAAAGAGCTGAAAACGTTATGTCCACACAAAAACCTGCACGCAGATGTTCAGAGCAGCTTTATTCAAAATTGTCAAGATTTGGAAGCAACCAAAGTGTCTTTCAGTAGGTGACTGTATATGATGGTTAATTTTATGTGTGAACGGGCCCCAGGGTACCCAGACTTTTGGTTAAACGTTATTTTGTTGTGTCTGTGAGTGTGTTTCTGGATGAGATTAACATATGAATCAGTAGACTGAGTAAGGTAGATTGCCCTCCCCAATGTGGGTGAGCCTGATTCAATACTTAAAGGCCCAAATAGAACCAAAAAAAGAAGACTAAGTGAGAATTCATGTTTTCTCTACCTGACTGTCTTCAAGCTGGGACAGCCTTCTCCTACCTTCAGACTCTGACTCGGGCTGGAACTACACCATTGGCTTTCACGGGTCTCCAGCTTACCGACTGCAGATCTTGGGACTTGTCTGTCTCCATGACCACATGACCCAATTCCATATGATCTCTCAATCTCTCTCTCTGTCTCTCCCGCCGTGTATATATTGGTTCTGTTTTCCTGGAAAACCCAGAACACTACAGTGCATAACTATGATAATCTAAACAAAGGAATATTACTCAGCACTAAAAAGAAATGAACTAGCAAGCCATGAAAGGCATGGAGGAAACTTAAATGCATATTCCTAACTGAAAGAAACCAATCTGAAAAGCCTACATATAGCCCCAGGCAAACCATCAGACGACACACCTGCATGAGACCAGCACCACAGTGACTCACATGGCCAACCAACAGAATTTGGAAAATTAATACATCATTGCTTCAAGCCCCTACATTTGGGGTGGTGTGTCACACAGCAGCAGGTACCTGAGACAGGTGGTCTGTTAAAAACAGAAGCTGGTCTCAGAGTATTCTGGCTTCTGTAAGGAGACAGGTTCAGAAACATATGACGTCTGCTCTAGGCCTGGTGCAGCCCCTGTTTTCCGTCCTTGTGGGCATTGTGAACAGTGCTTTGCCTGGAGACGTCAGCAAGTCTAGCTGGGTCAGGCAGCAGTCCATTCAGGCACACATGGTATTCTGGAACTGGGGACTGCCCTGAAGCTGTTGGGCTGCAGGCCTTCCTGTGCTTATTGCTTTGTTCCTACAGGACGGTGGTACATGTATAATCATTCTAGCCGAATAGATAGCTTGAAAACACCTATATTCCCAATGAAAAACTGAAACCTAACACCTCTATGCTAATTACGGCATACTTGGTTCTGATTCAGATAATATTTGAAGGACTTACAGAATTTGGAGTATGTACTCCTGATTAGGGTTCTTCACTTTCTAATTAACTGCCTCTGGAGTAGGGATTCCGGAGTAGGGTTCGTGCTAACTCACAGCAACCAGGGAGATTGACAGTAACCTACGTATACATGAGGATCACTGATTTTATTGAAGTCTCTTCCTTCACCTCCTTCTCCAGGCAGCAACCTTAAACCTAAGTAGAACCCTGTCCTATAGAAGGTGCTGAGTTGAAAGAGGGTAGGACTCTCCAAGGGAGAAGGGCAGGGCTGACCATGGAGGTTGGGAGGACAGCTAGGGGTCCATCCAGGAGGAGACAGGAAAAAAGCAAGAAGGCCTGGACTGACTTTTACTCCTACTCAGTGTTTTTAAATCACTATTTCCCAATCTTCTTCAGGCTGTGGCACATACAGAAAAGGAAAATATTCATTAGGTACAGTTGGGGAACAGAGAGTGTGCTTGTGCACTGCGTATAGCAACCTCTGTGGTTTCCCCATGTGCCTCAGGGCAGCAATGGGAAGTTCTGGCTAAAAAAAAAAAGAGCCCTCCTTTATGGCATATATATGTACTTAAAGTAAATAAAAGTTGACTATTTCAATAATCTGTAGGAAAATTTTCACTGCCCTTTGAGATCACTGGAGACACCCTAGGCTGGGCAGAGCTGGGGCTGAGTCTCTGCACCCAGCCCCGTTTAGTCACAAAAACTCAGGAGGAATAAGCAGAAGACTATAAGAAAGGAGACTAGTCTTAAGCAGTGGGAATTTAAAACTGCATATTGTAGAAAAAAGATGGCTTTATTTCTTCCATAAACTCTAGAAATTAGACACTAAAGTCTAAAGAGCTACTCGTGGTATGGGATTAACAGATACACAGCACTATATATAAAATAAACAACAAGGATTTACTGTATAGCACAGGGAACTATATTCGATATCTTGTAATAACCTATAATGGAAAAGAATCTGAAAAATTATATATATATATATATGAATTACTTTGCTGTACACCTGAATCTAACACAAAATTGTAGATCAACTACGGTTCAATAAAAAAAAGAAAAGCTACTCATGGGTTAAATGAGAAGAGCTACCAAAAGAACTACAATTCTCAATGAAATCAGGAAAAAAAAATCCCAAGTTTCCAAATTAGCTGTCTCGATTTAGTTGGGTCTAAAGAAAATTCAGTCACAAGGGTAAGGATGAGAACTGCATACACTGAATGACTGCTATGTTCCAGAGACTTCTGTATCTCACCTCACTCCCTTCAGCATACTTCATGTAGGCTGGCCTATCTCCCATTTTAAAACCAAAAGCCAAAACCGGAAGCCCAAAATCAAAACAAAAAAGTTTCCTTAACTCCACGCCCTCAGGGGTGCTGCCCCATTTGTCTTCTTATCACATCAGTTCTTTTCAGAATAATTCCATGCCAGTTGCCACTGTTTCTTCACCTCCAGCCTCAGTTCAACAGACTCATCAGGCTTTTTATCCCAGCCATGCCACGGAAACTGCTTTTGACAAGGTCTCCAGGGCTCTCCTTGCCAAATCCATTGGCCAGTTCTTTATGTTTTTCTTGTTCAACCTCTCAGCAGCTTTTTAAAACAGTTGATTACTCTGCTCTAGAAACTCTCTTTTCTCGGCTTTGGGGACAACAAACAGGTTGCCTCCTGCCTCTCTGGATGCTGGCTTCTCCTCACTGGCACTCCCTGTTTCTTTACTACCGTCTAGCCACACTTGGCTTCTTTCTGTTTCTGAAACATGCCAAGCTTGTTCAAGTTTGTCCAGTGCCTTTGCACAAACCATTCCCCCTGCCTGGTTGCCACGTGGAAGTTCCTTCTCATCATTTAGCTCAAATTTCACTACCTCAGAGAGTCCCTGACCTCATTATCTAAAGTTACCCCCCACCTCGTCTACTTCTGTTGTTGCTTTCTTTTTTTCCACGCATGTATTTCTGTCTTAAGTCCTTTGTTTGTGAACTTGTTTACTATTTTTCTCCCTCCCCAAGATTGTGAACCCCCTGAGAGCAAACTCAATGCCTCTGCCAAACTGAAGATACACGTGTGATTACCAGCCTCCAAGATGGCCTCCAGTTATCCTTGCCTCTGGTATTCAGGATATCCTTGCCTCTGGTATCCTTGCCTCTGGTATAATTGTGTTGCTAGGGCTAACCTGTGTGACCAAAAGAATACTAAGAAAGTGACAATATGGGACTTCCTGCCTTGGCCTTCTGGGTGGCTTCCTTTGGGGGAAAGCAGCTGCCACATTGTGAGGTCACTCAAGTAGCCCAGTGGAGAAGCACTGAGGCCTCTTCTAACAACCAGCACCAATTTGCCAGCCACATGAGCGAGTCATCTTAGAAGCAGATCTTTAAGGCCCAGTCCAGCCTTTGGTTGACTTCAGCCTGCCAATATCTGACTACGACCTCATCAGAGACCCATAAGCCAAGCCAGAACTGCTCGGCCTAGCCAGCCCCAAATTCCTGATCCAGAGGAACAATGAGAGATAACAAATGAGTATTGTTGTTTCAGCCACTAAGTTTTTGGGTGGTTTGTTATGCAGCATTAGATAATGAATGCAAATACCTATATTTTAGTTACTTGAAGAGGATGCTCAACCTAGCAACTAAATTCCTGCTTCTCAGCCATATTTGACTTCACTGTGAATCCACATAACATCATCAGCCTATCAACAAGTGCTTATTGATCACATGCTATATAGCAAACAGTGCTAAAGCAGCTGGAGATGCAGAGCTCTGCAAGTTATGACCCTGCTCTCATAGCTCTTGATGTAGTTTGGTAGACAATAGCTCTTGATATAGTTTAGGAGACAAATAAGAGCGTGTGAAAAGTTAACAACATAAGATAGAGATTTAAGGATGATGATTTCAGAGGAACGCAATGGATCTTAGGTTTGCTTACCATGAGAAGTTTTCATGGTAGAGATGGTCAGGGACCTACATGAAAACATGGCCTAGATCTAGAATACTTGTGGTTCTCAAATGTGAGAGTGCATCAGAACCACCTGGAGAGCTTGTTAAAACTCAGATTTCTAGGGCTTCCCTGGTGGCGCAGTGGTTGAGAGTCCGCCTGCCGATGCAGGGGACGCGGGTTCACGCCCCAGTCCGGGAGAATCCCACATGCCCCAGCGCAGCTGGGCCCGTGAGCCATGGCCGCTGAGCCTGTGCGTCCAGAGCCTGTGCTCCGCAACGGGAGAGGCCACAACAGTGAGGGGCCCGCGTACCACAAAAAAAAAAAAAACCAACTCAGATTTCTAGCCCCACAGCCTCTGATTCAGTCAGTCTGGGGTGGGGTCCAAGAATTTGCATTTCTAACAAGTTCCCAGATGATGCTGATGCTGCGGTAGAGGGACCACACACTTTGAGAAGCCACATTCCTCTAGATGTCTGCTACTTAAGTCTGGTCCACACACCAGCAGCATCAGTATCTCCTGGAAGCTTGTTAGAAATATAGATTCTCAGGCCCCATCTCATACCTACTGAATCAGAATCTGCATGTTAACAAGCTCCCAGGTAACTCGTGCACATTGAAGTTTAAGAAGCACCGCTGCAGAGGAAAGGTCATGTTCCCTTCAACAAGCTGGGCAAGGACTGTATTTGCTGAGCACATCTGAGGTCAGGCATGGCCTGTGTATATGAGAGAATTCTTCTCTATGGTCAGCCCATTTTGGTTTCATTGATTTTCTCAGGCAGACCATTTTTTTCACTCATTGATTTTTGCCGCAGCAGGAGCCTTCCTCATCAGTTCTCTGCAGATAATTTCAATTCATTTTGATTCATTTCCTCACTAGCTTGGCACTTCTCCCTTGGCACTAGGCAGTGCAACTAATTGTGCTTGCCTGAGAGTGACTGGGTATGAGACAACCGTGGAAAACTGCAAGGGGTCATGGGGATACTGCCCTGTGCAAAAGCGGAGAGGCCTGGATGCCTTCTGGAAAGCCAGGGAATTTGAACCTAGCCAGGCTTGGAAGCCCAGTGGTGTTCCTGCTGTTTGCTAAGTGAGAAGCTGGTGACAAAATGAGTGTGTCTGTGGCAATGCTTTGAACACAACTGAAAAATTCTATGCTAACCCATGGAGGAATGGGCTGTTTTCCACTGGTGATTATGAGATAGATGTCATGACATCAGCTGCCCTAATGTTCAGAATTTTTTCTTGGGCCTTTTGTGCTCACACTAAGGCCAAGCTGCTCCCATGAATAAAGGAGGCTGCTGTGTCTGTGTTATGTCAAGATGAGGAAAGAAAACCCTGCTTCTCAAATCTTCTGATCCCAAATTTTCCTTTTTTCTTCTCTTTTTTGTGGGTTTTCACATTTTAACCCATTGATTGAAATCACATGTTAGCTACATTCTGGGAGTAACAAGCTCTCTCTAAAAAGCTTCTTTTTTTTTTTTTTTTCTTTTCCCCCTTTGGTCTCATTGGTTTCCAGACTCATCAAGTTGTGTACGTTAAATATGTACGGCTCTTCATATGTCAATCATATCTCAATAAAAATGGTTTAAAAAATAAATAAAAGGCATTTCCTCCCCTTCATACAATAGTCATTTAGCAAACATTTCTGTCTTCAGGTTGACAAAGATGATCTCCTTAAGGAGGAGAGACACACTTATTTTCGAAAACTAAAATAGTGTGATATGTATAATATATAAATACTGCTGAACTTACACAACCATTCGGTTCTCTTAGGCAGAGCTTCCCAAATTTTCTCTGTTCACAGCACCACAGGCCGAAAGAAATATCTAACAGTTCCACTTATTAAGTAGTTAAGTTCAAACAACTTAATAATATTTGTGTCTTATAAACTTGGTAGCTATTTAAAGAAATAAACATAAATCAAAAGAAAAAAATATTTTGAGATGACCATGCTTACTAATGGGATGTGTGCACCAACTGGGAACTTCACAGCTTCTCACATTTGGGAAGCAGATTGAAGACTGTCACCCTTCATTTCCTGTTCCATAGTGATTTTTCTGATCTAATGCTAAAAACTGGGAATGAGCTCAAGCTAGTATTTTGTACGTCTGGCAGTTGTTGAGTGCCTCTGTGTTTCTCTTAAAAAGGTAAAATATCTCATGGCGTCTCTGTGAGTTTGCTGGGATGCCCCAGGAGCCATGGCCATGAAGTCTTAGGTAAATGTTGCAGAAATATGCAACTCAATAACCCTGGAGCCCCACCTTGCCCAATCTCCTCATGGACTCAAATTTAGGGAAGCACATTCCAATGAAAAAATGTAGTTAAAAATAGAGGGTTTTTTCCTGATGTTGAGATGCACTATCCCGTTTAATTCAAACCTTCACTCATTTTAAGGTCTCCGATATTGCACAGTAGATAATTTTTTGTCATAAATTTATTTATTGTGACATATGTACAGTAAAAAGAACATATCAGCAAACCTCAGCTTGCTGACTTTTTACGAAGATGAACACTATTGACATTTGGGCTGGATGATTCTGTGTTGAGGGGGCTGCCCTGTGCCATGTAGGATGTTTAGCGGCAGCATCCCTGGCCTCTACCTTCTAGGTACCAGTAGCATGCCCACCGAAGTCATGACAGCTAAAAATGTCACCAGAGTTGTCGGCTGGGGCAAAATCACCCCCACTTGAGAAGCACTGGCCTGTACTCATGTAACTACCACCTTATGGTGGCAAGATTTAGCAAATCCACCCAGTTTATAAGACACCCAGTTAAATTTGAATTTCAGATAAACAATCTTTTTTTTTTTTTTTTTGCGGTACGCGGGCCTCTCTCGTGGAGCACAGGCTCCGGACGCGCAGGCTCAGCGGCCATGGCTCTCGGGCCCAGCCGCTCCGCGGCATGTGGGATCTTCCCGGACCAGGGCACGAACCCGTGTCGCCTGCATCGGCAGGCGGACTCCCAACCACTGCGCCACCGGGGAAGCCCAGATAAACAATCTTTTTTGATATTCATTGTCCCAAATATTTAACCGAGTTTCCTATATTTTACCTGGCAAGCCTATACCCCTCCCCACCCCAGATTAAGATACGGAACGTTTCCAGAACCCCAAAAGGCCCCTTTCTGCTCCTTCTCAGTCAATACCCTCACCTCACGGAAAGCGCCATTTTTTTTTTTTTTTTTTTTTTTGTGGCGGTACGTGGGTCTCTCACCGCGGCGGCCTCTCCCACCGCGGAGCGCAGGCCCCGGACGCGCAGGCTCAGCGGCCACGGCTCACGGGCCCAGCCGCTCCGCGGCACGCGGGATCCTCTCGGACCGGAGCACGAACCCGTGTCCCCTGCCTCGGCAGGCGGACTCCCAACCACTGCACCACCAGGGAAGCCCAGGACAGCCCCATTTTGCATGAAGTAAATCTTTATGTTCTCGCGAGATCCGCAGCCACATTTAGCGACGCCTCCCTCTGTTGCCCCATCTTTCTCTGCCCGGAACGGTCTCAAAGCGTCTCACCTGCTCATCTTGAAGAATCTCCTGGACCCAACCCTTGTGCCTTTTCAGTTTCTCTCCTCCTCCTCACCCTCCGTAACCCGCCAGCTCCTCGTTTAGCTCCCTTTCTGCCCTGCACGGGCCCTCTGTCCCTTGCGCCACGTGGAAACAAGGCGCCGAGAGCCGAGCAGCAAGCGGATGGCGTCTACTTTCCTGTCGCCTCTCTCACCCTGTTCCTGCTACACGTTTTCTGGATTCTATATCACCACTACGGCGAGAACTAGGCCGACAGAGACAGACTTCTCTGGAGGGAAGAGGGGTTTGGAGGCCGTATTAGAAGAGGAGGAAGACAGGCCATCCTTACCACTTCACCCCGTGGCTATTGGGGCTGACATCACCTCTGGAACCTTGTTAGGTTCCTCCTACCTCAGCCCCATTGGGCCTTTCCTCTTGCATCTAACAATGGGATGAGACCAAAGCACAAGACCTTGTGTCCCTCATTCTGGGAATGGGAACAAGCTACAAGCTTCCTCCTTGGGTTGGCTTCTCTCTACCGTGCTCATTTTTTGATGTTTGTTCACCCACTGGATTATTTTGTTTTTCTGTACTTAATATATGTGTCATGCCAGTCACATTTTACAGCTGATTAATGGAACAATTTACGTAGGGTTGAATTTGCAGAGGTTAAGTGAATGTTGCTGGGAGTTGCTGTCATGAGAGGTAAGATATATATTTTTTTAAAATTGAAGTATAGTTGATTTACAATGTGTGTTAATTTCTGCTGTACAGCAGAGTGACTCAGTTATATATAGTCTTTTTCATATTCTTTTCCATTATGGTTTATCAGAGGATATTGAATATAGTTCCATGTGCTATACAGCAGGACCTTGTTGTTTATCCATTTTATATATAGTTTGCATCTGCTAATCCGAATCTTCCAATCCATCCCTCCCCCACCTCGCTCCCCCTTGGCAACCACAAGTCTGTTCTCTACAAGTCTGTTCCTGTTTTGTGAATAAGTTCATTTGTGTCATATTTTAAGTTCCACATATAAGTGATATAATGTGGTATTTGTCTTTCTGACTTTGCTTAGTATAATAATCTCTAGGTCAATCCATATTGCTGAAAATAGCATTATTTCATTCTTTTTTATGGCTGAGTAGTATTCCATTGTATATATGTACCACATCTTCTTTATCCTTTCATTTGTCGATGGACATTTAGGTCGTTTCCATGTTTTGGCTATTGTAAATAGTGCTACTGTGAACATAGGGGAGCATGTATCTTTTTGAATTATAGTTTTGTCTGGATATATGCCCAGGAGTGGGATTGCTGGATCATATGGCAACTCTATTTTTAGTTTTTTGAGGAACTTCTGTACTGCCTTCCATAGTGGCTGCACCAATTTACATTCCCACCAACAATGTAGGAGGGTTCCCTTTCTCCACACCTTCTCCAGCATTTGTTATTTGTAGATTTTTTAATGATGGCCCTTCTGACCTGTTTGAGGTGGTAAGAGGTAAGATTTTGACACTAAGAAGTGAGCCATGACCTTTACTGGGTGGGTGCAGGTCAGGGAAGTTTCCAGAGAAGGTGATGCTTGAACTCAGATTTTGAACTCAGATTCTGCTAAATGGTTGTGACTGAAGAAGTGTGTTCTAATTTGAATTAAGGAAGTTCAGAGGAAAGGTAAATATTGCAGCATGATTCTGTAATGGGAAGAGGGTGGAGCAGGGTTGTCCTGGACCAAAATGGTGGGTATTTGGGTTGGATGGGGATGCAGATGGAGTGAGGGTGGGGGCTTCCACATTTTCTGTGGGTCACAGGGAACCAACAGAACCTGGTCAAGTTTTTGTTTTAGACCGCAGCTCTGTGGAGGTGGGCTAGAGGGAAGGGTCAGTTAGGAGACTTATAATTTAGATCAAAGGGGTCAGCCATTCACCTGTAAGTATGAATTTACATACACCCATTACTTCCCTCCAAAGCTGTAGTTGACACTAGCAGTGAGGAGATGGGAGTTTTACTGACACAGTGAGGAGACAGCAGGACATTTTGAGGCAGCGGGTACTGCCAGGGAGTTCAGACTTAGTGGAGGGGGTGTGCCTCACAGCAGAGGGGCCACCGTTGGCAGCTTTCAGCCACTGAAAGCATGAAGTTGGAGCAGGGATGCAGGGGTGGGATTAAAGAAAGGGTGGAAAGGACAAAGATGGTCCAGGTCATGAATCAGCCTGGGGTTCGTGGCAGCCATACTGATGGGTAATGCCACTGTGAGATTGTTGGGTGTTCTCAGAATCCGGAGTTACAAAGGTGTGACATCTCCTGAGCATTTGTTCTTGTTCTTATTCTTATCAGCCTGTCCAGGAATGAGTCTGAGATTGAGAGAACAAATAGTTTGGAGATTAAGTAATCAAGCATTCTCTGGTGGCAGTCCCCTGTGGTGCCTTGTTCCATTAGTTTCCTAGAAGCAAGAGACAGTAGTTTACAATTGCAAAGCACAAGGCTGCTCTCCCAGAAAGACCTGAGTTCCTGGTAGGGGAAAAATGAGCTAGTAGGTTGGAAAGGTCACAAGGGAGGTTACCTCATAGCATGGAAGACTGAAAGATGACTTGTTACATCCCTTGTCATGGGTCTAATTTGTTTAAAATCAAATCCATCTGTTCATTTCACACCCTTTGTCCCACTTCCTTGCTGCAATCCACAGTGGATTACTCCATTACTTAAAAACTGGCTGCCCTTACAATAAACTAATAACTTATTTTGTGGTTAACTGCGTCAAGACATTCTGGAGCACGACCAACGCTTCTCTCTCTGTCTCTCTCTCTCTCTCTCTAATGAACTTCTTGGTGTAGCACATTGACAGAGAAAAATTTTAAGTCTCCTTCACAAAACATACTATTTACAAGCTCTGAAGTGATGCAGGTAGGGGAAAAGGTTTCTGTCGCCCGGCTAGGCCTTCCTCTCCCCGTATAACCTGCAAACGCTCATTTGCCTCCCATGTGCCATACATTACAAAAGACTTCCTGGCTCAATTGATTCCATTGATGATCTCCAAATCTTAATTTCAAATGAAGCTTGCTCCTTTTCAGGAAAGAATTATCTTCAGTGCAATAAACCAGAGTCCCCCGAGGCCTGCATTTGGGATGCATCAATTCCCTTAAGGTCTCCTAATCCATTAAAATATGTACAGTATTTCTGGTTAACTAATGGATCATTGGAAAAATGGAATTGCATGCAAAATATAATTCAAAGAAATGAACTTGGGGTTGTTGGCCAATCCATTCATAGGAACATTTGCTGATTGGGAAAATATGTTATTTTTTTTGGCTTAATCCTTTGCCAGGCCACACAAACTAGTGAAGGTTGTTATTTTTGATTTGTTGGACCTGATTCTGAAGACAGAGCAGCAATGGAATTTGTGATTTTTGTCACTGCTCCTGATTAAGAAATGGCTGGCTGGCATTTAAACTCAGTTGGATCTGCACAGTCCGTGGATATTCCCTTCTTGTTGAGTGCAAGCTATAGCTAGATGTTATCTTGCATTCACTCCTGTTTTCTGAAGGGCCAAACATTTTGGAAATATAATATTTATGAAATTGGATATTAAAATAGCAAGTGGTTCAAAGCTGAGGAATGGGTGTTGAAAGATCCCAGCACAGACACTCAGTAATTTTACATTTTTCATTACTGAGGTAATTAAAAAATTCCTTAGGGCTGAATTACAGTAAAATTTTATGTATCTTTCTACTAAGGGTAAACTAATTTTCTTTCCCACTGGACAGCGTTAATATAAGTAGGAAATATCTTTAATCCTATCTCATTTACTCATATTATGAAAAATTGCAAGCCTTACTAATTTTATTCAACAACATTTCTTTCTAAATATTCTTAGATTCAGTAAATGCATTTAGTATTAAAGGTTAAGCAGAAATGAAAGATGGAATTTTTTGTCTCACCAGTGACCTTTCCTAGTTCATTTCTAATTCTTGGGTGTTCCCAGAAAAGTCATAGGGTCCGACCACTTTGTATCTAAGTCCCTGAAAGTCATGAAAATGTTTCCATAAATTTTTCTTTTAACTTTGAGGGATATATGAAATGCTGTGTGATCTTGGACAAGTCCTGAAATTATCTAAGAAATTTAATGAGCTATATTCTCTTCCTTACCTAATTCTTAAAGCAGCAAGTGAAATGCTCAGTGAAGCCCTTTGACTCTTTGAAGCCACTGGGTGCCGTTTTGTATGTTATGGTTCTAGCGGTATTAACTTTAGGGTTCACTTTTCTGATGCTTAGGGAAACAGAGAAGTGAGTGTAGCATGCAAGAAATTGTACAGAATCTGATGAAAAGCCCTTATGTCTAGAAACAAGAAGGAACTGAGGGCATCCACGCATGGAGCAATAATATTCCATAATGGCTTATCCATTTGGAATTTATGCCCAAGAGAAATGCGATGACAGAGACAGGGAAGAGGGAGGATGGAGAGAAAACACTGTACTCAGTGCTTGGGCTGAATCCATGTGGAAAATTGAGACCTGGGAGAAGCTTTGAACTTCATGTGCCAGGGATGGCTTGGGCAGCAGGGAATAGAAAATCCATTTCCAGACTAGGAGGAGAAAGAGCTGCCGTTTCTTCTAAGCCTCCCCTCTGCAAGGTGCTCTGCCAGTGCTGGCCATGATGGGGTGAGTGTCACGAGCATTACCTCCTGTGACCCTGGTAACCACTTGCACTACCACAGATGAGGAAATAGAAAGTTCTGACTAGGTCACGTGGTTCAGTTCCTATTGCTCGTAAGATGTAAAGTGCGGCTTTGAATGGAAGGCCCGTTGTCTTGCCTTCTCCACAGGGTGTCATTGCTGCCCTTAGAGATTTGCTGCGGATGTGCATTTAGTGTCCATTCCACTCTTTTCACCCCATGACTATCCCAGGGGCTTTCAAAACTAGCTCTGCAGGAGAATCTAATACGAAGGTGCTGGGGCCTTTGCCCAGGCCTATTCAATTGGAACCTTCTCAGGTGGGAACACATGGATAATGACTGGTTTATACAAGAGGTTATTTGCATTTTATTTAAGGGATCCTTCATTCTGTTCAGCTCACACAATCATTGTATATGGAGGATTATTAAGGGCCTCACTCTGGATCCATGAGATTAAAAACACACTCTGTCTTTAAGGCTCACAGTCATCTAAACAAGCCTTCGGGATAGGAACAAATATGGAGGATGAAGTTTCAGATCTCACAACCGGCAAGTGGAAGAGATCATTTAGAGCAGAAATCTTCTAACCCTTTCAGTTTCTATTGGGTGAACCTCCCCTGCCTGTCCTCAAAAACCACGAACCGTGTTCTGCTTAAATCAACCCCGAAAATCCCAGGATTGAAAAAAAAAAAAAAGTAAAGTTCCACACCAAAAACGTATTCCTTTTCCCCTGATCCTTTTTGCTTACCTTTATGCAGACCTGATGTGATAATGAGCTGAAAAAGAAAGCATCATAACACTACTTCCTCTGGAGGCATCGGCAAATATAGCAGAGACTACACAATCCTTCCAGTAGCCATCTAATCTAGCCCGGAGAAACGGGAGGTGTTTCTGCTTCAGTTTTTACTAATCTGTAAAGAACAGGTGCTTCCTAATCTTTAGGACGTGATTAGCAATTTGCCTTCCTGGAGTCTTTTTTTTTTTTTTTTACCATTCCCGGCTTGTCTAAGTTCTTGGCAATAGCTGTCGTTTAGGAGTGAGATTCTTAAGATTAGCTAGGAATTCTGCTTTTGTCTCTGGCACATACTCTGCTCAGCACCCTTTGCTCTGCGGGCCCCTGTAACCCCAAGGCTGGCTCCAGCCTTTTTATGCTGGGGTGAGGGTGTAATTACCCTAATATTACGCTGCTGTCAGTTTAATCATTACAGCATAGACCATGTTGTCCAAAACATTAAAGTTTGTGTCCCTTTTTTGGGGGGGCCATGCTGCGCGATTTGGGGGATTTTAGTTTCCCAACCTGGAATTGAACCCCGGCCCTTGGCGGTGAGAGTGCAGAGTCCTAACCACTGGGCTGCCAGGGGATTCCCTGTGTCCTTTTCAAGTGATGGACTCTAGATGCAGTTACTATTTCCACATTGATCCTCTCAAACAGAACCTGCACTATTCACCTGCACTATTTAACTCCAGCTGAGTTGGTCTGCTTCTCACTTCAGTTTACTTTTGCAGGCAGTCTGTTCCTGCTTTCTTCAAAAGTGGCATTCGGACAGCTGGGGCACAGTGTCTTCCCGTTTATCTGTTTGTGTGCCTGTGTCCTCCTCTAGACCGTGAAACCCCCAGTAGCAGGAGCCCGCCTAATTCATTTTTGTGCCACACCTGGCACAGAGTAGGACTTTTGTAAATTAAGTTAGTGAAAACAAAAATGCTTGAGTTGATATAATGACTAGGTGTTTCTTTAATCAGATCTTTTATTTCCTTATCTTTTCTAACTCTTTTAGGTTGAACCTGTATGACTTATGTAATAAAAAATATTTAAATTAAAATATGGGTGTTTCTGTTTAATTCTATGAAAGCATTTCCACTGTTATCTTAAACTGTTAACTTTTTAAAAAACAATCTAGGCAAAGCATAAATCAGTGCTGTGGGCACGTTTAACAAATGCTTATATTATTTGTTGAAATACGTTTGACTGTGCACAAGCACACAGGCCTGTTCAAGAGAAGAAGGAGTCTCTCTGTGCCCACCCAAGGGTTTCAACCTGTTACCCATTCCTTTTTGGCTTTTCTTTGCAACCTTCCTATCCCATCACTTAAAAATGGCCAGTGTAGCCCTAACTCCGTAAACAGAAATTATTCAATGCTAATAATTTCTGGTAGGCAATTTAGGAGACATTTGAGTCACTAATATATATGTGATTGCCTTTTTTACTGCAGTTTCCAGGGAAAGTGCTACAAAGTGATGTGCGGCAATAACAAATTCAGAAGGAAGGGAATATGAAATTCAGTGAGCAGTGTGAATGATTTGCTGTTAGCATGGGGCCCAATAACACTACAAAGCTATAAACTCTGTCGATCTAGATTGCCCAGTTAGGTGGCAGAGATGCAATTTGTCTTTTCTGAAGCTGCCTGCTGTTTGCTAGCTCCATCTCCTGTCACAGCCTATTAGCTCCCCAAGAAAATTGGTGGGAAATTGCCTGCAGATTGTAGGAAATTGCATCTCCAGGCCCTGGAAAAAATGTAGGATAGCACAACACTGACCCTCCCAGAGCAGCTATTAATACAGCAAAAAGTGACCTTTGACTCACCGGGAAACGACTTTGCTATTTGCTGAATAAAGTGTGTATTATGCGTGGGTGAAGGAAGGTGCAAATGATTATCCTAGGGAGGCTTGCAGCCAACCTGCTTTTGAAAGCCTAAATACTAGTTAGAAGTTTTTTTTTTTTTATTTTTTGGTTTGTTTGTTTGTTTTAGGTGCAGAGGGTTTGAGTGCTGGAGGAGAAAATGGTCCAGTTGGCTTGTTTTTGAAAAAGTACCTCTTCCCCGAGTTAAAAAGAGGTAAATTGTCTCAAGGAAGTGCTCACGAATCTCTCAGGCAAAAATCCAGGAAGTGAATCTTTCAAAGATGAGATTAGAAAACAAAGATGAGCGCATCAGGGCACTGGTTTGTTTCCCTTTGGTTCTGCTGCGCGTACATCTGGGGCTTCCCCGCCCCCCTTCCTAATTGCGTTTTACAATTCTGTCTATTTCCACTCACTTCTGAATTATTTTCTTTATAGACCATCCCCAGAAGTTCAGACATCAAGATAATTCAGTGCTCCTCAGGGGTACATATTGTGCATATTTTAAGCATCATTAACTTTATGTTACAAAAAAAAAATCAAGATCCTGACATGATATTTACAGGCTTGCCTTTCTACCTAGAAGGATCTGAGCTCCCATTTACAAGCGATATTTTTGGAGAGGGAGAACAGCAGTTTAGCTGCTCAGAATGAGTCAGACGCCCTCACTGCCTCTGAATCCTAAACATTGTCCCCTAAATCCCACCCTCTCCCTCATTACTGGGTCATTCACGTTCAGTGCCCTTGGGAGCAAATTTGAATGAAATGAGATGGTGGAACACAGATAGTCATTGCTATAAAACAATAAGATATAAGCCATATTGACAAAGAGAAACCCCACACAGGGAAAAAGAACATCAATGGTAGCTCCAGATTTATACATGATAGAAAGCATTGCTCATCAATTAATATGCTTTTAATTTAAGATCAAAATTACTCTCAGTTTTGATACCCCAGCTTTTCTTCCCTTGTGAACTGCAGTGTTACTCCCTTTTGGATTTGCACAGATGAAAAAAATGAGACTCCTCTCAGCTCCTTGCAGGATTGAGAGGTTTTTTTTAATAGATCTGCTGCCTTCTTACATTTGGTTCTTGCTTCTAGGGAGAAAAGTATAAAGTATCGGACACTATGTTGTATCAGAGCGCACTGAATTTAGCCTGAGTATTTCTGAGCTTCTAAGTGGGCTCTGATGCTCTACCTGTGTGATCTTGGGTGATTTTTTTTAAGCTTCTTGGGCCTCAGTTTCATGATCTGAAAAAAAAAGGATGTTCTTTAAGAACCCTTTGAGATTTAAATTCTGTAATAAAGGGTAAGGATCTGGATCTGAGCTGCTGCTCTGCTTCCTGCCTACTTCTTGGGCTCCCTTGACTGACTGTCCTTGGAGAAGGAGTTCTGTTTGGCCAAAGAATATATTTTGGAGTCTGCAAGCACCCAACATGCAACCAGCTAACTTATCAAACATTCTATGTCAGGTGAATACTGGCCTGTGACTACGGAAGGGCCTAAAAAAGTTCTTAAGACATGACCCCTGGGGGCATACTGACTACCAGGGTGAGTGGATATTAGGTGGTAGACGGCCCATCACAGGACAGCTGCTAGGCAGTGGAACTTAGGTATAGAGTCCATATATATATAGCCCCACATCATAGGATATGGGAAGGGATATCAAATGAGGTCCAGTTAACTTTGAAAGTAGTATGTTAAATGGAAAAAAAAAAAAGGCACAAAAAGTTACATATTATATGATTGCATTTGTATGAAATATCCAGAACGGGTAGATCCATAGAGACAGAAAGCAGATTAGTGGTTGCCGGGGACTTGGTGATATGGAGGATGGGGTAATGGGGTGTTGCTGCGTAAGGGGTAGGGGTTTTCATTTGGGGGACATGAGACTGTTTTGGAACTAGATAGAGGGGATGATTGAACAACTTTGTGAATGTACTAGGTGATGCTGAATGGTACACTTTAAAATGGTTGATTTTATGTTACGTGAATTTTACCTCAGTCAAAGGAAGAGGTCTACTTAAATTGATGAATAAAGGAACAAATGCAAGGGTATATAATTACTTACAATTTAAAGTGGAGATTTTAGCCCAGAGAGTATAACTCTTTTCCACAACAGAAACCACTCTGTAACCTTTCTTATCAGCCTTTTTTCCACTCTGGTGTTTGACCATGGTGATGATTTGAGAAATGACTGGAAGTTCTGATGTCCCAGAATGCTAAATAACTCCACAGCTCCAAAAGCCAATGCTAGAGCTGATTTTGTGATATTTCCATTTTCAGATGATTTGTGAACACCATCTTTCCTACAGACTCCTTCAAAATCCAATTTGGGTGCCATGTCTTTTCTAAAAAGTCTCCAATTTGAGCTGAAAGAGATCTCTGCCTTCTCTGACGAATAATGGCATCTACCGACCTTTTTAGGGCTTTACTGATTTCCTATCTTGGATTATGGTTGCTTATTCTTCCGACGTGCCTTACCTCCCTTACTTGAGGCCAGAATCACATTTCCCTCACCTTTGTATCCTCCCAGACACCAGGGCAGTATGTACTCAAGTAGACATTGGAGCTTTGCTCTTACTTTCTTCTCTACCTGAAATGTGCTTTGAGGAGAATTCCCCAGCAGTCTCTTCCCTCCTTCTACGTAGCTGCTGGATTTTTTAGGGATCCACCCATTCCCCATTCTCAGTTCCTGAGATTCAGGGTGGGCGAAATGCCTCCCGGTATGTATGCCAACCCTTCAGTCATCTTCATGGGTGATCTCATCTGCATATTCCAGATCTGAGAATCCTTCCACAGAGACTGCAGATTTGGGCCCATGTAAACCTGAAGCTGAAGGTGACTGTTTGCCATGGTGTGGGAAGAGGCTGCCTGGGAATAAAGCCAACATGAAGAAAAGCAGGCCAAGCAGTGGAGAGAGACTGGTTCTGGGAATATTGTTTGGATACCAGGGTTCTGCCAACGGGGAGCCAAGTTTGCCCCTGGATTTCTCAGTTTCGTGAGCCAACTTTTTCCCCTTTTTTGCTGAAGCCATTAGAGGTGGGTTTCTGCCATGTGTTATTGAAAAGACTCCTGTTCGATACATTCTTGGTATCTTTTCTCTGTGTTTGAAATGCCCTTCAAGGCTTGGGTAACATCAGGTGTTCTCTGGGAAGCCCTCACATCTCTTCTATTTTTATTTATTCACCCTGTTATTTATTATTCTACTTTGAACAGGGATTTATGGAGCATTAGAACAGAAGCAGATATATAAACGAATAAGATTGTTTTTGCTTCCGGGGAGTGATATTTAAAGAAAGCCTTATATTTAAGCAATTTTGTATAATTTTATCTCCCTTAATCCTTATATTAGTCTTGTGAGATGAATATTACCACCTGTATCTTATAGATGGTAAAACTGAGGATCAGAGGTTATAAAAATATTCAGTTGAATAAGCCCACAGTTTGGCCATTTGGACTCCAATTTGGACTTCTGTTGATAATTCCTTTGTTCTTCCAATGTAGTCTGCGTTATGTATTTTTTTTGTCTTCTCCGCTAGACCCTGGGTCCTGTAAGGGCAGGGACGTATTTTTCAATCAGCGACACATCTTAGCAGAGTCTCTTAATGATGAGAGACTTCAATAAATATTTTTTCAGTGTCATGATAGCTAGATGAATGAACCACAACTAAGTGAATAATTTGTGTCAGCCGAAATCCAGACCAGAATTCACATCTCCAGATTCAAAGGAGCTGGAGATGCCATACTGCTGTTTCTGAAGCTCAGAATGTTGTACACCTGTACAGCCATCTATTTCCTCTGAGCCATCACGCGCACAGCAGGACCATGTGTGGAGCCGCTAGAACTCAGGAGAATCAGTGAAGATTTACCATTAAGTGAATGATTATTAAACTTCAGGGCCACTTACTTGCAAGGTCATAGGTATAAACTATGCAAAATAAAACGTTTTAAACATATTGTTTAAGATCAGGGTCCCTTTCCATTCAAACGTTCCTTCCACTATTCTTTCTCTTGCATAGGGTGGCACTGGAAAGGCCATGTGTGCTGGGATCCAGCTAAGAGGAAGTTGAGTTGGGGATACATGTAGTTCAAGTTTAGTGAGCTATGTTTGTTTGTTTCACAGTCACTTCCAGAAGTACATAGTGGATGTTTCTTTAGAAGGAGGATTAGCCTAGCTGTTCTGCTGTGGGAATGGCTTCCAGGAACCATTGGCTCCTACTGACCATTGGCCACTTGACCCAGTGTTGTGCCGTGAAGGTGTGGGGAAGGAGTTATCTCGCACCATGAACGTGTTTCATAGCTCAGCACTAAGGGTATGAGTAGTGGAGGAAAAACAGAAGTTGAAGCATATAGAGTCAGAAACTGGTAAGGAAAATGTGTCTCACCATCAGCTCTTAGTAGAAAATTTGGTTCTCATCAAAGCCTAGTAAATGGAAGTTCTTTCCCCTCAGGAATATAACGCGATAATGCAACATGCACAGTTATAAAGACACCATAATCTTTTTTCTTTCGTGAACGGAATTGAGAAAAATACGAAGTTGGTATAGGGCCTTGCAAGGGACCCGTGGGAGTGAGGGGCCTGAAGCTGAAGCTTTATCCATTTCATGGTAAATCTGCCTCGGAAAATACTTTTCAAAATCGTTGTTGTACAAAGAGATGGTCAAGGGTGCAGATGAAAAATGTGGGAAAAAGTATTATGGAGGTGTGGCTTGTAGGTAAAATGTCAGTGTTTTACACGTTTTGTGACTTTTATGATATTTCCTATTAAAAATTAATAATGTATTGTGACTTTTTTAAATTCTGAAGAAATACTAAGTATTCCTTTTACTGAAGAGCACCTCTCTCTCCCTGACAAAAATGTTTTTTTTTTTTTACAAAAATGTTTTTAAAAGCTCCAAGCCTCAGAAAATCTGAATTTGCCTCTCCTGAGAGTAACTATCAAAGGACTTTGGGTCAGTCATTTCCCCAGACATCTGTGAAATTCACCTCATAGTGTTTCACATCCTTCTGGAGAGGCATTCACTTTTGGTTTTCTTCAGGGACAGGGGATGTGGCATCTTTGCGATTTCTGTGTTTGCAAAGTCAAAAGCAATAAGATTCCTCTTGCTTTCTAATTGTGCAGCAATTGTTTTGAGCTCTGTAATAACCTCAGCTTCAGGATCTGGGAGAGCATCGCTTTTTGCCAATAAGCAGTACACAAGGCAAGACTTTTTGGCTTAGCATAAAATAGTGTTGAAATTATGTATTGTGGTAGAGTACCGTTAGCTACAATTTATGCACAAATAGGCCAAGGCCCAGGGAAAAAAAATTGCTCTACCCGGGTTCATGGGATAATGAATATCAGAGCTGCAATTATAATTTTCTAACTCCCCAACTGTACATGCAATTTGCAGGTTTACAATCCTGTACAAAACACCAACAGAGAGCACAGATGGGCTTCTAACCCCTGCTAATGAGAGCATCACTCTTCATTGCTGGGATAATTAAGCAAATATTTAGTGGTCAGAAACCCACCCAGACTTTAAATAAAATCAATCAAACCCCAATCCCTTGGGAAATGTTGATTTTGGATTTTTTTTTTTTCTACATTGAAATGTAACTCTGTGTGTGTGTGTGTGTGTGTGTGTGTGGTGTTTCTTATTTTTATAATTTTAAGCAGAGGAGAGTTAATCCAATTGCACTGCCTGTTGAAGAGCCACATTCCCCAGAAAGGCGCTGCTCTGACACTCAGAAGGCACCAGGTCAGAAGAGCGTTTTCTCCTCGTTGATTGCTCTTTTTTTCCTCAGAATTTTCCTTCTTCCTTATCGAATTAGACCCTTTGAGTAAATTGCAAACAGTTCTCTGTGTGAGGCAATGTCTAGCCCACTACACTACGTGGCACAATCATTGATATTTCTTGTGTAAATAACAGCAGTTGGATTCAGCACTTTCAGGAATGGGAGTTGAAAAAAATAATGAACTATTTTTCCAAGATAAAACATACTATATTTTCCAGAAATTAGAAAGGTCTGAGGAATGAAAGGAAAAACTAATACTTAATTCTTGTGTTATTTTTGTTACAACCTGTCCATTCCACCTTCCTCTCCTAATTCTCTTTACTCAGCTATACTTTTTTTTCCTGTAGAATTTATCACCTTTGAACAAACTGCAGTCTCTATTTATTGTGACTATAGTTTATTATCTGGCTCTGCCTGCTAGAATGTAAGATATAATGGGGCAAGAATTTTTATCTGGGTGTATCCCAAGCACCTAAAATAGCACCTGGCATACAAAAAGAGCTCAAGAAATAGCTGCTGGATGACCACGGACTACGTGTCAGCACTTGGAGAGCAAAAAGTGAATATGATATTATACTTTCCTTTGAGACGCTAATTACTTTCTCTGTGGATTGAAATTCTAGAATTTTGGCATTAAATATTTATACCATTCTTTCTTATCCTTCCTATTAGAACCCTGATTTGTTTGCGGTGGCAACATGTCTAGTAAAAACAGTCTATCATATAACCTTCCTTGCAGCTTTTCTTTTAATTCTGGCTAACAAGACACAAGCTGAATTCTATTAGGGATATCTGGGAAAGTTTTGCGTTCCTGATGTAGATATTTCCTTTTCCTCTTTGTCACTTGTTTTTTCTTGTCTGGAATGTGGATGTGATGCCTGGAGGTATAGCGGCCATATTGAGGCAGGGAGGATGAAAGCAAAATGCTAAAGATGGCAGAATGAAAAGATAGAAAAGGACGGCCTACTCCTAGACTTATTGCAAGAGAAATATACAATATTTGGTTAAACTTTTTTAAGTGGATCTACATTGCATTGAACCAAAAACAATCCTACAAAATACACCCATCTCAAATTGTGACTTAGCTGAATATCTTTGTTTTCATGATCCCAGTTTTTCAGAGAGTTAAGCCCATTGGATTACATTTTGGTGCCTTACTATCATGGACCCAGGGCGTCTCAAAAATAGAGGGGAAAGGAAGATGACTGGAGGGCAGAGGATTCCTGCTACAAGGAATACACTTACCAAATAAATCGAGAGTCATTTGAAATGCAAGAGGACAAAATATCTGTACTGTAACTGCTCTTCAGAAAGTAACCACTTTTTCACAGAGCCTTTAGGTTTGTTTTCCTCTCCTCTTGGGGCACTAGATTATAGTAGATTTATTGCTATCCATGTACAGGGACTAAGTAGAGATATTGAAAATGCAGGTAATAGGGCTGAACCATCTGGAAAACTTTTGTACTAATATAGTGGTTGCTGTGACTCACAACTGTATATATAGGTGTATGAGAGTGCAAGAGTGTGTAAGAGTGTCCTCTTTGCATCCCCAAACCAATACATAGTTTAGTCCTCCCTTTAACTTAGCCAGAATAACCATTCTTACCAGTCGCTGCCATTTTGATACTTGACCAATAATAAATTTTATTTTATATTTGGTACATTAGCTGGCAGCACCATACAGAAAATAAAATATCTCCCTTATTTCTGGGACCTTTCACATGCCTCTACTGTGGATTTTCAGATTTGGTGCTGTGATTTTTATTTATTTAATTTTTATGTAAAGCTAATCCTATAAAGGGAAACTTACAATTCCCTTCTGCAAAGAACATTTAGTTACATTAGCTGTGGATCTGTTTTTTATTTTTTTAAAGATGCTATCTTATTATAGAAAGTGTCTCTTTTTAAACCTTTTAAAGATGACAAATTATTCCTATGTTTTAGTTGAAACCTAAAACAAACAAACAAACAAAAAGCCTTAAGCAAGGCAGTCCACCAAAAGGAAACCATTCAGCTATTTCCCTGCTTTTCTAGCTCTGCAGGAGGACTTTGCTTCTATACTCTTTTGAGGAAATTTGTGTTGAGGAGCAAAATGAAAGGAAGCAGGTAAGAAACAATAAGGTCACATCAGTTCTGAGCAGTTCTGTCTATACTAGGAACTTCAAGCTCCCTGAGAAAAAGAACTGTAATTGCAGTTTATATGATTTCTTGCTCTTGGATTCTTCATCCCTTTTTCTTATTATTTAAGAAATTGATTTCCAATTTCAAATATATTTTTTACCTAGTTATCTTTTTTTAATGAAAATTTGAAGACAAACAAACAAAACCAATTTATTCTGCAATGAGACTCAAAAAATCCTGTCTATTACTAACCAGAAAGATGTCCAAGGATCAAATATTACCTTAATTCTCTCTTGAGAGTCATCTCAATATTTGAAGATAGAGGCAGCGCTCCCTACCCCCAATATTTATTCTTTCATTTCTCTCCATCAATAGAACCTTGGAACCCAGAATAAAGACAGCATACACAGCTAGGTATCGTCATATGAGTAAGTTATGGCCAGAATTGGTGTGTACAACTTCTGGGAAATGGAGGTGGCTTGTCTTCCTCCCTTTTTTCTCTTTCATTCATAGCCTGTGTATATGATGGCTGGACTACTTAAAGAAGTATTTTTTCCATATGTATTTTCCTGGGAGTCACACAGACAGAGGGAATTCTTACATTACACCCACATAAATGAGACTTGTGATTAGAAATTCTCAAGCCCAATGAGGCATATATGCCCAACGTCTCCTCTGTAAAGTGTATGGAATGTTGTCCCCTACCCTCTGAAAGTATATATATTTGGGGTTAGGAGGGCAGCTCTATGCCAACGCTTTTTAATCTGACCTGCTCCCTTGCTACAGCCCCAAGTTGTGCTGGGTGCAGCCAAGTAAAAAGTGAGCTCTGGGCCTCTTGAGGATTTTTAGATAGTCCTAAGATGAGTGCTTTCTCTACTGCTTGCTTACTTCTGAGATTCGCATTCTTCATCTCTGGCCTCCAGTCCATCCCTATATTTCCCTGCCAGCCACACCATGCATTCAAATGACATTTTAAATATTTTATTCAGCATTTTAGTTATGCCTGGAGGGATTAGTCTGCCATGTTGCTGGAAATAGAGTTCTAAATTCTGTTGTGTTTCATCTTCAAAAAATAGTGCCTACCTGATCACTTTACATTCATCAGCATTACTTCTTTTATTAGCCCATCCTTCCTTGTGTTAGACACAGAGCTATGGGTTTCCCTTCATTTCTTTCTTTCCTTTCTTCTTCTGTTCCTTCCTTTTTACCTTTTCTTTTCTTTTCTTTCCTCTTTTCTCATTCTTTCCTCCTCCCCCTCCCCTCCTCCTCTCTCTCTCTCTCTCTCCCCCCTCCTCTCCCTCTCCCTTCCCCCAACCTCATTTTTTTTTTTAAAGGAATCCAGGACCCCAGAGCCCAAGATCCTGTTGAGTTTTAGGGAAGAAGTAACAGAATCACTGTTCACTCCCACATTTATTGACTGCCTGCTGTGTGTCAGGCACTGGGCTAGGCACTGGTGCTCTGTGGGTGCACCAGGATTCATGGATGGATCCTGTCCTCAAATAACCAGTTGTGTGGTGATTGTACAGTGTTGAGTGCTGTGGTAGGGGAAGTACAAGGTGCCAGATTGTTACAGGAGGGGGCAGATATAGAAGGTTTTCTAGGGGAGCCCATCATAAAGGGTAATCTGTATATGGGAATTCCCCTTTAAAGAGCCCGTCTGAGTAGATCAGGAGTGGGTGACTGAAGTAGTCTAGTCCCTGGCATTAGAATTTGTCTGGGAAACAAACACTGTATTATTATTGCTTATATTACACAGGTATGAGACAGTTTTTAGCCTCAGAAAAATCACAAAACATTTTTTCCATGGCAATGTAGTTAAACTCTCACACCCAGGAAGACAGGAGGAGTCTTCTGCTCTTGAATGGGTAGATAAAACGATCAGGGAGCTCCAAGTGCAAGAAACAGACCCTCATAAGTCAGACCATAAACATCAACCTCATAGGATAACAGAACGGCCCATGGTTTCTCTCCGACCACAGCATGGTGACCTCAGATAATCCTTTGCAAAAAAAGTTGGCACAAATGCATTCCAAAAAGCACTGCACTACTGCACGTCAGTATTTGAACCTCCTAACTGAAATGGGTGAAATAATGACCTACAGATAGGATCGTTTCTACAGGCTCATTTTCCAGTTTCCATAATGTAAAGTGGAAAGAATCGCTTTGTTAAAATCCAGTTTGTTAGGATCATGCTTTACACCAGGATCCCAAGACGTAATTTTTATTAATGCAAAAGTGCAAAGTGAGAAAACAGACAATTTTTCTGTTTTCTGCAGGAACTGCAGGTTGGTGGGCATTTCTCTGTATGTAACACTGCCTGTTTTCTTGGGTACACCGGTCGGCTTGAGCGGAGCCCAGCAGATGACAGACTGCGTGTACTCTCGGTTGTAGATCACAGCTGAACAAACTGCTCTGGAGTGTGAAGGGTCAGCACAGTGTAAACAGAAATCAGCAGTGACCTATGGAGTAGTTCGTTGCGAGACATAATAAATACCGTCTTCGCGCCGCCTCCTGCCTTCTGCTGATTCAGGTCTTCTCCAGCGCCATAGGGCTTGTCTCTGGAGCAATATTTCAAAGCCAGCAGACCATTGTATTTGGAGCAGATTTTCTAACTGTGCTTTTAATTTGGGGAAGATAGCTTTTAGCTCCTTCTGAAAATGTCATCATACACATGGAGCTTCACTGGGAAAGAATAAAATACTTCTTAGAACACTCCATTAGCTTTGGCTACCATTAGTTTTGCTATTCTGCAAGAATTTCTCCTAGATTTAGTGGATAAAAATAGAGCTGTTTTTTTCAATCCAGAATAGAATTTTGTGGCAGAATCACTAACTTTCCCTACCTTTGAAATCCCCCAGTGACCATTTAGTCCTTCTGTACGCCTTTATTGAGGGCTATCCAGGCCAGTATAACCTCTTGCCAAAGTAGGGCTGGGTCCACATCCATCCTGTTCCTTTCCCTGGGACAGCCACAAATCAATCAGGAGAGCCTGTACTAGTCCCTGCCCATGTTGGGCAGATTATGCTTTGCTGTCAGCTGGCTCGTACTCACCTATGGAGGTAATTTAAGACAGTCTTACTCGCCTGGACCTGAGGTGATTGGATCTGGTGAGATTGGACCATACACTATGTTCCCTGTGCACGCCAGGGCAGAGGAGAAATAAGTTTAGGAAGCTGTATGAACATACCAGAGAATGCTTTACAATTTCCATCATGTACAAGATTCACATAGATTTGCTTGTCCAACAGGGTGGCCTTGCAGAAAACCTAAAGCCACTCATAGAATAATAATATCTGACACTGTGCTGCTCGACAAAAGTGTAAAAGGGGGATAGGGAAGACTTCCCCCGACCCCAAGCCAAACCAAACAAAAAGCTCAGTCTATAACTTAACCCAGATGGTCCTGTTTTCTTTAGACTGCAAACCATTTCCAGTGAATTCACTAGTTTCAGTGTTTCTTCTTTTCTATTCTTGCCGTTAATGTTTGGCTTGCCAAGTGCTAGCCATCCAAGAAGATGTGAGATCAGATACTTAAGATTAAGCATTCCAAGTTAATGATATTTGGTTAAAATAAACAAATGGAATAAAATGAACTGCAGACTCACTGGTCCAAAAGTTAAAACTTGTTGATCAAGACTTGTGCTATGAGATGGTTGGTTTTATCTGAAAGTAAGGTGCTCATGAAAGATAAAGTTAAAACAGTGTCACCAAGGAGAAAATGGGGGTGTTATGTTGAAGGAATGGTCCAATCTCTCCTGTTGTGTGACCCCATTTTAAATCCCAGCAAAATTTCCCAGTGAAATAAAACAACAAAAACAACAAGAAACTGAAATAGTGGGCTAGAATATGTTGGTCATTAACCTCTTCAACTTGGAGGCCTGGGATGACTCAGGGTAGGAAATCTGATGAGAAGAAACAAAATTAAAAGTTAAAAAGAACACGAACCCAAAGAAATTGTGACTTAGAGAATTATGTGCACGCCTTTATATTTTAGCATTTCTTCATCTTGCACTAGATGCATTTAAAAATGGAAAACAAGGGCTTATGACTGGCTAAAGATAACTTCAAGGCCTTTCATCAGTCATTTTCACCCATCACCTCTTGATTTCCAAACATACTGCTTTGTTTGGCAAATAAAGATGTTCTTAGACTATTTTGAATACTGTTTCTTCTCTGGCCTTTGTGCCCACAATGTATATGTGAAACTGTCCGTGCTCATCTCCCTTTTCTTCTTCACAGCACTGCTGAAGTCTAGGACCTGCCTAAAATTTTCTCCAATTTAGAAGGTTCAAGTTACTCTCAATACAATGGAAAACATACCTCTTCCTGGACATCTAAGCACCATTCTGCACATGTCCACATGGTATTTTTTGGCGTGTGCACTTTGCAAGAGCCAGGTCTTTTTGAAAGCTTGCATGGTTCCTACTCCTGAGTCATGCATGACCCATATGGGTGTTCCGTAAATGTTGAATCGAAGTGAATTGCTTCCCATTGCATTTATTGGCATATGTACTTCAGTAAGTCAGGATCCATCTCTTTTTGCAGTGCTCAGTGGTTTTCTTTTTGAATGCATTCCCGACCAGGCCAGAGGTGTTGGATGTCTCTGAAAATTGTTCACAGCTTCCTAAACAAGGAAGCAGCATGATTGCATTGTTGTATTGTAGCCATGGCCAAGGTTTACAAATCAAGGAAACTCCACTTCTATTGTACAAGTGGTTGTGCTTTCTCTTTTGTTCTTTCCTTTTGCTCCCTCTCTCCCTCCCTCCCTTCTTTCTTTTCTTCCTTCCTTCCTTCCTCTCTCCCTCTTTCCTCCCCTCTCTTTCTTTTACTTTCATTCTATCAAAGCTCTCTTGTGAAGCTCAAACACTTATAACAGGATCAACAGCATTGAAGGGCTGTCTTTTTCAGCCCAGCAAAGCTGGACAAATGCAAATCCAGAAGCCTGGCCTCATACCTCAATTGAGGAAGGTGTCAACAAGAATGAGTTGAATCAAGGCTGGCCCTGCTCTCTGCCTGGGGATGGCATTGGCCCCACCAGCAGGAACACTGAGTTTCTAGCTTCAGGCATTGAGTTCTCTCTATAGCT
The DNA here is from genome assembly GCF_937001465.1 of Orcinus orca. Taxonomy (NCBI): domain Eukaryota; kingdom Metazoa; phylum Chordata; class Mammalia; order Artiodactyla; family Delphinidae; genus Orcinus; species Orcinus orca. Next base: position 81,814,401 of record NC_064564.1, on the reverse strand, counting down.
TAATGGCTCACAGCCCTTTTATGAGACAGCTGGATAACAATGTGCCTTTATGACTGGCTGACTCTTTTTCCCCCTTTTAAATCTCCAACTGTACTGTATAAAACATTCTGTCTCCTATCGTTCCATCAATGAGGCCTGAATAGCTGAGCCAAGTGCTCCTGCAGCACTCATTTATTCCCTTGGATCTTTTTTTTCCTACAGTAAAAGAATGAGGAGAAAAGAAGGTCCAGGATGTAAGAGGTGGCTGGTAAAGGCCTCTGTGTGAGGTCCTTGGCGAGATAATCTCATTCTAAAGATCTGGGTGACTGGAATTTCCCTTCCTCCCATCCCCCGCAGACATCCCCTCCCCAACATCTTTCTAATACAAATCCTTAAGCATTAAGTCAGGCGGAAAATGAGTCTACTCTACATTTATCTTCCTGAATGGCAGTCAACTCCCGCTTAATCTTTCAACATATATTTGTTCAATGGATCAACAGATTGTGTAAGCAGCATGACGGTTGGGTTTAGAAATGTGTCTGCTCATGTTTGGTTTGTGCTGAACCATTGACCATTTTGTTTGTGAATCCATCATAAATTATATCTCTGAGTTACCCGGCACTAGGGATGGGGACAGAGGACAGTGCTCATACAGGCGGAAAGGCTTTTTCAGTCACTGTCATTTTCCAGCATCGAGAATGCTGACTTGTTTTATTTTGGAGTGCTTTTTAATCTTTCAAACTAGAAAACTTCAAAGTTAATTCCTTCCTCATTTTCCCAAGGTGTCTCCTACATATACTTCTGCAGTCCTTTCCCCATTAAAACAAAGTAGGCTCTGAAGATAACAAGGAAGTAATAAAATAGTATAACGCATGAATGAGAAGGTTAAGAATTAAAAACATTATGACTCTCCTAATGTCCTATATGAACATTTTGGTTTAAATCACTGCTCCGTAAAAATGGGAAAAGTTTGTTTGGGTATTAGAATATTGAAGCATTGATTAGTCAATTCATGACAAAACTGATTTGATTTTTTTAAAAAAAGAATTGTCAGTTTCACTAAATTTTCAAGTTATCATTCAACCAATCAGCCAACGCTTACTGAGCATCTACTGCATTAAAGGCAATGGAGAGAATATAAAAAGTCAAAGACAAATTTCCTGACCTCAATAACTTAAATCAAGTTGGAGGAATGCAAGTATTTTGAGGCTTCTTGAATAATGAAGGGAAGAGAAAATTTGTGTTGTAGTAGTGTAGTTTGTGCACAAGAAGGAATAGTTTTTGAGGAAATTTTATTCATTTATTTGAAAACTGTTCAACAGTATTTATTGAACACCTAGTATTTTTTGAGCACTGAGCATGTAATGCAAAGTGAGATAGATTTACTTGCTATCCTTATGATGCTTAAGATTGAAATAGGAAGACTGGAAGTAGGGTGTGGATGAGGAAGGAAAATTGATGTCAGCCATCGTGTCCAATTCATGCCCAACTCATGTCCTAGTCAGGCCAGGGTCGGGAGCTACGGGCAGACTTCACTTGCTGGTTCTCATAAGTAGACTTTGCATGTTAAAGTGGAGACTTGTTAGATAAAAGGATGTTTTCATACATTTTGAGTGACACATTCTTGCATTTCAAAATAGAAGTATAATCACAACTTTGAAATTATCAAGGCAGAATTTTACAATAATACATTATTTAATAATATATTGATATATAATATTTTGAATAATATGTTACATATCATTTTTTAAAACCTACTGTTGATGTAGCATTCTAGCTATTCAGTCACCTCTGTGCGTCTGTTGCCTTACTGACTCCCCATAACAACTCTGTCAGCTTGGGAAAGTGTTGTTGTCACCGTTCGAAAAATAAGGAACCTTCAAGTTCTCGTGGACAAATACTGTATGATATCACTTAGATGTGGAATCTAAAAAATACAAGAAACTAGTGAATATAGCAAAAAAGAAGGAGACTCACAGATATAGAGAAGAAACTAGTGGTCACCAGTTGGGAGAGGGGAGTGGGGAAGGGCAATATAGAGGTGGGTGAGTAAGAGGTACAAACTATTAGGTATAAAATAAGCTACAAGGGTATATTGTATAACACAGGGAATATAGCCAATATTTTATAATATTCTATAAATGGAGCATAACCTTTAAAAATTGTGAATCACTGTATTGTACACCTGTAACTTACATAATATTGTACAGCAGCTGTACTTCAATAAAAAAACAAAACAAAACAAAAAAATCCTGATGGACAAGTGCCCAAGGTCATAGAACTAGTTATTGGGAGATTTGACATCAGGGTCTAGGCCTCCTGATTCCTAGCTCTGGGAATTTAAAAACTCATCTATTGATTTTTTGTTTCCTGCTGGGGAATATTAACCAATGTTTTGTTGTTGTTGTTTTTGTTTTTTGCTCAAGATATGTTTTAATATTTATAGGTGAATTTGTCTGCAGTTGTGAAGACAAATTCTTTGTAAATGGTGATATCCTATTATGGTGATTCAATACCGACTGATATCTCCACACACTTTGAATATGCAGTAACAGTAATAGAATAAGATACATAACATCTAGTAAGCCAAATACCAACAACAAGTCCTTTAGCAGCCACTGGATCAAGAGACATTCAGGCTTTGGAGTGTTTACTTGGATTTGATGGCATCGAAAGGCACAGAAAAGCTGTAATCCTAGATCCAAAATTGGTAGTGATGGTTCCCTTCATTGCAGAAAGAGAAGCTCACCCAAGCCAGCCCATGAAAAGAGAAAGGTTTCTAAAAGGTTTCAGGGGGTTTATTAGGAAATAGAGCTAAAAGATGGGCCTTAGGGGCCCTGTTGCTGGGAAGACACGGGAACTGCGGCCTTTCCTTAACTAATATAGGGTTAGGCAAAGTTTGGGTTCGGTACACACCCTGGGTCCAGTCACCTAATCCCAAGGTGTTGCACATCCCTGTGTCCATTCAGAAGAGGGTATGGGCAGAGCTAGCAATGGTCTGTGTCTTTCATTAAGAATATTCTATTTATTCTGTTTATCTTACACCACAGCTAATGGACTCAGTAGACTCTAAATGTTCCCCCAATTTGATTAGGGTTGATCTGGTTATTTATAATTGCTGAGAAGCATAACATAGTTTTGTTTGCACTGTAGTTTATTATGTAATATTTGATTTCCTCTAAAAATAGAGGGAAATTGTAATATTCACAATGACCATATCAGTCAATGGCAGGGACAGAAATTAGAATTCTGCATATTCTGGTCATATGCACTATGGTTATCCCAATGTTTCCTAATATAAGAGAAGAATAAAATTATCCATTATTTAGTTATCTCTTATAAATACAGAATCTTTGCTAATAAGGGCCTGAGAAAATATAAGAGCTAAGTTTTCTTTTTCACAGAGATGTTCCTGAAACAAGCTGCCTTGATTTGACCTTTTTCTCCTCTCACCCTCTTTGTACATTTCAGGGCAGGGGCTTCCATCATGGAGTATGAAAACTCTGGGAATCCTTGAAATTTTCGAAGGTAGGTGTTATGGGAGACTGGATTGTATTTCTCCAAATCCACATGTTGAAGTCCTGACCCTCAATATGACTGTTTTTAGAGACAGGGCCTTAAAGAAGGTAATTAAGGTTAAGTGAGGTCATAAGGTTAGGGCCTACTCTGATGGGACTGGTGTCCTTATAAGAAGAGGAGACACCAGAGAACTCTGTCTCTAATGTGCACACAGAGGAAAGGCCACATGAGGACATATCAAGAAGGCAACCGTCTCCAAGCCAAGAAGAGAGGGCTTACCAGAAATCAACCCTGCCAGCACCTTGATGTTGGACTTCCAGCCTCCAGAACTGTGAGAAAATAAATTTTTATTGTTTATCCCATCCAGTCTGTGTTCTGTTATGGCAGGCTGAGGAGACTAATACAGAGATTTTCATATATGAGCAAGCTGAAATGCACTAGAGGTGAAGTAGCATAACGTATTAAATGGAGAAACCAGAATTTGAAAACAGGCTGTTCTGATTTCCATGATGATGGTCTGTCTCCTATCTGGCCTGCCTGCTTAATTCTCCAGAAGTCTTAGTGTTGAAAACCCTTACTGGTGTCAAATTTACAGGTGGGTCCAAAAGTTTGCTAAGTAGTGAAATTCTGGGTGAAACTCGAGGCAGAATCTGGACAGTCCCCTCTAGTAATTGCAGGTTGGCTATGATGAGGGAGCAAAGCAAAAGCCCTGGAAGCTGTGCTCCAGGCAGGTACAAGGTGTCGAGTCACACTAAGGAAGTCAGTTCTTCCAGGGGAAGCAGAGAAATGGGGCCACTGTAATTATCAGCTGGAAAGGGAATTGGGGAAGATGGAGGAAGCTAGCGAATCTGCAAGCTACTTCCTCCTTGAATTCAGGCTGGGCAGAACTGAGACCACTTGGAGCAGTCCAGGAAAGCACATCTCATGCAGAGGGGTTAAGGTCTGAATAGAATTGGCAGCACTGTTTACTGCTAAGGGATTCTGAAATGCTGCTAGTTAATTTAACGACAGTCTGCCTCGGAAAAAAAAAAACAAAAAAACGCACGTGTTTACACAGCCTTTATTTGTATTTGCCATGCAAAGCTTATCATCGTACTTTCCTCTTAATTTTTCATCTTCCTTGTACAACGTTCAGTGGTGAATATCATCAGTATTTTCTTTTTATCCTTGGATGATGGAAACCTCTGATTTTTTCCCGTTTCCTCTTTACTTTAGAGAGAGGAGGAACACTTAGAATTTGCCCTGGAGATACAATGTCTTCCAAATATTAGCTCAGGGAATAGAAAGGCTCTGAGTTGCCGTGTGCTGTTGTTTGCTGGAATAAATAATCATACAAAAGGCCTTGCTCTTTCTGCTCCTCTCTCTTTCAGCAGAGTTCAAACCAGGGTTATTTGCAGGTATCCTTTTGAATCCAATTGAAACACTCTGAATATCTTGGCTTTTCAATCTTTCTTTGGCTTTTCTATCACCTCATTCCTTTTTATTTCTTTATAGGTTCTTGACCTTATTTCTTTATTTCTCTCAAACAGTAGAAGCTCTTCTGTGTGTGAGTGTACACGTGTGTGTGTGTGTCTTTGTGTATACGTTCAAGTGTGTGTATGTAGGTGTGTGTTATATGTGTGGCTGTGGGTGTGTGTGTGGGGGTGGGTATGTGGTGTCTCTTTCTTTTAAAAGCAACGCTGATTGTACCATCGTTGAATTCCCAACGCTTTGCCATCCATAATTGTAATTGCTAAGTATTGATAGACTAAAAGTCAAATAAATGGATGAACTACCAGATGCATTTCGAATACAAATAAAGATTTATTCCCCACATCTAGTGCTGTTTAGAAAGTTAAGTGCGTAAAATGCCTTGAAGAATAAGGGTTGTGACACTCTGGGCTCAGTTTTCTCCAATGTTCACTTGTGCCCCTGCTTTTTTTTTTTTTTTTTTTTTTTTTTTTGCGGTACGCGGGCCTCTCACTGTTGTGGCCTCTCCCGTTGCAGAGCACAGGCTCCGGACGCACAGGCTTAGCGGACATGGCTCATGGGCCCAGCCACTCCACAGCATGTGGGATCCTCCCGGACCAGGGCACAAACCTGTGTCCCCTGCATCAGCAGGCGGGCTCTCAACCACTGCGCCACCAGGGAAGCCCCAGTGCACCTGCTTTTAAAAACAGGTATTTCCTTTCTGTTTTGAAAGAGTAAACACCTTACAAGCTGAAAGTCATCAAAATTCTGCCTTTCTCTATTCATCATACATTCCACTTGCCAAGTACAGATTAAGGCAGATTATTAACCTGCTCAATTACAATGGAACTCCTATGGAAATGTCTATTACAACCACATTAATATCTCATTAGTTCATCATGTTAATGTTATTACAATGGTTACCAAAGGAATTGGCACTGATTGGTACCTAATTTTGAAAGGTTGTTGCCCCAAGCATCATTGGAGAGGGAGGCTCAATAGTAAAGATTAAAATCTGCTTTCTGTCTTATTCTCTAAAACAGAGAAGAAAAGAAAAAAGAACAAATGAATATTCCTGGCAAAGACATTCTACAGAGGCTGTCTGAGACTCAAGATATAAATCTATTTTGACAGGTGTAGTCATTATTCTTTTCATCTAGGATAGCATTATTCTTTTGTTTTAATGACAGAGATAGCAGGAAGACAAGATTTGCCTTCACGTGAATGCATAAAAATGTAATAACAATTAGCTAATATAATTAAATTATTACTAATGATGATAATACCATATCTGTGTCTTTACAATGAATGTGTAGCTCTACTTATTTACATCTTTCCCCAAAGGAGTTCAAATAGATTTATAGAAAAGTTCAACCACTCCCACTTCCCCATTCATTTGCATACATTAAAAGAAACTGAGCATAGAAGCTGATTGTGCCATTTTATAAGGAAAATAAGATCTCTGCAGTTTCATGCCTTTAATTGCCTGGGCAGTCCGTCCTGTTTGGGCAGGAAGGTTTATGCAGCTGTAAGGTGGGTAGAACCAAGACTGGAGTCGGGGTTTTAAGACTGGACTGGACTTTGAGGGTATGTTCATCTCCATATGCCCAGGGTCTCTGGCTGGTGGGTCCTACACAGAATGAAGAGCTGGCCTTTAAAACAAGTATAAAGAAGATAAAGTCTGTTGTTGATGCTGTCTTATTTACTATACTTTTCCTACCTGTGTTCCTACTTTTCTCTCAGAATCCAGAGCTCTCACGGTCTTTTCAATGAAATTTTGGGGTGGGTTGTCATAGCAGTTAACCTCTTGGTTTGTTTCTATTTTCTTAGTAAAAAAAAAAAAAAAAAAAAAGCCAGCTGAAAATGACTAGGGAGGAGTTGTTGGAGGTTTGCAGAGAAGGGAGAAATTGTAGAATGGGCCTCCTAAGGAGGAGGGGGAGAGCAAATTGTGTCTGAAATGTTGAATAAATAAGACTTGTCTGGTAGCGCTGAGGTCCCACTTGAGGTTTGCACAGACGTTGAATGGTGAACCATCATACTGGTTGTGAGCTTACTCCTGCGGTGTCCAGCTGCTTGGAGGCAGGCACCTGGTCGAACTGGGATCTTGCTGGGTGTGTAGCAGGCATATGCAAGGGAAACATCATAATAATGGATTGTGAAATCTAACCAGGGCAAGGAGGCAAATAAGAGTGCAATTAAAAAACAAAAAAAGAGCGTGTAACAGACAGTGAAATGTGGTAGGGGCAGTCAGTGGAAGTCCCAATGTGGTTGAAGAATTATTGGATCAAGATTGTTGAAGGGATGCAAGAAGAATAGGAGATGGTGACCTAAATGGAAAATTTGGAGGCAGTACATTTGTTGGTAATGACAAGGTCTAGGACGTTAATATGGGAACCAGTGGAAGGTAGATTATTGCAATAAGGGCAGGTTAATGTGGTAATCTAATCTGATAACACATGTTTCCATGTAACTGAGGACTTTTAGAGATTGGGGGGAAACAATAGTTTAGAAATAAAGATAAGGAGCAAGGGGGATCCTGCCCATCTCAAGCCTTGTTGAATTTTGGGTATGAGGGGTTTTCCTGGTGGCGCAGTGGTTGAGTCCGCCTGCCGATGCAGGGGACACAGGTTTGTGCCCCGGTCCGGGAAGATCCCACATACTGTGGAGCGGCTGGGCCCGTGAGCCATGGCCGCTGGGCCTGTGCGTCCGGAGCCTGTGCTCCGCAACTGGAGAGGCCCGCGTACTGCAAAAAAAAAAAAAAAAAAAAATTGGGTATGAGAATAAAAACAGCCTCTACTTAAAAGGACTGCTCTTGAAGTGATACCCGAAAGTTCTAGCTAGAGCAAGAAGGTGAAGGCAACTTCCAGAGAGGAGGTCACAGCATAGGGGATTTCCAGTTGCAGAGGGCACAGAGCAAGGTGTTAGGGGGTCACGGAGGTGTGGGAAATTGAGTCAGATTAGGGGAGGCACGAACCCACAAGGGGATCCATTCTAAGTGGTGAGAGATGGTGAATCTGAGGAATGGAGAGAGAGAGAAATAAACGTTGTAAGCACCTCATATTTTGGAGCTTGTTGTCATAGCATAATAAGCACAAATTAATCAGTGCAGTCCTTTAAAGAAAGGGGCACATGTTTCTGTCCCCCCCTTTCTCCTTTGTGCTGCTTGGGATATGGACAAGCAGGTTGATGCTCTTAACTAGTGTGGATCATGGGGTACAAGCTTAAGATTCCTGAGCTGTAAGAGAAAAGACGCTCGAGTCCTTGGTGACAGTGAAGCTGCCACAAGTACCGTGAGCTAGCTATACCTCTGGACTTCTTTTTTGGGACAAAGAAACTTCTATCCAATTTAACACAGTGGAGAAAATAGTAACAGTCCCTCCTTAATTAGAATTGTGGTCAAAGGGGAAGAGAGAGCCAAAATGAGCAAATAGATTTTTTTTTGCGGTACGTGGGCCTCTCACTGTTGTGGCCTCTCCCGTTGCGGAGCACAGGCTCCGGACGCGCAGGCTCAGCGGCCATGGCTCATGCGCCCAGCCGCTGCGCGGCATGTGGGATCTTCCCAGACTGGGGCACGAACCTGTGTCCCCTGCATCGGCAGGCGGACTCTCAACCACTGCGCCACCAGGGAAGCCTGAGCAAATAGATTGTTAAGAGGAGTTGAAGCACCCCCTTGCAATAAATGCATGTTTTTTCTTTAAATTATATTTCAACATTAAAAAAAAGGACTTGTAAATGCGATTGTTGAGTAATCTTGGCAAATGAGGTACGTTGGAAGATCAGATGTGGGCAAATGCCGTTTTGCCATTCCAGTTTTCAAAAAGAGGAAGAGAGATTCAGCAAACTCTGAATTATGAGCTTTATTTTATTTCCTGGAGTTCCAAGAAGAGGAAGTGTTTGGGTCGTCATTACAGCAACCTCATTTCCTTCTCTGACAGATATATTGGACTATCGTGCCAGGGGAAATGTGGCAGAGTGTACTTTTGAACTAAAGCAAGGCATCCGAAGAGGCTTTCAAAATGTCTTCATAGATCAATTAGAGGAATACTGGTTGAATAGAAGATGGAAAGAGTGTATGAAGGGTATTTCCTTTGTAACAACCCTTCGCATAGGTTCTATTTTTGCTCCCCTATGGTGTCAGCTTCATCATAAGGGTTGGCTCCCCCTTGTGGTTAAAGGTGGCTTCACTGATGCTTGCCTTGAACAGGGAGAGGGATCCTTCTGAATCTTCCCTCTGGGGAGTGAGAAAGCTTCTTTCCTGGATTGTGACAAGAAACCTTTTCTTATATTTTACTGACTTCAATTGGATCAGGAGTCCATCTCTGAACCAGTTGCTCTGCCCAGAGAAAGGGATACTTTGCTTGGCTCAGGGCTGACTGGCTAGGGGTGGAGTTGACTTCCTCTAAAACACATTGGCTTCATGGGGCAGGAAGGGCGTGATTATGTACGGATATAGATATCTAAAGAGAATTGAGTAGTTAACAAAAGAAGAGGGAGTGTATTATTTTTTAGGCAAACACAATATTCACTATTCTTGGAAGATATTGAGGGTAAGGTTCTTCAATTCTATAACATGAAAGTTTAAATTTTGATGAGGCAGGCATTCTGATCTGTCAGGATCATATTAGCCACAAAATATAGTCCAATTAATCAAATGAGTGAACCCAAGGAGCAGAATTGTTTATCATGATTCATCTCGTGGCAGAGACATGTTGGCCAAAAATTATGATTTTGGTTTAATTATAATCAAGGTTAATGCTTCTACCTGATTAATTAACCAATATATTTACCTTCTTTAGAACATTACAGTAGAATTATGTTCTCAGAATGGATAAGAATGACACCCATTGTTTTTTTAATTGCAGGAGAGCATGTATCTAAAGATTTGCATAAAATTGCTCAGGTATAAATTAAAAAGGAACGGCTGGAACATAGTCTTTTTTTAATGCTATTTGAAATAGTGGTTTGAAATACTTAACTTCAGTGTGATTTTGAAGGTGCTATTGCAAAAAAAAAAGTCTCTCAAAGGATCCTTAAGTGTCTCGGATCATTTTATTGAGATCGTAAAGACAGATTTTATTTTAAAAATGCTTAGAGTTGTCTAATACTTGCTGCTGTTTTTAACCAGTTCCTCTGCTAAGTGAAGCAAAGTATATCAAAGCTCAGTGGTAAAAAGTTCATCTTGAAACTAGCTTATTGGTTATGCTGACTATTTAAATGAGAAATCAACGTGTGCAATGTATTGAGGAAAAAGAGACCACAGATTTGGGGTATGTGTTTGGTGAAATGATAGATCTGTAATTTGGGGAAGTTTAGAGGAGCTCTTTTTGTAGGAAAGTCATCCCTTAGGGTGTGTTCTGCAAGATATAAATCCAAGGTCTTCAAGAAAGTTAAATAATTTTTAAGATGGGATCTTGTCATTCAAAACAGGATTTAATGATTTCCATCAGCAGAAGATTGTCCCAGAAGGCCATCTTCACTTGAAAATAGTTAAATATTCTGCAACTCCTTGTTACTTAAACTGTGGTCTATGGTCCAGAAAGATCATTATCATGGAGAGCTTGTTAGATCTGCAGAGTCTCACCTCCATCCTAAATCAGCTGAATCTTAATCTGCCTTTTAATAAGATCCCCAGAGGATTCATCTGCTCATTAAAGTTTGATCATGGATTACTAAATCTCAATTAGGGAGATTTCCACAGTCCACAGAGTATTGGGGGGGTAGGGGTTCATAGGCCAAAGAATTCATGTTTCTACAGATTCTCTCACAAAAGCCCTTAGATATAGCATAGAATTTCCATTTCCATTTACTGTGATGACTACACATGATGTTTCCTACTATAGTCTCTATTACTTTTTAAAACTTTATTTTAAATGAGCTGTCTCTAGAGTAAAGGCTTTGAAGTTGAGCAACCTAGGTTTGAAATCTGGATCTGCCACTTCCCAAACGTCTGACTTTGGGTAAGTTACTTCCATAGTCAAAACCTAGTTTTCTCATCTCTAGAATCTTTAGATTGTGGGAAAAAATCTCTAGAATATCATCTCTACATGATACTGGTTTCATACTGTAAGACACTTAAATGTACCAGTCCGGGCTCTGGTACATATAAAGAACTCAGTGAATATTAGTTCCCTTCCTCCTTGCTGGAGCGTGCAGTCTGTTAAAACCTTAGAATCATCTACTACAAATGATGCAAAGACTACAGAAAGTCTTCCCCTATGTAGCAAAACTGTAATGTGGTTCCTATAAAACATTAGATTTTAAACAGTTGTCCTTGCCAAGTTAAGTGATTCTCAAAATAATATTTAAATAATTAAAAAGAATTGCATTGTTTAGTGTGGTCCATCTGGATGCCAAATTGCACTCACCAAATGATAATTTGGATTTTTTAATATAATTGATACATTACTGTGCTTCCTGAGTCTGATTTATCAACAGGCTTTGCTACTTTTTTGCTACTTAGCTTTTATTCAGTGACTGCTTCTGGGTTCCATGAAAAAGTGTCCACTTGCTAAGTTTCCTTGACTTCCCTGCAATCTTTGTCTAGTGAGGAGTCAGAGTGGTCCATTCCCTGATGCTTGGAAGTGTGGCTGGATGGGTTCTGATGAGTCACTGAATGACTGTTGGAAAAGCTACTCCTGAAAGACAGCCTGGACTGAGAGCTGGAAGCTTCGTGGACCACCAATAGTTCTTTACAGTGAAACTGTTACTCTACTATAAACTCCCTGATCACACCATCCCAAGATGAGTGAAACTGTAAAATGATAGCTAGACTGTATGACAGTAGTTGAGGCATGGAGGGAGCTAAAGGCAGTGCACAGGTGAATCCATGTGACTGATGGTGTGGTGGACATCATGGATTTTCTCTCCATTGTGGGCTGCAGGTCTCCACAATTCCCACTCAGAGAACAGTAGGTTATCATTTATTTAAAAAATTTTTTTGATTAAAATATATAGTAAAGCATAAAAGAGAACATAACAAACACCCATATTCCCATCATTCAGAATTAACTATTGATATCCCATTTAACCATTATTGTATGTCCCATTTCCTTCCCAACATCTCCAAAGGCAACCACCATTAATAGTTTGGTACATATCATTATATATCGCTATAAAAACTCTATTATTGAAGATGGCGGAGTGGGAGGACTTGGAGTTCATGTCTCCCCCCAACTAGGGCACCTGCTAGATGCTGGTGGGGGACCTCAACCCCAGAGGAGATGGGAGGAACCCCCGAGTGACTGGGTAGGATGTGGTGGGGAGTGAGTGGAGGGGAGAAGTGGAAGCCAGACGGGACTGGCGCCCCTGAAGGGTGGCTGGGAGTGGGGAGAGGTTCACATGCCTGGAGGGACCCTTGGGGCCTTGGAGGATCAAGGGGAGCACGGCTAGTGTTTCCCCTGCCCACTTGGGCCCTGGGAAGCTGGCTGGGCTCCTGGGCTGGGTTCTCCACCCTCCAAGTCCCCTTCTGGCTGCATTGGTCCTAGGGGCATGGGGTGGGGGGGGGGAAGAAGAGGAGAGGCAGACTGGGAGGGGCCCTCTGGGATCAGAGGATCAGAGGGGAATGTGCCTAGCATTTTCGCTGCCCACTCAGCCCTGGGGAGCCTGCTTGGCTCCTGGGCCTGGTCCTTCACCCTCCAGGACCCCCTCCAGCCATGTGGACCCTAGAGGCATGGGAGGGAGGGAGGGAGGAGAGGGGAAGAGGAGGAGAGGCAGACTGTTGGGGGGGGGACCCTCTGGAACTGGAGGATCAGGGGAGGTGTGGTGGGTGATTCCTGCACCCAGTCGGGTCCCAGGAAGTCTGATGGGCTCCTGGGCTGGGTCCTACACCCTCCAGGGCCCCGTCCAACTACGTGGATCCTAGGGTGGAGAAGAGGAGAGGCGGATGGGAATGGACCCTCTGGGATCAGAGGATCAGGGGGGAATGTGCCTAGCATTTCCCCTACCTACTCAGGCCTCGGGGAGCCTGCTGGGCTCCCGGACCTGGTCCTCTTCCCTCTGAGGGTCCTAGGGGCATAGGAGGGAGGGAGGAGGCGTGAAGAAGAGGAGGGGCCAAAGGGGAAGGACCCTCTGAGATCGGAGGATCGGGGGGAACACTCCTAGTATTTCCCCTGTCCACTCGGGCCCAGGGAGCCTGCTGGGGTCCCAGACCTGGTCCTCCACCCTCCAAGTCCGGAGGCACTCCTGGGCCCCTCCAGCCACACTGAGCCTAGCCCCGCTCCCCACAGCCAAGGCCTTTTGCAGCCTTTTTTTTTTTTTTTTTTTCTGCTGTTGTGGTTCTGTTTTACCTTCCAGTTGTTGTTTTATCTACATTTTTATTTTTTCTAACATATCTGTTAGTTTTCTAATCTTATTTTATTTTTTACTCTTTATTATTGTCCTGCTCCTTTTTTTTTTTTTGCTGCCCCTCGCAGCTTGCAGGATCTTGGTTCACCAGCCAGGGGTTGGACCTGAGCTCCTGTGGTAGGAGCTCTATATCTGAACCACTGGACTTACAGAGAACCTCAGATCCCAGGGAATATTCACTGGAGCGAAGTCTCCTGGAGGTCCTCATCTTGGCACAAAGACCCGGACCTGCCCAACAGCCTACAAACTCCAGTGCTGGAGGCCTCAGGCCAAACAACCAATGAGACAGGAACAAATTCCCACCAATCAAAAAAAAAAAAAAAAGAGACAACAAAAAAGTATGTCACAGATGAAGGAGCAAGGTAAAAACCTACAAGACCAAATGAAGAGGAAATAGGCACCCTACCTGAAAAAGAATTCAGAGTAATGATAGTAAAGATGATCCAGAATCTCGGAAATAGAATGGAGGCACGGATTGAGAAAATACAAGAAATGTTTAACAAAGATCTAGAAGAACTAAAGAACAAACAAACAGATGAACAAAACAATAACTGAAAAGAAAAATACACTGGAAGGAATCAATAACAGAATAACTGAGGCAGAAGAACCAATAAGTGAACTGGAAGACAGAATGGTAGAAATAACTGCTGAGGAGCGGAATAAAGAAAAAAGAATGAAAAGAGTTGAAGACAATCTCAGAGACCTCTGGGACAACACTAAATACACCAACATTTGAATTATAGGGGTCCCAGAAGAAGAAGAGAAAAAGGAAGCATCTGAGAAAATATTTGAAGAGATTGTAGTCGAAAACTTCCTTAACTAGGGAAAGGAAATAGTCACCCAAGTCCAGGAAGTACAGAGAGTCCCATACAGGATAAACCCTAGGAGAAACACATCAAGACACATATTAACAAACTAACAAAAATTAAATTCAAAGGAAAAATATTAAAAGCAGCAAGGGAAAAGCAAAATATAACATACAAGGGAATCCCATAAGGTTATCAGCTGATTTTTCAGCAGAAACACTGCAGGCCAGAAGGGAGTGGCAGGACATATTTAAAGTGATGAAGGAGAAAAACCTACAACCAAGATAACTCTACCCAGCAAGGATCTCATTCACATTCGATAGAGAAATCAAAAGCTTTGCAGATAAGCAAAAGCTAAGAGAATTCAGCACGCTGAAGGAACTTCCCTAGGCGGGAAACACAGGAGAAGAAAAAGACCCACAAAAACAAACCCAAAACAATTAAGAAAATGGTAATAGAAACATACATATCAATAATAACCTTGAATGTAACTGGATTAGATCTTCCATCCAAAAGACACAGACTGGCTGAATGGATACAAAAACAAGACCTATATATGCTGTCTACAAGAGACCCACTTCAGACCTAGGGACATACACAGACTGAAAGTAAAGGGATGGAAAAAGATATTCCATGCAAACGGAAATAAAAAGAAAGCTGGAGTAGCAATACTCAGATAAAAGAGACTTTAAAATAAAGACTATTACAAGCGATAAGGAAGGACACTATATAATGACTGATGGATCAATCCAAGAAAAAGATATAACAATTATAAATATTTATGCACCCAACATAGGAGCACCTCAGTACATAAGGCAAATGCTAGCAACCATAAAAGGGGAAATCGACAGTAACAAAATAATAGTGGGGGACCTTAACACCCCACTTACACCAATGGACAGATCATCCAAACAGAAAATAAATAAGGAAACACAAGCTTTAAATGACACAATAGACCAGATAGATTTAATTGATATTTATAGGACATTCCACCTGAAAGTGGAATACACTTTCTTCTCAAGTACGTATGGAACATTCTCCAGGATAGATCACATCTTGCGTCACAAATCAAGCCTCAGAAAATTTAAGAAAATTGAAATCATATCAAGCATCTTTTCTGACCATAACATTATGAGATTAAAAATTCATTACAGGAAAAAAACTGTAAAAAACACAAATTAGTGGATGCTAAACAGTACGCTACTAAATAACCAAGAGATCACTGAAGAAATCAAAGAGGAAATAAAAAAATACATAGAAACAAATGGCAATAAAAACACAATGACCCAAAACCTATGGAACACAGCAAAAGCAGTTCTAAGAGGGAAGTTTATAGCAATTCAATCTCACCTTAAGAAATAAGAAAAATCTCAAATAAACAATCTAACCTTACACCTAAAGGAACTAGAGAAAGAGGAACAAAGAAAACCCAAAATCAGTAGAAGGAAAGAAATCATAAAGATCAGAGCAGAAATAAATGAAATAGAAATGAAGAAAACAATAGCAAAGATAAATAAAACTAAAAGTTGGTTCTTTGAGGAGATAAACAAAATTGATAAACCCTTAGCAAGACTCATGAAGGAGAGGGAGAGGACGCAAATCAATAAAACTGAAATGAAAAAGGAGAAACCACAACTGACAGTGTAGAAATACAAAGAATTATAAGAGACTACTGCAAACAACTATATACCAATAAAACGGACAACCTCAAAGAAATGGACAAATTTTTGGAAAGGTACATTTTTCCAAGACTGAACCAGGAAGAATTAGAAAATATAAACAGACCTATCACAAGTAATGAAATTGAAATTGTAATTAAAAATCTTCCAACAAATGCAAGTCCAGGATCAGATGGCTTCACAGGTGAATTCTATCAAACATTTAGAGAAGAGCTAACACCTATCCTTTTCAAACTCTTCCAAAAAATTGCAGAGGGAGGAACACTCCCAAATTTGTTCTATGAGGCCACCATCTCCCTGATACCAAAATCAGACAAAGATATCACAAAAAAGGAAAATTACAGACCAATATCACTGATGAACATAGATGCAAAAATCCTCAACAAAATACTAGCAAACAGAATCCAACAACACAGTAAAAGGATCATACACCATGATCAAGTGGAATTTATCCCAGGAATGCAAGGATTCTTCAATATATGCAAATCAATTGATGTAATACACCGTATTAACAAATTAAGGAATAAAAACCATATGCTCATCTCAATCGATGCAGAAAAAGCTTTTGAAAAAATTCAATACCGATTGATGATAAAAACGCTCCAGAAAATGGGCATAGAAGGAACCTACCTCAATATAATAAAGGCCATATATGACAAACCCACAGCCAACATCATTCTCAATGGTGAAAAACTGAAAGCATTTCCACGAAGATCAGGAACAAGGTGAGGATATGCACTCTCGCCACTATTATTCAACATAATTTTGGAAGTCCTAGCAATGGCAATAAGAGAAGAAAAAGAAATAAAAGGAATACAAATTAGAAAAGAAGAAGTAAAACTGTCACTGTTTCCAGATGACATGATACTATACATAGAAAATCCTAAAGATGCTACCAGAAAACTACTAGAACTAATCAATGAATTTGGTAAGGTTGCAGGATACAAAATTAATGTACAGAAATCTCTGGCATTCCTATACACTAACAATGAAAAATCAGAAAGAGAAATTGAGGAAACAATGCCATTTACCATCGCAACAAAAAGAATAAAATACCTAAGAATAAATCTACCTAAGAAAGCAAAAGACCTGTACTTAGAAAACGATAAAACACTGATGAATGAAATCAAAGATGACATAAACAGGTGGAGAAATATACCATGTTTTTGGATTGGAAGAATCAATATTGTGAAAATGACTATACTACCCAAAGCAATCTACAGATTCAATGCAATCTGTATCAAGTTACCAATGGCATTCTTCACAGAAATAGAACAATAAATTTTACAATTTGTATGGAAACACAAAAGACCCTGAATAGCCAAAGCAATCTTGGGAAAGAAAAATGGAGCTGGAGGAATCAGTCTCCTGACTGCAAACTATACCACAAAGCTACAGTATTCAAGACAGTATGGTACTGGCACAGAAACAGAAATGTAGCTCAATGGTACAGGATAGAAAGCCCAGTGATAAACCCATGCACATATGGTCACCTCATTTATGACAAAGGAGGCAAGCACGTACAATGCAGAAAAGACAGCCTCTTCCATAAGTGGTGCTGGGAAAACTGGGCAGCTACATATAAAAGAATGAAATTAGAATACTGCCTAACACCATACACAAAAATAAACTCAAAATGGATTAAAGACCTAAATGTAAGACCAGACACTATAAAACTCTTAGAGGAAAACATAGGAAAAACACTCTTTGACATAAACCACAGCAAGATCTTTTTTGACCCACTTCCTAGAGTAATGAAAATAAAAACAAAAATAAACAAATGGGACCTAATTAAACTTAAAAGCTTTTGCACAGCAAAGGAAACCCTAAACGAGACAAAAGACAATCCTCAGAATGGGAGAAAATATTTGCAAACGAAACAACAGACAAAGGATTAATCTCCAAAATATACAAATAGCTCAATATCTAAAAAAAACAAACAACCCAATTAAGAAATGGGTGGAAGACCTAAATAGGTATTTTACCAAGGAAGGCTAGGTATTTAAAATACCTAAATAGGTATTTTACCAAGGAAGACATACGGATGGCCAAGAGGCACGTGAAAAGATGCTCAACATCACTAATTATTAGAGAAATGCAAATCAAAACTACAATGAGGTATCATCTCACACTGGTCAGAAAGGCCATCATCAAAAAATCTACAAACAATAAATGCTGGAAAGGGTGTGGAGAAAAGGGAACGCTCCTACACTGTTGGTGGGAATGTAAATTGATACAGCCACTGTGGAGAACAGTATGGAGATTCCTTAAAAAACTAAAAATAGAACTACCATATGACCCAGCAATCCCACTACTGGGCATATATCCTGAGAAAACCATAATTGAAAAGGACACATGTACCCCAGTGTTCACAGCAGCCCTATTTACAATAGCCAGGACATGGAAATAAGCTAAATGTCCAATGAGAGATGAATGGATAAAGAAGATATGGCACATATATACAGTGGAATATTACTCAGCCATAAAAAGAAACGAAATTGGGTCTTTTGTAGACATGTGGATGGACCTAGAGTCTGTCGTACAGAGTGAAGTGAGCTAGAAAGAGAAAAGCATCATATATTAATGCATATATGTGAAATCTAGAAAAATGGTACAGACGAACCTATTTGCAGGGCAGGAATAGAGACGTAGATGCAGAGAATGGACATGTGGACATGGGAGGGAAGGGAGGGTGGGACGGATTGGGAGATTAGGATTGACATATGTACACCACTGTGCATAGAATAGACAGCGGAAACTTGCTATAAAGCCCAGGAAGCTCAGCTCAGTGCTTTGTGCCTACCTAGATGGGCGGGATGGGGGGTGGGGTGGGAAGGAGGTCCATGAGGGAGGGGATATAGGTATACGTATAGCTGATTCACTGCATTGTACAGCAGAAACTAACACAACATTGTAAAGCAATTATACTCCAATAAAAAAAAACCCTCTATCTATTCATCTATCTCTCCATATCTGTAGCCAATGTATAGTGTTATTTTGTGAGTGCTTTCTAAAATGTACATAAAGATCATTCCTGGGACTTCCTTGGTGGTCCAGTGATGAAGACTCCACGCTCCCAGTGCAGGGGGCCGAGGTTCGATCCCTGATCGGGGAACTAAGATCCTACATACCACAACTAAGCCCGCGCCACAACTACTGAGCCCGTGTGCTCTAGAGCCTGCATGCCACAACTAGAGAAGCCTGCATGCCGCAACGAAGAGCCTGCACGCTGGCCACAACAAAGACCCAGCGCAGCCAAAATAAAATAAATAAGTAAATAAAATTAAAATGTACGTAAGGATAATTCCTTTTGAACATCACCCATCTACCTTCAACATGCTTTTGAGATCCTGCCATGCTGATAGGCTGGTTTCATTCCTTTTAGTATAGATCTAATCAATTTCTTTTAACAGTAATAGAGCTTTCAGTCTTAGAAATAGACCACATTTTACTAATCTCTTTTCAGGATTTGTAGGTTGTGTCTGATATCTAGCAGCCATCGATAGATCTGTGAATGCACTGTTATTTCTGCTCCTACCCTAATGGTTTGCTTATTTATCTAATGGCTGCTGTCTTCATTAGGGATTAGCACATTAATTGAAACAGTACTTATCCCTCTTGGTAACGTGATGAGTTGTCTGTTTTATTCTTTTGTCCTCAAGGCTGAAAGGTGATGTGTGCACACTTTGGTGAGCTCAGAAACCCTAAATAAAGGACAGTGGATTAAATAATTCATTTGGTAAGAACAGGAGGCTACTCAAGTGTCCTCCTCTAATTTCTTGGCTATTGTTAGACACAGACCAATGAATAGATTACCTCTGTATTTAAGCAGGTCCAGGCTTACTTCAGCATTCACAACTTGCCTCTTATTGGTGGCTAGAGAAGGAAGCTTCTGTGGCTTCTGCCTGTCAAGGGAAATGTGTTTACGTACCTTTATTAGCAATGTGTACGGAGTAATGACACTAAGGTTTTGAGGTCATCTTCATGCCACACTGGAGCAGTTATTTAAGTGAGAATATTATCCTCCATGTAAACTATATTTTCTAGTTGCCTCAAGATGCTTTTATCTTCTTACACCCTTTATTAAGAACTTAGTCCAAATTGTGAAATAAAAATGTAGCTGTGTAAAGTTGTACACTGTTATGAAATATAGTACAAAGAAGTTAAAATACGCTAGAGTTGAGTTATGGTCTAACTCAGAGGAAGTGGAACTGTAAGCAAGACTATGAGAGAGAGAGAGAGAGAGAGAGGAGAGAGAAAGAGAGGAAGAGAGAGAGATTGATATTGTGTGTGTGTGTGTGTGTGTGTGTGTGTGCGCGCGCACACACACATGCGCACCATACTTTGGGTTGCTGGTGTAAACAAGCACATTATAACCACATTATAAAGGATTATGTTCTGACTACCCTCTCTGATCCATTCCAGTCAGGTTTTCTCCCTACCGCTCCACTGTAACCCTTCAGGTTACAGTTACCAGTAAACTCTCATTGCCAAATTCTGTAGTTAATTCTCCGTCTTCATCTCACTCTGCCCCTAAGAGTATGTGATATATTTCATCACTCCCTCCTTGAACCGCTTTCTTCATTTGGCTTTCAGGGACCACACAGTCTTCTCCCTTGATTATCCAGTCTTTTTCAGTCTCTCTTGTGACATACCCTTCATCTTCCAGACCTCTACATGTCAGTATATCCAAGGGTTCAGTTTTTCCATATCTTTATTTTTTTTATTATTATTATTTTTTGTGGTACGCGGGCCTCTCACTGTTGTGGCCTCTCCCGTTGCGGAACATAGGCTCCAGATGCTCAGGCTCAGTGGCCATGGCTCACGGGCCCAGCCGCTCCACGGCATGTGGGATCTTCCCGGACCGGAGCACGAACCCGTGTCCCCTGCATGGGCAGGCGGACTCTCAACCACTGCGCCACCAGGGAAGCCCCTCCATATCTTTATTTTTTCCCATATACCGTTAGATGTCATCATAGCACATCACACCTTTAAGTACCATTTATAATGTAATTATTCTCAAATTTATATCTCCAGTCCAGATCCCTTCCTTGATATTCTAACTCTCATGTCCAATCTGCCTCCTTGGCAACTCCTCTTGGAAAATAAATTCCTAGTACTCCTTAAAATGTGTAAAACTGAAATCTTAAGTTTCACACCCCAAACCTTTGTGACCCCAGTATTCCCCATTTCAATAAATGATACTTCTAATTATCCAGTTATTCAGGCCACAAACCAAGGAGTCGTTCCTGACTCCCTTTCCCACTTCTGTACGCCACATCCATTCTGTCAGCAAATTTGTTGTTTTACCTTAAAAACGTACCCAGATAGTGACCATTTATCACCATCTCCATTGCTACCACTGCAGTCTAAGTCTCTATATAGACTCTGGCTTGTACGATGTCAATAGCCTCCATTAGCCTGTCTTTTCCAGTCTTGTCAGTTTACAGGGTGGTCACTTCATAGCAAATAGGATGATGCTCTTGAAACATAAATCCAATTGTGTTATTATTGTGTTTTTCTTGAAACCTTCAGATGATTTCCCATCGCACTTGGAATGAAATAGAAAGTCCTTACAGTACCAACCAAGCCTATAAGATCCAGCCTTTCTTGGAGCCTTTGCACTTGCTATTTTCTCCACCTGGAGTACTCTTTTAAGACGTCTTCACGGTTTACTCCCTCCCTTCACTCACAGTTCTGCACAGATGCCACTTCATTCGTGATGACTTTCCTGACCACTGTATCCAAAGAGCGTATTTCTTCCACTATTGTCTTTCCCCTTAACTTGCTTCATTTTCTTCCTGTTTTTTTATGTAGTGCCTGTCTTCTTCCTGACTAGAACATCAGGTCCGAGTGGACAGGGACTCTTTAAGATGCATCACCAGGCCTGAGAATAAGGTCTGGCCCATGCCTCTGTTGAATGGGTCAATGAATGGATTCCATTTCATTCTGCCTCCTCCTCTGTATCTTCAGTATAGTTATAATTATTGAACACTTACCATTTTAGAGGATGTTGTCAGGAGGAGCATCTAGTTCTCTTGCTCGTATCCCCATCCTGCCCCACTGCACATCTTCACAGGTATTGAGAAATTTGCTCAAGAAAACATTAATATTTCTGCAGGCATTTTAGAAGCCATGGTGCCTCCCTTACTTCTCAGGTTCCAATCTTTGTCTTAAATGTTCTGTAGAGCTTCAGTGAATTGTGGGTGAGAAAGAGAAAAATAGCAGAAATGTTATATGTTGGATATGTCTGCTTGTTTAGAATATTAAGAAATAAGGAGAGAAAGACAGTCTAAATTAATAAAAAAAGTCTTAGTCTTGCATATGTTCAGGTACATACACATATTTTGTTTTTGTTTTTGTTTTTGCGGTACGCGGGCCTCTCACTGTTGTGGCCTCTCCTGTTGCGGAGCACAGGCTCCGGACGCGCAGGCTCAGCGGCCATGGCTCACGGGCCCAGCGGCTCCGCGGCATGTGGGATCTTCCCGGACCGGGGCACGAACCCACGTCTCCTGCATCAGCAGGCGGACTCTCAACCACTGCGCCACCAGGGAAGCCCCCATACACATATTTTGAAGTACGTATTTCTTGGTGCAAATATATACTGAAATTTGCTAAGTGAAGTTCTTTTGGCTCTGTTATTATATATGTAACGTTTAAAAATTAGAACATGGTATGCGAATGAGCACAATAATAATTGTAAGCGTGATTGAAAACAGGTGAATATCTTTAGTAAGTGATTGTTTTCTACTTGGTATGTAGTAAAAGGGATAAACATTAGCCTTGTATGTTTGCAAATGATTTAATTAAAAATTTCCACACTGAGGAGGTGTTACTATAATTTTAACAGTTAAAAGGAAGAACTAAGACTTGTTTTTCTTGGTTCAGATGTGAGAAAGTTCTTTAGGTGACTCCATCTTGACCCTTGAGAGAATTTCTATTTCCTCATGCAAGCCACAGAAGCCAATGTTATTCCTTAAATCAGGAAGGTCATTACTTACCTTTGGCCCTCCAAGCAATTCCAAAGTGACGCATTTCCTTGCTCACCCTGATTGGTTCTAGAAGCCATGGGAAAGAAAGATGGCCTGCTGAGGGATCGGTTGGGCTAATTTAATGTTGAAAAGGACCACCGCTTTCTAAACTATCTCTTGGTTTACTGAATTATCCCTCAGAGGCAAAGGAAGAATGGCAAAATGTTACATGCCATAAACATGCAAGCAAACATATTAGTCCTGTGTCGAATCAGAGTAGCTCTGATGGTGCCTATCCCAAGAGTGCCCCAAGAGACTAGGACATTAGTTTCTTTGTCATGACCACTGGTGGGGATTGGTGAAGTGGATTTGGGGTGCTTCTCTTGATTCTGGATGAGGGTATCCCCCTTGGATTTTCTCCCTGAATCCTCCAGATCCTCTGTTACAGTTTTTCTGTTTTCCACCTTCTCCTAACAAGAGCAACCAGGTATGACATGAGGAGAGCTAGTATATCAAAATAGTGCCATATCTGTCTTTTGGGATGGCTTCTGAAGTCTAGGCCTCTAATAGGTATATGGGGCCTGAGAGTGGGGTCTGGTGATAATGGTGCAGGGCCGGTGCTTTTGATTGGTAGGAGAGTAAGCCCATAGAAAAGTGCTTTATGATCTGACAGCTGATCTTTTGATTGTGTCTGGAACAGAAGGATTCTTGCTTTTATAACTTTTCATTATAAGCCCAACAATTGTCATATTAGCGCATGACCTTAAAAATTGCTGAAAAGACCTATTTGGGTCTGAGAACAGATGTGTACAACTCTATGAATTCCATGGAATGACATGGGATTCCTTCTTGTCTTATTTTGTACACAAATTTTACAATGCTATACAAACTCTTCTGAACCTTGCTTTTAAACTCATCGTATTTTGGAGATTGTTTCATAATATTATATAAAGAGCTGCCTGGGTCTTTTCAATGGTGCCGTAATATTTTATTATTTTGATGTACTGTAATGTTTTAAAATACAGTCTTCTATTATTGAATATTTAAATTACTTCCAATATGCAAATATGGCTTTTTTGGGGGAATGCTCTAAATAAATTCTTGTGTATATATCTTTGTGTGCATTTGTAAGTGTATTTGTAGCATAATTTCCCAGAAGTGGAATTGCTGGGTCAAGAGTATGTGAATATTTTAATTTGGAAAAATATTGTCAAATCATCTTTCATTAAGTACATGCCAGTTTATACTTCCATCTGCAAAACACAGGAATACCTGTTTCCTCACTCCTTTTTCCGGCATACCAACTGGGTATTACCAAGTATTTCGATCTCTGCCGCTAATGATGACTAAATCATGGAATCTTGCATAGTTTTTATTTCTATTTCTTTTATTATTAATGATATTTAATATCTTTTAAAACATTTAAATGTCATTTTAATTTCCTTTTCCTTGAATTATCCTTTAATGTCTTTTGTCAATTTGTGCTTTTTCTCTTTAAAAAATTAGATCAGTTAATGGTTTATCTATTTTGTTTTTTCAAAGAGCCAGATCTTGAATTTAATTATCAATAATTTAATATTACTAATATTTTTTTCTAATTTCCAAGTCACTGATTGCTGTTTTCATTTGCATTACTTCTTCCTTCTGTGTTGATTTTTTAAAAATATTAAATGAGGGCTTCCCTGGTGGCGCAGTGGTTGAGAGTCCGCCTGCCGATGCAGGGGACACGGGTTCGTGCCCCGGTCCGGGAAGATCCCACATGCCGTGGAGCGGCTGGGCCCGTGAGCCATGGCCGCTGAGCCTGCGTGTCCGGAGCCTGTGCTCCACAACGGGAGAGGCCACAACAGTGAGAAGCCCGCGTACCACACACACACAAAAAAAATTAAATGAAACAAGCCTGGCAATAATGATGAAAATAGCAGATGCTGGGGGATGAGTACATGGGAGTTTATTATAGCATCTTTTATACTTTTGTGTTTGTTAGAAACACTGTAGAATAAATGAATGCCCTGATAAGTTCTGTGCAAATTAATCTGAAAGCCTTACAAAGTAAATGATTTTCCTGAAAAAGTATAAATTAGCAAAAGGCTGTTGCTTTTTCTCTGTCCCTTTTTGCCCTCTGTTTAAAAAAAGAACATATTTACTGTAAAATAAAAAAAACCTTTTAATTAAAAAATTGTACATTTACAGAGAAGTGGCAAAGATACTACAGAGAGTGCCTGTAAACCCCTTACTCACTATCCCCACTGTTAACATCGTACACTACCATGGTACATTCGTCAAAACTAGGAAACCCACACTGGGACCTTACTACAAATTAAATAGCCAACATTATATGAGTTTCACCAGTTTTTCCACAAATGCATCTTTCTGTCCCAGGACCAATCGAGTGTGCCACAGGTATATGGGTTGTCATATCTCCTGAATCTCTTCTGATCTATGGCAGCTTCTCAACCTTTCCTTGTTTTCCATGACCTTGACAGTCTTGAGGAGTACTGCCCTGATACCCTGTAGAATGTTCCGTAATCTGGGTGTATCTGATATTTTCCCCATGATTAGACTGGGGTTATGTGATTTTGGAAAGAATATCACAGAGGTGAAGTGCCCTTCTCATCGTATTTTATCAGGGCATGTGTGATATTTCCATGACGCCACTGAGAATGTGAACCTTCACCATTTGGTTAAGGTGGTGTCTACCAGGTCTCTGTACTGTACCTTTGCTCTTTCCCTATTCTGTCCTCTGGAGGTGAATCACAGTCTAGCTCTTCTGAAGAAAGGATAGTGGTGGGAATTAAGCTCTACGTCCCAGGACCTTGAGACCTCACGTGGCCCTTGTCCTCACCTGTCATGTGCTTGGGCAGAACTCCTCTCAGGAGACCTCACGTGTCCTCACCTGTCGTGTGCTTGGGCAGAACTCCTCTCAGGTTTTAACTGCTCTTCCTAGACTGGAGCAGCTTGGTTTTCAGTGTTGGCTGTTTGGGGATTCTCCTGTTCTTGAGTCTTTAGACGCTCTTTTGCTCTGGCAGATTTGGTGGCTACTGGTGGTTTTTCCCTACCCACTTATATTTCAGCATTTGTGGCTTGTTGTAATTGTTGCCTTTGAGTGCTTGGTGTATCGTGCCTCTGAGTGTTTGGTTTATCACCTGGTTCCTTTGTTTTTATGTGGAGATTGTGAGAGATCCAAAAACTGTGCCTCCCTTTGCTTCAGTCTTGTCTTTATGAGTTTTCATGATGCTGTATTACTTGGCATAGATATTCTGCCTGCTAGGTATTTATGGAGTATAATCTTTGCAGTGAGAAACGTGTTAACGTTATGAATGCATTAAAAAATATTGGGATCATAACCTTTTCTTTTCCTCCTTTCTCTCCTTCCTCCCTCTCCTTCTTTCTTTTCCTTCCTTCTTTCCACCACCACTCTTTTTTTTTCTTTTTCATTTTCCAGCTTTGCTTTTATCACTTTGGAATCATTCTATTTTTTTTTAATTAAGAAGTTGAATATTTTATTATTAAACTGTTTCTTATTTTCTTGCATGACTTTTGCTTCACTGTATAAAAATAGCAAACACAGTATGCTGCAAAATTAAGATAGTATTGTTCTTCATCTGACACTGTGCAACTAACAAAAACTTTTCTCCACTGCCAGTTATTTCCAATGGGAAGATAACTAAGTATTTTGAACCAAATCCAGGGATGGATGTGAGCAAGTTACAATATTATATAAGATTTAAGATAGCAGTGTTACCCTTGAGTTACATAATTTTTATAACTGGTTTTACCACAGCTAGTTTCAGGAATTCTGAATATTATAGCTGGAGCCTAGCCTAAAAATCATAGGGTGCTATGAAAAAGACTCAACAGTGTTTATCTGACGTTGTTAGGAACTTAAGGAGTATTTTCTTTTGGTAACATTGTTGCAAGTAGTTTCGTTTTGCAAAAGTTGGTGTTAAAAAATCTTCTGTCCTCCACTAATTTAAAACAAGTATGCTAGATTAAGTTCTTTCAAACTACTTTATTTAGGGATTCCATTTTCACTCCTCAATGGATTTTATGTATTTCTCATATGCTTCTTCACTCATTAGTTCATCTAGTTCTGAAGGGCTGCTGAGTGTCATCTTGATCAGCCAACCACTTTCCTAATAAGATTTGTTGACAAGTCCTGGATTTTCTGCTAGAGCTTCATTCATTACAGTTACTTTTCCTGATAGAAGATATAAATTCATATGGTAATTTGGAAGTTTTATGTTATTTTCTGTATGTCATTATTATCCTTATAGTTACAGTCTAATGTAACATACTTAATTTTCATCTTTATGAACAAAGAGAAATAAGTGTTGCAGTTTTTCCTGCCCTTTTCGTTTTCCTGACTACCCTGATTTTAGCTGATTACATTATCTTTTTCTGTTTTCCTGGTGTTCACTTTGAACCTTTCTGTATACATACTTCTATTACTGGATTAATCAGAATTAAATGATATATTTTAATTTCTACCAATGTACTTGCACTCCATTCTCTTTTTCAGCCCTTATCTCCAAGATTTTGTTATTAAGTAAAACCAGAAGAAATTGCTGTTTTCACAGGTTAAAATGACAGAATATTGGCAGTTTCATGATGGATATAATTGGATCACTACCCAAATAACTATTTCTTTAACTTTAACTTTAATTACTTTACTGAAGTTTGTCTTGATGTTTATCTCTCTGATTCATTATTTTTTGGTATATGGCATAACCTCTCAATCCATAGTTTTAAATCTAATTTTATTTAAGATAATTATCTTGAATTATATATTTGATGTTTTTCTTCTCTTCAGTTAATTCTCTTTTTTCAGGAGCAAAAAAATACTTGAATTTAGAATCTTCTTGTTTTATACTATGTATTCTATTTCCTCTCTAATCCCATAAAACTCTTTATTCATATACATTTTATGGTGTTCTCTTTTCTCAGTTCTGTGTTTTCTACAGTGTCTGTTCTCCTTTTTGGTGTTTCCTTGATTTCTGTGATGGTTTTATTTTTCTCTTCACCTTCTTTCCTGGGCTCTGGATACTTCATATATAATTTCCTTCTGATGTCTGATCATTTTTTTCCCTCTTGAATATTTGTATCTTTTCTTCATGCTCTTGTTTTAAAATGACATTTGTTCTATTTAATTCTCTGAGATCCTGGATATGTGTTTGATATTTCTATCTGCTTCATTGTAATATTTTTTATGATGTGCTTAGTTTTGTTTCTTTTCTTTTGTATTTTACTGTAGTATCTTTGACTAGATCTGTTGCTAATTCTTTTTTTTTTTTTTTTTTTTGCGGTAAGCGGGCCTCTCACTGTTGTGGCCTCTCCCGTTGTGGAGCACAGGCTCCAGACGCGCAGGCTCAGCGGCCGTGGCTCACGGGCCCAGCCACTCTGTGGCATGTGGGATCTTCCCGGACCGGGGCACGAACCCGTGTCCCCTGCATCAGCAGGCGGACTCTCAACCACTGCGCCACCAGGGAAGCCCGCTAATTCCTTTTTATTATCACTCATCTTTGAATGATGAACCAGATATTTGAGGGTGTTTTATGTTCGTAGTGTTCTGGGGTAGCAGGAGGCCTTGCTGGTGCACAGTAAAACTCCTTATGATTTAGGGTTTTGAATGTCAGCTAGCTGATGCTTCTATCTCTGAGGATGACAGAGTTTAACATCTCCTCAAACTTTAGAACTGCTCCTCTCTCCCGTCTCAGTAACATATTCTTTCAAGGAATGATGGCAAGTCTATGTGTTACTTTTTTATCCCGGTCTCCCTTGTTATTCTTGGCTGCAGTATCCAGGGAAGGTCCCACCGTCACTGCACATCTTACTCTGTTGCTTCTGCCTTAAAGGGCACCATCTGCTTTGTTTTCTGTGACCTCCAGGTGCAGTTGTCCCCTCAGCATTGTTCTGTGCTCTCGTCTACTATTCGCTAAATTTGGGGACTCTTTTTCATACAATTTGGTTCTCAGTTACAGGTTTCATTCTAGCTGAGGTTTGCCTTTTTACCTCTCAAATGTCTTGCTTTTAGGTAATTTCAAGGAGGAATACAGGGTGGAGATATCTTAATTTTGCCCTTTAAAAATTGGAAGGCTCTGCGTCATTCTCTTTTGAAATTTGTTATGTGAATTTAAAATGAGATTGAGAAGGAAATTCAGAATCATTCTCCTAAACTACTTCAGACAGACAGATAACCATTCAGGATTGGAGATACTCAGCAAAGTAGGTCAAACCATTTTTAACCTAAATATGACTGTTGGCTATTTCTGGGGGGGGGCTGGCCCACTTGAATTAATGAAGGGTGTAAGGAAATCTAATGTGGTTATGTTTTAAAATTTATTTAGGAACAGCTTTTAAAAGTGAAGCTTCACTACAGCTGTGAGAGATATTTAGGAATTTCTAGCTTAACTCTCATATTTATTACTGGGAAAATTAAAGCTTAGAGAGCTTTGTTGTTTCATATCTAGTGAGTATCAGACTGAGTTCTAGACTAGCAGTGTTCCTAAAGTCAGTTGTATATAATAGCTTTATTGTTTTTGCCTTATCTGCATATTATTTAAAACTCTTCTACATAATATTTTTCTCAAATCCGGCTCATATGTTTTATTAAAATAAATTTATATACAGAAGAAATTGTGAGTAAGTATTGGTACAGAGCCCAAATGTTTGGTGAACCTTAACTTCCAACATCATGCTGTTTCCTCCGTATTCAGCTCTCTGAGAATCTATTCTCTGATATAGAGTCTGGCTACTCTAGCCTTTGGTCACCTTGACATCTGAGTTCCTAAGTGTCCAGAGATGAGGTTTTTTTGGGCAGAAATGCTTTATATCCTTTCCATGAAACTAGATTATCTTTAGTCTCTTCTTTATCTATTCAAATCATCCCACCTCTATTTACTTTTCTGCTGAGACCCAATTTTATATCTCTTCAATGGTATTCAGTCCTTTCCGCTGTGGAGCTAGAAGCCATCTTGGAATTCAACTTCTCTCATTTTACTGGTGAACAAACTTATCTGAAGATTAAATTGGCAATAAAGGGTCATGCAGCCTGGGGCTAAGACTTGGGTTCAAACCTCATCCTCTTACTCATCTGTAATCTTACAGAATTTACTAATCCTTTCTATCAGTCTTAGTTTCTTCACCTGTAAAATGAGGTTAATAATACCCATTTTAGAGGGTTTGGTGAGGATTAAAAAATATAATGAATATGAAAACACTAAGCAAGATAGTAAGTAATAATTGATCAACAAAGTGCTATTATGACTTTGCTACTATTGTTGTTATTAGTAGTAGTAGTGTTTGTATTTCTACTACTGCTGCTGCTGTTGCTACTGTTACTACTACTACTGCTACAGGGTCTCAAAGTTAGTGTGAATCATTCTACCACAGCAGGTAAGCAATACCTCAGTTTGACATACCATTTAAGAGGTTTATGCCTTCTCTCTTTTTTAAAAATTTAATTATTTATTTATTTTTGGCTGCATCAGGCCTTAGTTGCAGTGGGTGGGCTCTTTGTTGTGGCATGCGGGCTCCAGAGCGGGTGGGCTCTGTAGTTGCGGCACCCAGGCTCTCTAGTTGTGGCTCAAGGGCTTAGTTGCCCCACGGCATGTGGGATCTTAGTTCTCTGACCAGGGATTGAACCTGCATACCCTGCATTGGAAGGCGGTTTCTTAACCACAGGACCACCAGGGAAGTCTCTATGCCTTCTCTTTGATAATGGCTTATGTGGTTCAGGGTACCAAATTGACCCCAAAGAATTACCCATAGACCCAATATGAAGCACACCAAAATCATTGTGTGTTTTAGGGGAATAAGACACATCTGCCAAATGGTGTGATTTGAATTGTCTAGAAATATATCTTCCATGCTCTGTGCACCAATTTGGAAATTGTCCTAGACTCTAGAGAGGTAGTCAAGTATAATAGTTACGACATAGACTCTGGAGCTAGACTGCATGAGCTCAAAACTTGACTCATCCACTTCGCTAGTTGTGTTGCTATAGGGAAAGTATTTGAATACCTCTGTGTCTGTTTCCCCATCTCTAAATTGGGGATGATGACAACCACTTCACTAGGTCTGAGAGATCAAGTGAGCTACTATGTATAAAGCACATGAACTAGATCCTGACACTGTATTCACATGTCTGTCTCTCCAGTCTTGGGGGCAGTGGTTTGCCTGTGTCTTCCTTTCTCTTGTGGATCCAAGAAGAGTGTTGATTTTTCAGTCTGTTCAGCTTTTACTTGTTGTTCAGATGGAATGGTAACGTCCAAGTGCCTTACACACAAAACTGGAAACCAGAAGTATTACTGAATATTTAAACAACAGAATATTATTTACTCATGCACATATAAGTATGCATACATATACGCAGACATGTGCACCCAGCTCTGATCTTAATGAAATTACTCTGACTGGAACAGTTTAAAACCAGTGGTCGAGAGTGGTATGCTCTGATGGACTGGCAAGGGGTCAGGAAAGGCCTAGAGAGGGGAAAGCTTGGGTATCTCAGGGAAGGTGCAGAGGGCCAGGCAGCAATCTTAATAGCCCAATTAGGGTAGAGTGGGATAGGTGACAGGAAAAGAAGAATGAGAATAGAGTTCCAAAGGTAAGAATAAAATTAATAATGAAATGTAAAGTTCCTTATGATTACAGAGAAGGTTACTGTTGCAGAGGAGGCAGTAACCCCTGGAGACAAGGAAGATGGGAAAAGGGAACATGGGGAAGGGATGGGACATGGAAGAAAAAACTTCTTCACTATTTCATTGCACAGACTTCTAGATCTCTGCTGATGACATCAAGAAGCTGTGGGCCTGTGTGACATGTTTGGGCTTTTCTTAAACATTGCACGTTGATAAAACATCCGATGGAGTTTTAAGGAATGACAATGTGAGCAACCCTTAATTTTTCATATTTTGTTTCCTATCCATAAGGGGGTATCACATGCATATCAACACCATATAGTTCTCCATTGTGTGAATAGATTAAAATAGTCCTCATCCATCTGAAATCAGTCAAGGTCACTGCCCACCCTATTGTTAGCGCATCCAAAGGTACATTGTAACATATGTGAGAAAGGTAAATCTTCAGGAAAATTAAGGTTGGGGTCTGATGCACAGTTGTGTTGCCGACCCTTTTCTTCACCTTGATCTTCTCAGCCAGGGGTCATATGGGAAGAAATGGCGCAGCTCTGGGCCAATTAAACCATTCTCTGGATCTTAGCAGTCCTGATGGCCTCACCGAGGTGGGGGGGGTTGGGAGGGGTGGGGTCACCCGAACAAGGACAACATTAGGGAATCTGCTGTTTTAATATCAAGCTACTTCAAAAATTTACTAGAATATCATTTCTGCCTTGGTGTTCAAAAATCCCTTAGTAAGTGGTCATTAAGCCTACTCCTCTGCCTCTCCCGCCCTCTTCTTTTCCAGTACATTCTCTTGGCACTGGATGACAGAAATATCCCCAAACTTTTGCACATTTCAAAAATATGCTGTATCCTGAATAAGTCTCACAAAGAAAATGTTGACAGACTTTGCATCAGGCCCATAAAATTCAAACCTAAAAAAAAATTATGGGCCTGGGTCAAAGAAGCTATTTCCAAGAAAACAGTTGGACTCCGTGCAAAGGATTTTTGACACAGAACATACTCTTCTTTTAGACAATCAGTGGGAGACTAGCTGGTCCCCAGCCATGCATAAATCTGTCCATGTACAATTGGTAGCAGTTCCTAATTGGGGGAAAGGAGGGGGGGATGGACTGGGCAGTGCAGGCTGAGAGTGGCAGGCGGGGCAGAGCCAGGAGGAAGAAGCCCAGTGCTTGCTGCCACCCTTCCTGAAAACCTCCACCACAGGCCTGTACCGAGAATAAATCACCACCTCTTCTGGAGCTCAGGAAAATAAGACGATAAATAACAAGTGGATGCGCCCCAGTGCATCGTGGAATGGCCGGCTGGATGTGAGAGAAGAGCAGGAAGACCGTGTCCAGGCCAGGAGAAGGGCAAATGGAGGAGCATTTGCTGAATACAAGGAAAAGCTGAGTGGCCCAATTAATTTTTATGAAAACTCTTCCTGTATCCTGACTGTTCAGCCTATGCTCTCCGATAGGGGGAAGAAAGCAATGCTCTTGATGCCTGATGGGTAATAAATTGTGAATAGCCTGGATGGGGGCGGTCATCACTTTCCGCAAGGCTAATTTCCAAGGGCTGGATTCACTCTCCAGACTTCTCCCCTGAACTTTCTCCCTCTGGGTTGGGACACTCAGTACCACCATTGGAAAGCCTCTTTTGTAATTTTTTACTCCATTATGTTGCAATTTTAGCATCTCATGCATTTGGCACTTACAACATTTTTATAATGGTCTTTGGTTTATTTTTGGCTCAGTTTTAGGGCTCTCTGCCAGGCCCAAACTTCTGCTGTGTAGCTGACCCAAAATAGTTTCAAAGGCTCTGATGCAACTTGATACCAAAATTTTCTCCTCACGTGTTTAACTTAGCCCTGTAAAATTTGAAGGCCCCACAAAAGTTTTTCTGGTTAGTTATTAGACTCACAGGACGTGTTGTCTCGTTGCTACACGAGGTGAGAAAGTCTAGTGTGCATGTCACTTGCAGGTAAATCCAAACAAAAGATGCCTCTGCAATGAGGTGCTCTCTACAAGTCAGAAAAAGTTCCAGATGCATAGAAATAGAAAATGGGCTGACATTTAAGGGGATCTAAATATGCTACATCGCTAGCTAGGCTGGGAGAGTCCTCGTGAATCTTCATCATCTGATGCCTCACGACTTCCACCACCACCAGCTAACAAGGATAACTGTTATTCTCAGAGCACTTATGCCAAACCCTTTACCATCTTTGATCTTGTTAAAATGTCTCATTAACTGTTTATAATTGGGACAGTTTTCACCACTGTTTTATAGATGAGGGAATTTGTAGTTTAGAGCAGTGATTTCCAAACTTAGCTGTAGAATCCCTTGGGGGGCTTTCAGAAATCCCAGTGCTTAGGCAGCAATCCATACCCAGTACATCAGAATGCCTGGGGATAAAAGCTAGGCATTGGTATTTTAAAAAAACACTAACACAGGACTTCCCTGGTGGCGCAGTGGTTAAGAATCCACCTGTCAATGCAGGGGACATGGGTTTGAACCCTGGTCCGGGAAGATCCCACATGCCGCGGAGCAACGAAGCCCGTGCGCCACAACTACTGAGCCTGCATGCCTAGAACCCGTGCTCCACAACAAGAGAAGCCACTGCAGTGAGAAGCCCGCGCATCGCAATGAAGAGTAGCCCCTGCTCTCTGCAACTAGAAAAAGCCCGTGCGCAGCAACAGGCCCAATGCAGCCAAAAAAAAAAAAAAAAAAAAAAAAAAACCACAAACACAAATGGCAGGTGTTTCCAATGTGCAGCCATGTTTGGGAACCACTGGCTTATAGAGATTTAAGAGATTAGCTGAGGGTCACCAGCTAATAAATGGTAAAATGAAGGGGCCATTTGAGTACCAAACTTGCACTTTTTCTAATATGCCAGGCTACCTTTCATCCTCCTGCTGGGAAAATTGTAAAATATGTACAAAATGGAGCCCATGGACCCTGCTTCAAGGAAATTGTGATCTGAGGAGGAAAAATGATGTAAGTAAAGGTCAAATCAGTGTTAATCTGTGTGGTGTTGCTTGTGAATTTAGCAAAAGCTCGGGAGCTCCTGAGCTAGCCAATCAAATGCGTCTACTTGGATGTGGCTGCGCTATCTAAAAGAAACAGTGAACAGCTCACCCTAACCAACACAAGTTGAGGAGGTAGGTTAAAATTAAAGGTAGAAGCTGGTGAACACTAAGACTGATTATCTTAGTACCAGGGAAACTGGATCCTTTGGGAAATTACATCATGGATTCATTTTATCAAACAATAATTGAAGCATTATTACATGCAGGGTACTTTAGACATATTTAATTCTCACAGTAACCCAGAAAGGTGTTATCATCCCTATCTTACAGATTAGGAAACCGAACCTCAGTGAAGATAATAACTTGGTCTCACACAACTAATAAGTATCAGCCCTGGCATTCACATCCAGCTTTATAATATTAATAAATCTTAATTTATTATATTATTATAAGATAGGTGCTGGGGATATAACGATGAGTAAAAGCATAGTCCTTGATATCACTGACCTTCAAGTTTAGTGAGGAAGACGTCCATTGACCGAACTTTCATAAAAACATGTAAAAGGGCAAATGTGTTCTAGTGTATAAGGGCAGGTGCATAGTAGGGGCTAACTAGGCAATCAAGGGAAGGAAACAGGCAAAGCAAACAGCTTATGAATTTTTCCTGTGATAGGAGGGAACGTGGAAATCAGAAGGAGCTGGAAGAAAACCCATGAAACTGGAACACACAAGAAGAGGCGAATGTATTCCAGATTGGGTTGGGGCTGGAGGGTGACCTTCCCTGGTGGTTAGTGGCGGGAGAAGCTGACATCAGATTTGTGTTTTGAAAGAATTACTCTGGTTGCCTTGTAGAGAATATTTTGCAGGAAGGCCAGAATGGATTGTGTCAGTGGCTGTCAAACAGTTTTTGCAGGTGATCCCTTGTTAATTTCTTTATACTTTTTTTTTTTTTTTTTTTGCAGTACGGGGGCCTCTCACTGTTGTGGCCCCTCCTGTTGCGGAGCACAGGCTCCAGACGCGCAGGCTCAGCGGCCATGGCTCACGGGCCCAGCCGCTTCGCGGCATGTGGGATCTTCCCAGACCAGGGCACGAACCCGTGTCCCCTGCATCGGCAGGCGGACTCTCAACCACTGCGCCACCAGGGAAGCCCCTCTTTATACATTTTAAAAATACATTTTACATTGTGATCTAGTATACATCACACACACACACTCTAGAAGTTAAGTGTTAAGAGACTTACCCTCTTTGTGGGGATGCATTCTCATATTTTTATTTTATCTAGACTAGTCTATCTCATTAAAAATGTACTGTTTGCCATCTACTATATTTCACAGTCTACTAATGGTTTTCAGTTTTAAAAATACTGATTGAAATACAATAGCTACTACTCTATTGCATTAGTCTTGGTGAGATTTAGTAGAGATAGAGAGAAGTTGGCAGATTAAAAATTCAGAGATAAAATTGATAGCTTGGAAGTAATGAGATCTATCAAGGATGACTTAGTTTTCCCAGCTTGAGAAACTGTACAGATGGTGGTTTCATAAATGGAGAAATGATGTCCTGGAGGAAGACCATGCTTTGTGGGGGAAGATCATGGATTCAGCTTTGGACATTTGGGGTTTCAAGTGCCTTTGAGAGACCTATCAGGAATTGTTCATAAGTGTGGTCTAGACTAGAGATGTCCATGCTTGTGCCATTAGCAGGCTACTGTGGGAGAGTTATGGATGGGAGGGCTGGAGACAAGGAGTACATAGTGAGAAGAGGAGAGGACACAGGACCAGGTTTGGAGGGACTGTAAAATTTAATTGTCAGGTAGAGGAGGGTGAACCTGTGAGGAGAATGAGGTGGAGTTGTTGGTATGAAAAATAAACAGTGGTCACTCGGACTGAAGGAAAGAGTGTTTTAAAAAGGAGGGAGAAGCCAACCATGCCAAATGCTGCTGCACAAGGTCAAGGGGGATGAAGGCAAGAACATCTGTTTTCTTTATGAACGTGTGTGTCATTGGTGGCATTAGAGAGAGACATTCTGATGGACTGTTGGGTCTAGAGGCCAAATGGAAATGGTTTGAGGAAATGGAGGGGGAGAAATAGACACCAGCGTCTCACGAGACCATCCCATCGCCTTGGTGAGAGGCAGGAAACCAACTGTTCAAGAGAGGCTGTTTGTAGCAAAAGGAGAGCTCCCACCTTCTCGAGGGGTCCCAGGACCCCTGGCTGTGCCTCCCTCCCTGGAGGCTCAGATTTCTCAAGTCACCTCCAGGCTAAGTGAGTTAATCCTCCAACCCAAAACAAAAGCCACTCGTGCTGTCAGTATGAATGCACTTAGGGGGACAGGAAGTTTAAAGTAGAGAATGCGTGCAAAGTCTGGGGCATTCAGTAATTGTGTCCACT
Source organism: Orcinus orca (assembly GCF_937001465.1). Lineage (NCBI taxonomy): Eukaryota > Metazoa > Chordata > Mammalia > Artiodactyla > Delphinidae > Orcinus > Orcinus orca. The sequence goes on along the minus strand of NC_064564.1, from coordinate 81,777,618 downwards.
GACATGGCTAGGTCCTGAAAGAGGGAACTTTGGTATGTGGTTTACCATACCGCATACTGTGTACCCCTGTATTAAAGAAGAGGCGGTACAGAGGGGTAAGGAACTTGTCTTCTGTGGCAAGGGTCAGAGATGGGATTTCAGCTCGAGTTCTCTTCTCTAAGACTCCTGTTCTCTGCTCTGCAGTGCCTCGTCCACAACCCAGGGGAGAGTCTATCTCTGCAGGAGGTCAGTTCTTCTCTTTGTGCTTTGTATGACTGTAGAAGAAGGCTTGGCATACATGGGCAGTTTCCAACAACAGGACTTCTTTCTAAGCATCGGCTCTCACCACCAGTATATTCCTCATCTGTCCCCCCGCCCCCCGCCCCAGATTATAGTACAATTCCACCATAGTGGTTTTCTGTTCCCCCATAAGAAATGGATATTAGATTCATCTGAGCCATGAAAACAATAGAAGGCTAATAATAATAGGAACAAGTCAGAAGGAAACAACAGAATGGGGATCATTTATTATACATTATATTATATCTTGGATATATGTTTACATCTCTAGAAAGTTTTCTTCTCTCATTCCTTCACATCAGTAAGACCAACATCTGATCTTGGGAGTTTTAGATGTTCTGTTGTCCAAACAAACTCTCTTGGTAATAAAGGCTACCATTTGAAATGCTACCTAAATGTCAAATATTTTACAAACATTTCATCTACAAAACAGTCATATTTTCATTTCAGAACAACTTGTTGCTATGGTTGTTGCCTTTATTTCACAAATGAGGAAATTGAATCTGTGGTGGATTAAAAATGGCTGCAAATTCTCTGCCACCCTTCCATCAAGAGGTTAGGTATTGTTCTCCCCTCCCTTGAATCTGAATTGGCCTTTGAGACTGGTTTGACCAATAGTGTGTGGTGGAAGTGACATTGCCTGCTCTGGGTCTACACTTTAAGAGACCTGATAGCTTTTGCTTTTGTTCTAGCTGCCATGTAAGAAGTTCAAGTACTCTGAGACTGTCATGCTTTGAGTAAGCCCAAGTCAGCCATGTGGAGAGGCTACCTGGGTGGGGGGGAGAGGGAGTAGGAAGGAGAGAGGGACAGAGGGAATGAAAGAGAGGGAGAGGGACAAAGAGAGAAGAGAAAGAAAAAGGAGGAGGAGGAGAGAGGAAGGGTGACAGACAGACAGACTGACAGGCATACTTGGCCAACACCAATTTTCTAGCCATCTTAGCCCAGAAGTTATCTTGGACATTCCAGCCCCATTAGATACTATTTGGAGAAGAACCAAAAAAACTAACCAAAGCCAGAATCGAGGCCCCAGCCTATGTCCAGAGTTGGGTCATCCCAATCATTCCCAGCCCTCTGTGCTACCCTATCTGAGGCCACAGACATTGTGGTGCAGAGACAGTCTGTCCCTGCTGTGCACAGTTCTAATTCTAGACCCACAAAACTGTGACTATGGTCAGATGGTTGTCATTTTAAACCACTGAGTTTTGAGGTGGTTTGTTATGCAGCAAATAGTAACTTAAACAGTGTTTCGTTAAGCAATTTTGCCTGATGACAAAGGAAGGAACAGAGTCTGGATGGAAACCAGCATCTGTCTGATTACAGAGCTGGGGCACTTTCTGCTACTTTGTGTGGTCTCTTCTGGGACTTCCAGATTGGTGTTCCACTTCCTATCAGGTCTCCAGCTAAATCTCTCTTAGCTTAAATTCTGAGCACATAGGAAAGGGACAGACATGGTTGTTCTCCTTCAACATTACAACAAAAAGTTAAATAATAGGCAAGTTCTGAGGTTAATTCCGGGTCAGCCTGTTGCTCATTCTTTTTTCTAGACCTTAAGATGTAATTTGGTAGCAAAAGCAGGAAAAGTTACAAAAGACCAGCCCTAGCCAGATCTTCATCCCTGACCACTCCAACTTTTCAGTTGTTCAAGTGAGACCATATTTTCCCTATCTCTTGTTTTTTTTAAGTTTTAAAGAAAAACACGATGATGGAAGGAAGGAAGCAAAAGAAGAGCTGTGCAAAATGAATGATTACCCCCTATTCCAAATTACATGCAATGCGTAACAACCATTCTGTGGGATCTTTAGGAAACGGCAGGGATTTCGCTTGCAGGATGAGTAGGGGATGTTCCTATAGAAGAAGTTGTGTTTCTGTGGTAGATGGCCCTGTGAATAGCTGTGTTTATCAAATTCCAAAGTAAATACTCAAGTGAAACTCCACATGAGAGGCCAGACCGCAGGCTGGAGGTTCCCCATGGCACTGGCGGGTTTGCAAAAATGTCTGTGGTTTGTGAGTGTGTGTGTTTAAACTACACATCATTTATACATACATTTATTTCTAGTGATTGCTACACACAACTAGCAGAAAGGCTTAGTCCAAGTCTCTTACCTAATGCTGAGTAGGCAACAGTGATTAGACCTCATGCAGGTTTTGTTGTGATAGACAACTTCCTGATTCGTGGAAGTGTTGTGTTATCTGACTTCTAACTCTGGGCAAGGAAGATATTAATATTGAGATGCAGGGAATGTTGAGCATGCAGGGAATAAAGAGCTGGCATGTACATAGGTGTTGTGGGTTAGACCATCGTTCAGCACATGTTCATTCTCTTACCCCTGAACGCCTCCACTGGAGGAATCTACTTCCTACCCTACTGCTGTGGACTTGGCATTGTGACCTGCTTTGGCTAAAGGAATATAGTAGGACATGACAGTGTGTGAGTTCTGGTTCTAGGCCTTTAGATACCTCGTGTGTGTCCACATGAACCTCTGGGAGTCTCTGGCCTCTTCCCTGATAAGGGCTGCTGCCTCCTCAGCCAGGGACCTGGGATGAGCGCTTGTGGAATAGAGTTGTCCCACCTGACTTCCAGCCTGGAGAAGAGCCTTGTGGTGTAGTCACTGAGTTCTCCTTGGTTTGTGACAGCATTATTGTGACAGTTGCTGATGGATGCAATCACTGTGTCTCAACTTTTGTGCAAATTTTTTCTCTTGAGCTTGTGCTTATAAATTGAAGCTGCTTTGAGTGTTGCAAGTTAGGTGAAACTCTAGGAAAACTATTCAAATCAGGCCTTTAGTTGATTCAAAACAGTGAGTTTGTGATTAGAAAGGATGACTGTCATCTGAGAGCAGGACAGGGGACTATGTATAAGGTTACAGAATAGCTACACACGAGACAAGTGGGCTATTGGATGTGCATCACAGGGAGATGGGGCAGTTCTTCCACTGCAGCGGATTTACGGCTACTATTTAAATTAGGTATGTGAACTAACTGAGCACGTGCAGTTGAGGAAGAACGCTGTAATGGGAGCTGGGAAGGTGGAAGGGAAGGATGAGAGGATGGAGTTGCTGCTGCCATGGGGCATTGAAGGCCCACTGATCTAAAATGTCTTGTGTGAATGGAGGCAGCTGAGTTTCCTTCAGACTTGGTTGGAATCACCTGCTGTGGAGGCTCTCTGTGGCTGACTCCTTTGACAAACTTGAACCAGCAGACTAAAATATTTTCTGAGATGCCAGCATTTTCCCTGAATCCCAAGAGACCACCAGGGGAAGAATGGCCTGGGCAGACAGTCAACTGTGACCACATAAAAAAACTCTGCCATTTTTTTCAGATCATACGTTCTGGAGGGAAACAACTTTGGTTTTTACTGTGGACACAGCAGTGTCCTAGGAAAAACATCCAGAATTCAGTCATAGACAAGAAATATGTCTTCAAGACCTTTCTGGCTGCCCCTGGTCCTCTTGCCTTTGCTGTGTACCAAGAGAGTACTGTAGTGCTTCTTTGTGAGGTTGAATTAAAATGTGAAAAAGAATCCAACCAGTATTTGCTGAATGACTAACATGTCCTGGGGTAGATGTTTTAAGTGGCTTACTTCATTTAATCCTTATGCAATACCCCTATGAAGTAAGTATTATTAGAATCATTTTACAGATGAAGAGTTAATTAATTTACCTCTGGCTACACAGCTAATTGGTAGAACTGTCTTTTCGACCTGGGAGTTTTCTTTCTCAATTTTGTCTTCCTTCCATTATGCCTGAGCCTTTCCTGAAATTTCATCTTTGGCTTTCAAGATAGAATTTGGTGGAGAGATGGTAGTTGACTCTGTTAGATTAGGGTCAAGTCATGCTGTACGTCTTGAACTTATACAGTGTTGTATGTCAGTTATATCTCAAAAAACCTGGGAGGAAAACAAATTAGGGCAATGCAAGGGAAGGCAGCTCAGACTGTCTCTTGGAGTGGGAACAAAACAGGCAGATCGATGAAATTGGGACTTTTCTCTCAGCCTCAGGCTTTCTGCAAGGCCTCGAAACAGAATTAGATGGATATTTGCTGCAGGAAGAGAGAGGGCAGAGGTCCCCTCTAGCCTGTAAGCAAGCCTTTCTCCACCACCTGGTTTATGCCGTGGAGAAGACTCCGGATACCTGGCCTACAGTGACTTCTATGTGATGCCGAGAATCCATAAAGCTGCAGAGGCCAGTCCAGCCCTGAGTGTACATCCATTTCCCATGGCACCTTTGTTAGCTTCTCAGTCAAGAGGAGGACAGAGTGGACTGGGAATCAGAAGAACTGGATTTTAATATCTGCTCTGGTATGTGATGGTAGGCAAGTTCCTTTGCATCTTTTAATTCTCTGCCTTTCTGTAACATGAGGCGGTTAGATAATATCAATGCCTTTTTCTTTTATTTATTTATTTTTTTTTGTGGTACGCGGGCCTCTCACTCCTGTGGCCTCTCCCGTTGTGGAGCACAGGCTCCGGATGCGCAGGCTCCGCGGCCATGGCTCGCGGGCCCCGCTGCTCCGCGGCATGTGGGATCCTCCCGGACCGGGGCACGAAGCTGTGTCCCCTGCATCGGCAGGCGGACTCTCAACCACTGCGCCACCAGGGAAGCCCCCCTTTTTCTTCTTTTTAGCAGCAAAAATCTTTCTAAAAAATAAGATCCAAAGTGGAATCCTAATAAGTAATATAGAATAAACTCTTCTGGATTAATCAAGGATTTTGGACCCTAATCCATGCCCCTTCTGGAAGCCCCTGAGCCACCTCTGAGAAACCAGGAGCTTTGTGGACCAAGTTCAAAACTGCTCTTCTGGGTGATCTCTGGGATCTTTCCCAGAAATACCATCATAGGATTACAGAGCTTGGTGGTCTGAATTGTCTTCTAACTGTTCTCCCCGTGTTAGCATCGTAGATATCCCCAAATCTTCCAGCCCGTGGAGTCATCCTTTATTATATATTTATGTTTTCTTTTAAGAGTCACATGAACTGTCTCAAGCCTTTACTCCTAGGTTTCCTACCGCCCGGCCCCGTATCTGAGAATTCCTGAGGGGCATCCATACCCCCAGCGGTGTGTTTCTCTGATTCCACTGCACACACAGCTCCTCTTCTTTGGTTGTCTCCTCCTTCTGCCCACATCAGCTCAATATAAACAGCAGCTGCCTTGCCTTTGGTTCTCTTCCAATAACTACCCACGTATGGCTGTGCGGGCAGTTGCTTTTACTTACGGTTTGGCAATAATGGAAGATTGGGGGGTCACATCACCTAACAGCACCACAGATACTTCAAAATTGAAATTTAGCCATCTCTGTTCTAAACAGCCCAACAGTCATGGCTAGCACTGATGAGTTCTTCATGGGCAATCTTTTTTCCTTAAAAAGGCTTTGCTCCAGGGGCTTCCCTGGTGGCGCAGTGTTTGAGAGTCCGCCTGCCGATGCAGGGGACGCAGGTTCGTGCCCCGGTCCGGGAAGATCCCACATGCCGCGGAGCGGCTGGGCCCGTGAGCCATGGCCGCTGAGCCTGCGCGTACGGAGCCTGTGCTCCGCAACGGGAGAGGCCACGGCAGTGAGAGGCCCGCGTAACGCAAAAAAAAAAAAAAAAAAAAGGCTTTGCTCCAGAATGCTGGGTTCCTTCCCCGTCCATGCATCCCACCTTCTTTCTTTTGAGGCCACTCACCCCTCAGAGGCTGTTCATTTTAACAAAAATATAAAAAGATATTTATTTCTCTCTTTTACTCTGTTCTTCTAGATTATCACCATTGTTATACCTAAATGGCTCATCAAGATACTTTGCTTAACAAAAGACAGTTCTGTTTCTATGAGAAATTCTGCCAAGATCCTTTGAAATAATATTCCCCCGTTTTCCAACTCTTGGTTCCGAAATTCCATGAGGTATTTGTGTTAAGAAGTAGAAGGAGGAAACAGAAGCTTTACATCACTGCCCCTAGGTTGATCAGAAAATTAATGTTGAGCTCACTCTGAAAAATTAGCCCTTTAAAGACATGGACTGAAACGTACGTTCCTCTGGCCTGCTCAGCAGTGCCAAGCTCAACCTGGCCGCCTCTCCTCCAGTCCTGTGATGTCTCTCTATTTAGCTATAAAATAGTCAGGTGTTTCTTTCTAAGCCTTAATATTCATCCAGAGGAAGAAGATACTTTTAAATCTTAGGTGGATAGTTTGGGGATATTCGTAGATGATCTGGGATTTTGGACTTTTTATTATTTTTACACAAATGGAAGACCTAGTACAGAGAAGACCCATATTCCTATCACCTGTCTTGATCAATTTTCAACTCATGGCAAATCCTGCTGCCAACTGCAGATGGATCATTTTGAAGCAACTCCAAGACATCAAATCATTCTGTTTATAATATTTCAGTATGTATCTCTAAAAGGTGAGAACTCTTTTAAGACAACATAATCACATTTCATACCTAAAAGATTAATAATAGTTCCTTATTATCATCAAATAGCTACTCAGTGGCCACATTTTCCAGATGGCATGAATTTTTTTTTTACAGTTATTCAAATCAGAATTCAAATAAGAATTGGTTGCATTGCAGTTGATTGATATGACTCTTAATTTCTTTTAATTTTTAGGCTCTCCCCTTCTCCTCTAATTTTTTTCCCTTGTATATATTCATTGAAGAAGCTAGGTTGTTTGTTCTGTATAGTTTTCCACATTTTTGATTTTGCTGATTGCACCCTCAAGTTTAACGTTCAATGAAATGCTCTTTCCCCTATATTTATTAGAAACTGAAAGTTAGCTCTAGAGACTTTTCTTTATAGGTGGTGGTGTCTACTTGTGGTAGGGGGCACATATCTACCTCTTTTGGTGATATTAGTAGCCATTAATGATAATTTCCCACATTCACTCTAGTTTATCAGGCTTGCAGACTAATGATAATTTAATTCCAGATTCCTTCCTAATTTATAAGCTGGAATGATTCTAAAAATAAATACTTTCCCTCATCAACTGTTTGGTTATCCTCAAGTAAACTTAGTATAGGAAAGGCGAGATAGGAATTCCCTGGCTGTCCAGTGGTTAGGACTCTGCACTTTCACTGCCATGGGCCTGGTTCAATTCCTGGTTGGGGAACTAAGATCCCACAAGCCGTGCAACCAAAAAAAAAAAGAAAAAAAGAAAGAAAAATGTAAGATAAATGCTTGATTCTTTCTTTTTGTTTACCAGTTTTCAGAGTATTGAATTCATTCCCTAGCATTTGCCAAAGGTAGCCGATGAGTAATTATTTTAATATATGATGTGTTTTAATTCATTGACGTTATAATTAATATTAATGTTCAAATTGTTCCATCTTTTGCTGTGCAATCCTTTTCAAGTTGGCTCCTGGGCCCTTTTGACAATCGTGATAGTCTTTAATAGTTTTCTTGCTTTCTAGTTGGACAAAACATTCCAGGTTTATTTGGCATATTTCATGCCATAGCCGTAGAATGAGCTGGTTCCTTTTGGTGGGAAAAGGCCTTTGCAAACTATAGTCTGCTTGGGCTTGCATCTGCACATACTTTTACTTAACATTAGGCCAAAAATAAAATGGTACTTTTTCTTTTATAACGTTAAAAATAACAAATATGTAACTACTGCAGAAAATTCAGAAATAGAGGAATACATAAAAAAAGAGAAAGGAAAAATAGCCATGTATTACCAATATCCTGTCACCCTAAAGCAGTCTTTGTAAACATGTTGAATGACCTTTCATCCAACACTCTCTTAAAATGTGTTTAGAAAACTTGAATTCTACCTACAGATTTTTCCTCTTTCCTTTTGCTTATCTCTACTCCTGTGTGTACTTAGGCAATGCATTCTGCTTATCTAAGTTATCTAAACTGGGAACAAAGATAATCAACTGTGATGAGCTATGCATCGAAGACCTGGTGACTGTAAACCCAGAGAGAGCAGCCACAGAGAAGTGGCATGAGGGACTGTCTGTATCTATAATCAGAAGATGAATTCCCCCTAGAGAAACATATTTTCCTCCACTGTTCAAGTCTCATAGCTGAATACTTTGGAGGCCAGTAATTAGGTAGTTAGGGAATTCTCCAAATTCCCCAGAAAATAGCTTCATTTCTCACATTTCTGCATTGTAGATGTGGAATAAGGCAGAGCTAGGCAGCGTAAAGGAGTCACAGCACTGTTGTTTCCTTGCTGACCCTGTAAGGATGTAGACGGCGCCTGCCTCGATGGGAATTTTCTTCGGCATTTTGTCTGCTTTGGAATCCTCCCTTCTGTTGGGTTGGGTTTAAATTTCAGGGCACATACTGTAGTCATCGCCTGCCAATCTATGCAATTTCCAGAGAGTGGGTGAGGTTTAGTGACCTAAAGCCCAGTGACATTTAGGGACCCACACTTGTTCTAATGTTCTTGTCACGTTCCTCTACTCATCTCCTCACCTAAGGCACAGGGTAACTTGAGATACTTCGCTTGACCAGTTTTTCCTGTTCACACCTGCTCAGCACTTTCTGTGAATTCAATGTAGAAGGTGGCAAAGGGCGGCAGAAGCACCACCGGATTCATGGGAAGCTCACTGACAAGTGCATTTCTTCAGAGTTCCTGTAGGAGGTAGCAGGGTTTGAATAAAGAAGGCCTACTTCTAAAGCACTTAATAACATTGTGTTAAAATCCACATGTCATAAAATTGACCTGTTTAACCATTTTAAAGTGTACAATTCAGTGGCATTAGGTACATTCACAGTGTTGTACAACCATCACCACCATCTAGTTCTAGAACTTTTTCATCACCCCCAAAGGAAACCCTGTACCCATTAGCATCACTTCCCATTTCCGTGGATGCCTGCCCCCTTCCCCAGCCCCTTGCAGCTATTAACCTGCTTTCTGTCTCTATGGATTGGGTTGTAATGGACATTTCATGTGGATGGAATCATACCATATGTAGCCTTTTGGGTCTGGCTTCTTTTACCCAGCATAATGTTTTTAGCGTTCATCCCTATTGTAGCAAGTATCATACTTCATGGCTTTTTATGGCTGAATAATGTTCTGTTGTATGGATATACCGTATTTGTTTATTCCTTCGTTGGTTGATGGGCATTTTGGTTGTTTCTACCCTTTGGCTCCCGTGGATGGTGCTGCTCTGAACATTCATGTATAAGTATTTGTTTGAACACCTGTTCTCAATTCTTGTGGGTGTATGTCTAGGAATAGAATTGCTGTGCCATTTGGTAATTTTATGTTTAACTTTTTAAGGAACCACCAACTGTTTATCACAGTTACAGAGAACTTAAGGCTGGAAATTTCAATACTGGAGTCTGTCTCTGGTTAAATTAGGAAGTAGTTTCAAAACTTTCCTTCCGTTTACCTCTCCCAATCCCCCACGCTCCTTCCGGGGGCCAGTTTCTTCATGTTGTCCCCTGGAGGCCCAGATTTTTTTTCCCTGAAGCAAAACATTCTGGCCTACTTTTCCTTTCCTAGCTGCCATCTCACCATCAAACTTCCCTATTTCTTATCTTATTTTTTCACGACACTTAAAAAAGATGAACCTATTCTATTAGGTTTGGATGCTTAATGAGGAATTACTGCAGTAGATCTGAATCTGGGATGAACATCAGAGTGGCCCAGTGTGCTTTCTCAACATGGCTTTCCTCCTGGACCCACCTTCTGAGCAACACCTTCTGGAGGGCTAAGCTGAGTATATATATTTTGAAAAGCTCCTCCAAATGGTTCTTTTGCACACCTCTGCCTAATAATCAGTGGAGTAATATGTTGCCTTCACAATTTAATAGGGTTGTTCAGGGTGTAATGCTCCATCCCAGAGGTTAGGACTAATGATGATGTTCTGGCACTAAGGCAGGTAGATGGAAAAAACATTATGACATTTTGGAGCTGTAGGGGGCCTTGAGATGCCTTATCTCACATTGCAGAGGGAGCTGGTGGATTTTAGGATTATTCATCATGATTCTAGGGACATATTGCTGTGGTTGAAAATAAGCTGCCCTCATTAGGAAAGCAGATTCCTGAATCTTGCAGAGTTGGTATAGACGGACAGAGTGAGTTGATTGGAAACTGCTGTGATTGTTTTGTATAAAACAAATTAGGGATCCGGAAAGAACAGTTACTTGAGTGTGCTTCCAGAAGAGGGAATAGAGCTGAGTAGAAATTGGCTGCTTAGAGAAATAAGAGGAAATGTTATCGAGTCTTGAATATGCGATGCCCCTTTCACCTGTAGACCAGCTGACGTGGCATCTAAGCGTGGCAATCGGTTAAGAGACTGCGAGGACACCGTTAACAGTCGAAAGATGAGATACAAACCTATAATTTTTTAATTTAGAAATTTGTGAGTATTTGGTATTACTTGGATCCCGTATTTATGCTAAGTATGTTTAATAACTTGCCTTATTTTAAACATTTATCTTCATGTAAACACTAATCTAGTATTCCCCATGGATTTTTCCTGCCCTAAAACTGGTCATTCTTTAAATTGTCCACCACGTGCTAGGAACATTTACTATGAGTTTATTCACAAGGAGGACACTTTAAGAAAGTGCTAAACTGAAGAATATTAAAACTTTGGACATTTTGACCCTTGTTCCCAAATCTATACAATGGAGATAATGGGATGAATATCTTGTGGAGATAGTTTAAAGATAACTTAGCTAAAAGCTTGTTCATCTCATGGGAAATAACGTATTTCTTTATATGATATTAGCAATGAGGAAAAAATGTCAGTACTGTCTTCTTTGAACACATATCAGAAATACTATTAAGTATATTTAATGTAATTCAGGATATCAGTCAGTTGTTGCTCAGTTGATATCCTGGGTAGGAAAACAGGTGTGTTATGCTGACAGTGCTGCCAGATTCACACATGAGCTGAGATATGAATAGTAGCGCTAATTACACAGAGCAGAACTGGTAGCCAATTAATGTAACAGAGAATCCCACTAAACTTAACTTCGCATCAGCCATGCTAAAAATAATATAATCCCAGTGGTGACTGATGTGCCGATTTTATTTGCCTGCTTAGGTATCATAAAAATATATGAGATTATCTTATGTTGTCTGATTCTACCTGCTATTAAAATCTGGATGGAATAAGTACAAAATTGAAAAGAATTGGAGAATTTCTTCCATAAAACACATTCTTAAAAATCATTCTTAAAATCTGGAAAGGAGAGGGTATGTTATTTTATAGCCTGGAAAGGAGGGGCTGTCTGGTTAAATCACACAGTAAATATATTAGTTTATTGCCACAGACAAATAGGTGGTAAATAAAACTTTTTTATTGTGTATATTAATTTGGAAGTTTACAGCTTGAAAATTGGGCACGCTTAACTCTTAGAATATAAATATATGAGTGTCCTCTTTGCCTTGACAGTTTAAGCAAATAGTCACCATACCTCTACCATAAAAGCAAACCACAAGGCAAAATGCATGTTTTCCAAACACTCGTAATGCATGGGCCCACTTTAATGAAAAAGCATGTTCACTCATTCTCCCCTCTTCGAATTAACTGATATCTTTTTAAGATAATGGTACTTACATTTGTGCAAATGTAACTAGGTTTAAGCTCATGATGGTTATAGATGGCAAACAGTTATAAAATCAAAACATATTTACAAATTAGATATCAAGAAAATGATCAAACTAATGAAATCCAAATTCTAAACTGAGTTAAGAAGACTTATTTGCTTATTACCATGGTCTCTGAGTCTTTAGTGCTGCTCAGTTTTGGTATCATGGACTCAATTCCCCGTTTCTTTAGTAGAACCATTGAGAACTCATTGTTCATTTAGTGCAGCAGGATTTCATTTGGCGTTCAACTGGCATAAATATGTCATTCCTATACTAATTCCTCCTCTGCCTTCTCTGCATTAGCCCATGAAAATTAAAATAGTACTATTTGGTGTTAATGCAATAAGAAAATGCAAGCAACCAAAATAGAGTAGAAGCACTCCTCCTTTATAAGGAGGCCCAAAGTATGTTTTCACAGTTATTTTAGATTATCAACAAAAAGAAAACACAAAGTTAAAAAATTCCATTCTAGGCGGTTTGGCAGGACTCTCTTCCCACCCTCGAATTTCTCCGAATTGACATGGTTTGTGCCTGCCTTATTTTTCTGCATTTAGAAGTCTAGCTCTGCAGCTTGATTTCAGTGTCCACCTCTGACCCCTTCAAATTCTGTAGCTCCCTCGAATTCACGTCTAGCATTTTGCACTGGTGAAGCCCTCGATGGCGTTTGGCCTTTCTGACTCCTGTAGCCAGAAAGGGGAAGAAAAAAATAGGTTAATAAAAACTGGCACGCAGGGAAATCCCTATCACCCTTCAAACTTCTGTGTTCAATGCAGTCTGCTGGGAAGCCCACTGACCATCTCCTGTGTGGAATACATCAACTGTCACTGCCCATCTTCCTCTCTTCCCCGTCTATTCCACACCGCACTCACTGCCTGATCAGTTGCTTTAAAATACATTCTGATAAAGATGGTCACTCTTCCCTCAGTTGCCTACCAAGGAGTTTTTCCTTGTGAACTGTGCCTTCAAAACCCTTCAAAATTTAACCTCAGCTTACCTTTACCTCCCAAGCACCACCCACCCCACAGTACACACGGTCCAGCCAAATTGGATCACTGTTTGTTCCCTGCGCTTTTCTACTTCTGTCCTTGCTCATGCCATTCCATCTGCTGCAGTGCCTCATCCCCCCATCTGTGCCTTCTGCAGTCTGACTCGTGGCTTCATGCCCAACTCAGATGCCTCCTCCTCTGTGCTGAAAACATTTCCTGGCCAGCCCCACTGGAAGCGAGGCTCCCTTTGAATTCCTAGGTTACTTGGTCCTTCTTTCCATGACCCAATTTCACGTTGCCTCACATTGTAGACATTCATGTGTGTGTCTCATCTGTCCCTGTGTAGAGTGTCAGGTTCCTGGAGGCAGGAACCAGGTCTAATTCATTTTTCCCACTGTCTAGCCTAGTGCTTTTGGCATAAAACAAGCTAAATACTATTTTCTGTGTAAATAGGAAACTGAAAAATCACAATTCTTGAAGAGGTGTGAATAAATAGTTTAGTACAGCTCTAAGTAATAGACGGTATTTTACCCTCAAATATAGCATCAGCTAGTAAAGTCTGATAAATTGTTCCAGGTTTCAGGCCAGATAGTTATTTTCATACATGATCAATAACAAATTTAACAATTTGTTCCAAGGTAAAAAATGATCATTATAAAGAATAGGCAGCCAATTCTCACTCACTAAAATGAGAAGAGACATTTTATGCACTTGCAGGAGATCTAATGGGTAAACAGAGCAATGGCCCAAGACTCTGGTTCAAGGACATATTATAAACTGTCTAGAAACTATGTTTACAGAAAACAGCTGACCTTGGGGATCTATGAGCCCCTGTACTTTCTGGCAGTTATTTTTTGTTGCCAACTTTAAAACATGAATAACAAATTCACATTAGTTCATTGACTCTCCTGAATTATTTTTACTTATTTATTTTCTCTCAGTGTAGCATATATTAATGGGAAAATGAAAATACATAGGGATACATTCTTCTACTAAACTCTGACACAAAACCAAGGTCAAACATCATTCAGAGAAATGTTTTGGGCTTTAAGTAAATAATTTTTCTCTGCTGGGCCCTATTAGTATAAACACTTTATGAATGGTCACATTTTTCCTCTGGTGGAGTTTATTTTCAGTCGAGTCTAAATACATGGCTTTCCCCTTGTTACATCACTATTAGTTGACAAAGATGTAATAATAAGTTTATCAGAAGGAGGTGTCTGCCATGCAGACATTCTTAGTTATGAGAGGACAGCACGGTAGAAATGTCCTAGTTATGAGGAGGGCCACCTCTTGATGCTGTTACATGACCAGCATTAGTTGACCAGGGAATCTACAGGTGTGGAGATGGCTCTCTGAATTTTGAGAATCTGACCATCATCAGTCAAAGGCATTGCCTCCAGAAACACATTGCCTCCAGAAAACACATTGTTTTCAGAACTCAGAGGCACCGTTTGGCATCCCAAAGAAGTTGCAAAAAATTGGAGTTTCCTTGGAAAGTTAAACTTTAAGCACACAGGCCGGTAGCAGTGACTTATAGGATCTGGAGAGAGATAGCTTTCCCTCCAGGACTGATTGAAGCTGAATTTAGTGTCATAATGTATGTAAAGAAAACCAAAATGCCTGTCAGAAAGAGGGCATGTTTTATCACCCAGGGATGTACCAAGGAGAATTAGGGAGACACACATCGACTGTGCCTTTCCAAGCACTGAGAGAGAGGAAAATATCCTCTTAGCCAGTGGCTGTTCAGTTCATTATGCTGGTCATATTGGCAAAGATTGCATCTCATATGGAGAGGGATCCAAATAGTTGTAGCTAGAGCATTTTGGGTCCTATTGGTATAACCACCTCTCCTGTCAGCTGCAGACATCTGCTGTCATGACCTGATCCCATTTGCTTTTGATTCATTTGATGGGTGTACCTTCTTTCTGATTATAACTTTCCTTCCCATATAATTTTGCTTACAATAAGGAGATGAGCTCATTGTGCTTGTATAGAGAATTCTGGTTTTCGTGACATATATTTCTTGAGACAAGATAATAAATTTGATAACTTTGCGACTTGGGTCAAAACAAATGGATCTGTCTCCATTACTGACAAAAAACTTTCTGAGGCTGTGAAGCTGAGAATCAGACCCTGGATTGTGATCCAGCAGATTCACAAAGGGACTGCCATCTTGTGAGGCTGCCGGGGCTACTGCCCAGAAGTTTAGCCAGATGGAGGCAGGGGGCGTGATTGCTCTGAGCACATTCTCTGAAAGTGGAACACACAGGGCCCACGCGTTTGGACATTTATGCAGTTTGTTCACTGCACAAGGGTATCTGCTGAGGGGTGGGTGGGGCTGCAGTCCAGCCCCCGTTTAGTTCTCAAGATTGTACTTTCCAAGCAGGTCCACCTGGAAGAAGCACTCATTTTTCAGATTTGCAGAAAGGCATGATTTGGTCCTGAATTAGAGCCTTTGCAGTGGTTATAATACTCATGACAAGTGTTTTAGGGCAAGTCGGTTTATATATGTATTTAAAACATCACCGGTCATATCCTGAGACTCTGAGCAAGGGTCTTCAAATACGTGGATGATTCATTATTATCAGGAAAATTTCTAAGTATGTAAATATGCTATATATATATTTAAAATATATATAAATATATTTTATACCTAAATTAAATTTTTAATGTACTATGTGCATCATTAAATATATGCAATAGTAAAAAGGAGTAAATAAATATAAATGTAAACAGAGTATTTTGTGGACATCACTCTGGACATCACTAATGTAAGGAAGACGATCAAAGTGGGCCCTTTCTTGCCCTAATACTGCTTATACACCTAAGAAAAAATTGTGGGGACACCCCCTCCTGCCCAGAGATTTATCTTTCCTACTCATATCACCCTGAGTTCAGAAAGCCTTCTAGTTGTCTATCTCAAATTCTAGTCACATAAGCTTAACATTTTCAAAGACACTAGAAAGTCTTCATAATAATGAATTCTGCCAATTAGTATTTAGGTAAGATTTTAGTCCTGACCATCTTTAAGTAAAGAATGAAGTCAATTAAACATCAAAAAATTTCAAACGCTTAATTTAATAAATAAACACAAGAATTTTATTTCTAATATTTTTATTTTAAGTTTCTGAAAGGTATACTCAAAGCGTACAGCAAAGATAAAGATTAGGAAGTTACTGAAAATGTCACTGTTACTACCAATAAGAGCTGCAATCGTACATTTTATCTTTTAACTGGTTTTGAAAAGGAGCCCAGTTGACTGAGTCTGTTGCGGAAACTGGTCATTGAGATAAACATTTCCTGCTGCCATGACAGATTTCCAGAAGTTTTGCTTCATTATCATTGATTACCATATCTGGTGGCTGTCAGTTTAGGGTATTTGGTGATAAAAACTACAGTACCTTTCTTGTCTATGTCTATTTTTTTTAGCATTGGCACCAGACTCTGTCTGCCAGAGCGATTCCACGGAGAGGATTAATTAGCCTGGTTATGACTCCAGAAGGTCTGTTCAAAGAGACAGAGCTCTGTGTAAATAGGGTTAACCCCTCAGAAGTTACTGGAACTTCCACACTCACTTTGCATCTTACTGGAATGGTGTTCTTCAGAGATCAAGGGAGTGTTCTTTATATCTGCAGGAACTTTTAACAGGAAAATACTTCTTGTTTCTACTTGGAGAATATGATTCCTTGAATTAGTGTGATAAGGAAAGTGAAGCAAAGGGTAAGAAAGAGTATTCTTCTGTAGACTCTTGTTATCTGTGGAGGAAAGTTCTAGCCTTTGACTGCTTAATACTTACTGATATTTGACATGCACTGGTGAGCTTTGCTTGGCAATTATTTTGGTTACTCTCTCTCAATGCTCAGCACCACTTTTATGTCTACTTCTTAAGCCTCCTCAAAAACACCAAGTATCTGGTGGGAACAGACACGTAGAAATGATAATCTAGAGCCAATTACACATTATAGACTTGCAAAGGAAGACTTCTCATTGAATTAACATAGAGCAGCAATACGATCCGTGACCACCACGTGTGAGTGTTGCTGGTAGGGACTTGTGTAAAGAGTTGCTTTTCATGTTTTCCATTGAAATGCTGACTGATTATTCATACATGCATATTCATACATTTATGGGTGTGTTTGCCAAGTGCTTATCCATATAGTATTTCATTTTGATCCTTACAGTTCTATGAATTAGGAAGGTAGATATTATTATCCTCATTTTGTTTATGAAGAAACTGAGTCTCCAAAGGGTTAAGTGCCTTGCTTAATGATGATGATGATAAATGGACAAAAATATTTCCACTGATCTCTAGATGTATATATTTCACTGCTTATGTGACATATATTCTTGGATTTCTCTTATGCAATTTAATTTGTCCAAAATGAATTCTTGATTCTCTATCCCAAAGCTTTTCCTTCCCACTTGCCAATCTTCACAGCTAAATGGCGACACTATCCTTCTGTTACGCATGTTAGAAACGCAAGCATCATTGTTGATTTTTCTTTCTTTTTTAGCAATCCCCCACGTCCAAACCATAATCAATATATCAGACATCTGTCAGCACTTCCGAAACACGTCTCCTCTTCACTTTTGTCCATTGCCACAGCCAGTACCCTAACTGGACTACCTATCTCCTGCTAGGCTACAGCATCATCTCCTACAGGACTCCTGTATTTCACTCTTACCCCCAGTCAGTTCTCCATGCAGCACCAATATGCAAAGTAGATAATGTTTCGCTCCTGTTTCAAAACCTGCAATGTCATCCCATGTTCCTGGAGTGTGAAATCTGTGTTCTTTATCCTGATTTACATGATCTCATTCTGTCCAGCCTCACTTTGTGCCCCTGTATCCCTTGCTCATTATACTTTATCTAGTCTAATTTTTCTTAAAGTTTCTTAAACATGTTAAATTCATGCCCACTTCAGAACCTTTGCACAGTCTATGCTTTTCTCTCTGGAAAGTTCTTACATGATTGGCTCCTTACTATCTTTAGATCCAAGCTTCAATATTGTCTTTTTATAGAGGCCTTCCATAAAAACCTCATCTAAAATAGCTCTTTTCCATTATTTTATATTTCCTCAACTTTTGTTTCCTTCATAGTGTTTATCCCAGTTCACATTTTTTTGGAACTTATTTGTGTTATCTTCCTTTTCAGATCATGTTCTCCACCGGGGCGCTGGCTCTGTCTTTTTAGTTTACCAGTCTATCCTGGGTTCTTAGCACACTGTCTGGCACATAGTAGGTACTCAATAGATATTTCTTCAATAAATGAACCACTTAGTTCAAATTCCTCTTATTAACAATGGGAAATTAAGGTAGTTTGAGGTGAAGTGTTTTCCCCAGTGCAACATGAGGACTTAGTGACTGGATCTATCCCTTTCCATACTTGGTGTTGAATTCAGTTGGACAATGATATAAAGGTATTGGACATCATTTCCTGAGCCTCTCATTCAGGGATTGGATGAGCCTACTTCCATTTTAAACTAAACATTCAATTTAGGTTAGTCAAATGTTATGACTCTTCAGTTGGAAGTTATTTATTTATTTGTTTGTTTATTTATTGTTTTCAACATTGAAATTGTATTTATAGGGGAAAAAACTAGGCATTTTGTTAAGAAAGCAGGCCAACAGCATTTTGTTGATTATATGTAGAATTAAAACCATTCTTAGAAATTAATCATTAGAAACATTGTCCTTAAGCATAAGACTTACAACAAGTATAAATTACCATGCATCTATTTTTTGTCACTTTAGGAGCTTAACATCTACAATTTCCCATACTTTTTGCAAAACTTTATGAAATCACTATTATCCCTTTCACTTAGATAAAAAACAAAAGAGGTTTTTACAACTGGCAGTTAGATCTTTTAGTTTATTCCTGAATATCAGAACTCTGGCTTGTCTACAATCACACATTCCTGATGACTTGACTAATAAGAATAATATAAATCAAGAAGGAACTTTACTACTAAAGGTCACAGTTTTTTTAAAGGATCATTCTTTAGGATCAATCTGTAAAAGAATAATTCTTGGAAAACGACTTGACAGTCAGCACAGCCTTTTCTCTTTCATTTTCCCATCTGGATCCTCCTCCATTATAGACTGCAGAAATTTCTGCAGGGGTCCTTCCAGCAGGAGCAGAGATTATTCTCAAGGGGTATCCTATGATGGGGTGAAACCCCTGTAGCTAGCCTGGACTAGATGTGGGGATATGGGAAGACACCGAGGCAATGCTTGTTGTGGTCCAGTCTTACATTTATATTTCTCACCTGCACAGCATCTCATGCATGGATGGTGTTTGTTCCATGTTGTAGACACTGTTGGTCCCATCCCGGACTCCCTTTCCTGGGCCAGTGTTCCTATCTGTCACTGCTGTGAAGGTGGGCTTCTCAAAGCTCAGAGCTGTACCTTTTCTTGGCCTAGGAAGCTACTTCATCTAGAAATGCTTGGGAGGTCAACTCCCTGCCACCCCCTTCCCCAACTGAGGGCAGCCCACAGTCAATGACTGCCAGATATGAGGGTGAAAAAGCCTGGGCTTCTTCTCAAGGGGAGACATCTCTGTGGTACTCTTCATGCTCCGAAGTTCCCCGACCAAGGGTAGACTTCAGCTGAGCCTGCATCTTGGCTTCTCCTGGCCCCTTCTTCCATCCCTCCCTTACAGATTTTACCTGCGAGCATGCCCTCTATATATCACTTGCACAATGATCCCTGTTTTGAGTGTGGAGGCCCCCTTCAGCAAAGGCAATCCTTGTAGGGGGCTGACAGCTGAGGACTGTGTGCCTGCAACACTCCCTGTAATGGCAGACCGGGTCCTTCATTTCTAGAGAAGTATCTAACTGGTGCAGGTACACGTACAGTCACTTCTGCAGTCACTTAGGAAATCCTGGGACAGACAGACACCCAGTCTACTGCTCTAAGATTTACCGTATGTGGCCTGAAGCCTCTCAGGACACACTTTACCCAAACGCCTGTTTGCAAGAATGTAATTGCAAAAATCATGCAGGTGGGATAGAGGCTGGCTCTTACTATTTCCAAGTTATCATGGTTGGTTGGGGCTGGATATGAGCATAGGCTTATTTCTCTGCTGCCTTCTAGCTGCTGGTCCAAGAAGAAAATAGAGTTGTTTGAAATCCTGTGAGCTCTATTAGGAGGATGGTGTTTTTGTAACATAAGATTATGAATTCTATTCCTAGTATCATATGATTTAAATTTAGCAGGGAGCTGGACTGGCTGTGTGTCTTGACCACGTATCTATTAAAAGAAAGCCCTGGGCTACATAAGAAAGGCTCATCACAGCTTCTCGTGTTTTGGAAACCTTGAGAGAAGGAAGAATATTTGGGAAGTGAGAAACTTAATAGAAATTCGAGTAGACAAGGGACAACTAGACTCAGGAAATTTTCAATAAAGTGAACAATGTCAACTGATTTGATCAAACGTAAAACTTACAACACTTTGTATTTTTTTTCCATTTTTTAAAACACGCTCTTTTCCTTATAAACCTTGTGGCGTTTTTTTTTTCCTGATGAAAGTATGTTGAGTTAGTACCTTTCTGTAAAATGGAAATGATAGATGAATCAGCCATGACATTTTAAAATATGGGTTATAAAGCAGTTTACAAATTAGTACTCACACAGAGTGATTGGATAAATGGTACATGTTTTGAGTAGCCCATCATATTCAGCAGGATTTAATCTAACCTCCAGACTTCTTTAATGCTCTAACTAAATGTCTGATAGACCAGCACAGATATGAAATGGGCCAGTATGTTGTCAAAAACCCAAAAGGGGGTGTCTGTTCAATGTAACTGGGTAGTCCATTTAGCATAAGGGATTTCACAATCTTCTCAGTGATCTTTTTTAAGAGAAATAAAGCCTCTTCACTTTAATTTAGACAGGCCCTTAGAGGTGCTGTTAGATAGCCTCTGACAGAACTTTAATCTTATCATGGCTTATGGTCCTGCTACTGAAACATGGGAAGAAAACCTCAACCACAGGAATGGAGTTTCAAAAGGAACTTGGAAAATTCTGGGCTTCAGGGTGTCCGGGAGAGAGGTAGACCCTGCTCCTGGTTGGTGATCTTGCAGCAAAACACTAAATATGGGCTTATTTCTTTCTTATTTTCTTTTTTCTTCAGCTGGAAAATGCAGTGGAGAAAAGATGGTTTTGCCCCTTTGCATATCCATATTGAATTGAAGAACCAAATAAAATACTGAAGACCTAATAAGATTTAGCTTTCCAGCAATATAAATAATTTAATCAGATTAATGACATTGTTCTACCTGAGGGGTTCCATAATTAGTGGATTATTGAAGCCACGTGAAAGTTATCTGCCACTAGCACCTGGAGGAATTCCTGTTGTCTTAGACTGCGGAATCGAGCGATATGAATATTCCTGTCAGGCAAACTGTAAAGATAATAAGCCCCTGGCATTTTGTAAGCTTTATAAATCCACAGATTTCACATTAAATATTTAAGGCACAGGAGGTGTTATTTGTTAGGATGTAGATAAAGGGAGTTCAACTGTGTTTATTTCCCCTTTGGGGAAGTCTCTTGCTTTGTTGAAGGTACTTTCAGGCCTTTATCATTGTGTTTCCCCCCTTATGTTCGTATATTGTTTCAGTTCCTCTGGAGGTATCCTTTGGGTTTTGTATGAGAAACATTCAAAATATTTTTACAGAAAGTTGGTTTGTCCTTTCCATATAAAAAAAATTCATACCAGGGGTGCAGACAGAGATGAAGCAAGCACTATCTCAATATATGGCAAAGGCTCGAACTCTGTGGAAAGACCATCTCATTACTCTGTCCCTAAAATATTTGAAAACCAAGTTTTTTCAGTTTTATGTCTTCCACTCCTCTTGTTTATGTGTTATTTAGCGATGGGAAAAAAGACTGGCCTTTAAATGCAGACCTATTAATTCACTTTTTAAATTTTTGTAAGACTTTTCGTATAAACCAAATTCATAAATGAGAAATTAGAAATACTGTGTGAGACCATGTTTAAATAGTTGGTGTAGAAAACACTGTCATGTGGTTGCCAGAGGTGGGGGTGGGATGAAATGTGTGAAGGGGGTCAAAGGTACAAACTTCCAGTTATAAAATAAATGTCACGGAGATGTAATGTACAGCATGGTGACTGTAATTAATAATACTATATTACATATTTGAAAGTCGCTAAAAACGTATTGATAGATCTTAAAAGTTCTCATCACAAGAAAAAAAATTTTTGTAATGATATATGGTGACGAATGTTAACTAGATTTATTGTGGTGATCATTTTCCAATGTACACAAATATCAAATCATTATACACCTGAAAGTAAAATAATAAGTCAGTTATGCCTCAAAAAAACCCCTGCTGTCACCATAGTATATAAAGAGGTGACAGATGATTTAGTTGAAGCTGGACATGCTGCTGATGTGATGTATTTTCAGATTAGAGCACATTAAGTGAAGATGCTGTTTTCTGAGTTGGGTTCCATTCACTTAAGATAATAGATCAATCGGGTTAAATCACACTCAAATGGGTGAGATGAGGAGAGATCAATGAAGGGACGTACTCTTTGTAGACACACAGGCAGGGTTAAGGGAGCCAGCAAGCAAGGTTGACACACCCCAGGGCAGCAAGAATGGAGAGCCCTTCCACATGCAGGCCAGAAGGGGAAAGGGGAGGATGTGGTTCCCTGTCTCCTACAGCTGTAGAAGAGCAGCGCCCAACTAGCATTAACGTGAATTATCACATAAGCAGTGGACCCAAGCTGCTGCCAACCCAAGGCCTGGCAGGGAAGTAGCTGGTGGAATAAATACCCCCAAACCTCTTTCCTCTCACCCTCTATGCTGTTACCTCTCATCCAGTGAACCTAACTGGAAGCTAGGGGACAGGAGATCATGGTGTTGCTATCCATGGAAGTCAGGTTCCTAGGCCAAAAAGCAGGGCGGGGGTGAATGGAGAATGGATCAGAGTGGCAAATGGGAATATCCAGAATGGTTGTATTTAAAAAGATTTGGCCAAGTTCTTCTGACACGAGGCTTTATGTAGACAGTGAAAGCATTATAAGGAGAATGACAGAATTTAAATAATAACATATGCTGTATGAATTTAATGCATTTTTAGCTTAAGTGGGAATATATGTAGTATTGCATACACCACAAGACATCGCTCCTGTTTCCCTAGAGAATTTATAAGATTATTAGCTAGTTAGTGGTAAGGGAATGTCTCCGTCACAATCACACTCAGATTCCTATTTCCTTTTCTCCTATATTATCTACTGATCTGATGTGATGTGTGGGACTTATTCCATGACAGCTTCTGTTGGAGTGAACATGACTTTGTATCAGGGGTTTTGTATTAATTAACAAACATTCTCTGTCCCTGTTTCTGTAATTGTTCAAAGTTCATAGATCAGATACAGAGTTTTGATAATATTTCTATAGCTCTGGCTATCTTTAGCCCTGTTTTTAATGTTTTACTGTACAGACCAGTGTAATGCTAATATTCAGTTAAGTTTGCTAATATTTGGTGAAATTTACTTTTCAGCCTAAGCTTTGAAATTTTTAGTTAATTAAAGGTATCCCCTCATGGTCTCTATTTTCTGCAGTGGCAATAGAAGAGATTTTATATACATCCCAGCTTTTTTGAAAGGGAAGTTGTTAAAAAATTCTCCTAGGCAAAGTACTACCTTAAAATTTTCCCTGCTTTGCTAGAGCAATGGACTCTATACTTCCAAATATACAACTCCTCATAGTCTTCTTTATACTCCTTTATACTTTTTTTTTTTTTTTTTGCAGTACGCGGGCCTCTCACTGTTGTAGCCTCTCCCGTTGCGGAGCACAGGCTCTGGACTCACAGGCTCAGCGGCCATGGCTCACGGGCCCAGTCGCTCTGCGGCATGTGGGATCTTCCCGGACCGGGGCACGAACCCATGGCCCCTGCATCGGCAGGCGGACTGTCAAGCACTGCACCACCAGGGAAGCCCTCCTTTATACTTCTTTATACTCCTTATATACTATTCATGATATTTTCCTAGGTGTGGCATCTTTTAGTTTACCTTTTGTCTGTTTCTTGCCCTCTTTCATACAGGTTTAGCATTGAAAAAGACTTTGTTTTTGAAAGAGAAAAGCGAAGATACTTATTCACATAGTAGTAAAGGATTACATTTAATTTATACTGTCATCCCTAGGTTTCCTTGTATGGGGAAGTATGAATATATAAAGCTGAGGGTAAACACTTGGGCTGTAGTTTCTTCTGTAAAATTAAATTCATACCTTTGACATAATTTGCAAATTATTCCATGGAATTAGCCAACACAGGCAACATGGAGAAATAAAATGCCCATGGAAGATTTGTACACTCTATATAGTTCACAGGAACAACTTCTAAACTTGCTGAAATGTTTTAACTGAAGAACTTTAAGATTGCCACATCATGTTAAAACTTTAGTGGAGATAACCAGTGACCTTGACCTACTTAAGAAAAATTGTGGTTTGTTTGCTTAAGAGGACAGTGCAATTAAAAATATTTATGTAATTGCTCTTCAGAGAGCTCTGACGTTAATATGAGGTTATAAATTACCAGAACTTTCAAAAAAGCACGGAGAGGGGGAAATTCTCAACGGGGTGGTCCTGGAATTTATCTATAGAATTGTTGCATCTTCAGCAAGGATGAAGTCACCATGAGGACATTCTAGGCAACTGGGAAGTTACTGGTGGGCTGATAAAGCAATTGAATTATAATATGGATCTAATTCTTCCGTCAGCAGCAGTTGTAAGACCTGTATCAGAAATTTATCGCCTCTTTTTAGAGAGATCTCCAGCTAAACAACTAGCCATGCTGTCTTTAATCTTCCTGGTGTTAGTGGTGGTCTAAATAAATCATTTCTAAACAAATACGTTTAAACCCTTTTACTCTATTTAAAATG